>NC_090934.1:710698979-711007214 GCF_040938575.1 Ambystoma mexicanum | reverse complement strand
TATGGCAAGGTGATTGTACCTTTTCCCTGTTCCAGTGGATTTTTCTGTTTTTCCAGTGCTCATATCCTGAGCATATTCCCTCTCTTGGGATATGGTAAGTGGAGGCACCACCGTTTCCTGAGTCACTGGAAGGGCGTCATCTTCAGCTCCTTGCTGCCCTATGTGCTTCTTTGCAAAGTCGAACCCTTGAACTGGCTGTTAGGGAAAAAGAGATTCCGGTGTTAACCTACATTCTTCGGACATACACCTTGAGCAGCAGACAAGTGAAATATCGCTGCTTTGAAATGTGGCAGAAGAGTATGGTCGGGCTTTCAGAATTAATGGCAATCGAAAGAGGTGCTGGAATGACCCGGACCATGTCTCCTGTCACCAGCCGGAGAGCTCCTGACAATTGGAATTGCATTCTTTAAAAACTGTATTTGTGTGACTAGGTTAAGGCTCATAGCTCCCTGATGACCATCCTTTGCTTCCTACCTACTCCAGACAAATCTATAAAAGATCAGAGCTTCATAATCGACCAGACTCTTTCACACCTTCACATCCCAAGTGAAGACTGTGATCAGTGCCCTTCATTTTTCATCTTCCTCTTCTCCTCTGAGTAGAAGTGGTTGGTACCTTAAACACGTTGGAACCTCATTACGGCACAAACTAACAATTTCCGAAATTCGAAGCCTTCCGCATGCCCACAATGCAGAAGCTATACCCTTCTATGCCTTGACGGCAAGGGTTGCATCTGCTGTTGGACCGCTGGAAAAAGAACCCACCTTCATGCAGCCTGCATTGCACAAAGAGTAACACACGTCTGGGATGTGAATTCCTGATCCCCAAATGCACCCCACACACACTCTGCAGACACCAGGCTCCATTGTGTCCCCAAAAGCAGAAAGAATACAAGCACAAGTGGAACCTTTTCATCTCGCGTTTTTCAATCTCTCCAATCACACACAATGCCAGCGTTCCAGGATTCCACTCAACTCAAATTAAGGAAAGAGGGAGACACCCAACTCTGCTGGAACTACATCTGCCCAAATCCTTGGCTCCTTGCAACACACTGGTTCCAGCCATCTTGCAATCACACTCTCACGCCGCTCATGACATATAATGTTAAAAGTATGAAAGTCAATCAGTACTATCTGCTGATGTCAAGAAATTGCATATAAAATATGTGATCTCTTTAAAGAAAACAATCGTTATTTCAATGCTGAGCCTTTTTGCTGCACTGCAGATGAAGCAAAAAATGGAAGGAAGAAAAGAAGGAAGGAGAGAAAGGAAGGGATTCACAGAAATGAAGGAAGGAATGCTAGAAATGGTCATTTGAATAAATACAAAAAGAAATTAAGGGGAGAAATGGGGAGGGTATCATTTCTAAGCCCACATTTCTATGTTACTGGGGTGCTATGCCACGTTCAGTTGGTTACATGTACATCGCGGTGATGTTACATCAAATCTTTTTTAGTGAAAGATGTTTCAACGACTTTCCATACATAAAGTGGAAAGTGGTTATACATCGAAACCCTTTCATCCAATAGAGTTTCGTTATATAAACACTTTTCATTTATTGAATGGAAAATCGCTGAAACATGTATAACGTTATAACGTTACAGACAGCTGTCCAATACTGAAGTTGATTGAAAAAAATAACAATCTAATCCAGCACTGGCTAGCTCCCTCTAACCTGTGTAGTGTAGCGAGTCCACTTGAGACTTTTCTTTTTTTTTTATTATGGGGGGTCCACCCCATCCCCCCAATAAAATAAAAGTCCCCAGTCCTGAAATTACTAGCTAATGCTACACAAAATAAAACACTGCACAAGTCAGAGGGAGCTGTCCAGCGCTGAAATCAATTCAATACGGTTATCATGTATTTCAGCACTGGACAGCTCCCTCTAACTTATGCAGTGCTTATTTCTTTATTGGGGGTTCCCCCCAAACCGAGATTTTCAAAATTGAACCCTTGCCACCACCCAAACATTCATACATTGATTTTGGAAAAATAAATGTTTGAAAGATTTTTTTGATGGAAAATGTTTCGATGAACATCACCTCGATGAAACAACTGTAGATGAAAAGACTGTATACCCGTTCACTTGTGGTCACTACCAGTCAGGCTGTGTGTTGATACAAGGTTTGATGCATTCATAGGCAATCTTTGAATTCACAGTATGAGACTTCTACACCTCCACCAATAGAAAACAATCCCTACGGGCCCCCTCCTCGAAGCAGTCCTTACTAGTTAAGCGGTCTTGATAGACAATCCCTTAGTTTACCAAGATTAAATAACATTTTGTTTTGCCACATTGACTTACTTCCTAGGGGGCCTGCAACTGTTGGCTCACCAGATATTTTGGACTTTAACTTCCATCAGCCCTCGTCAGCATAGTCTATAGTGCAAGATCATGGTATTTGTAGTCCACAGCATCTGTAGACCGGCAGGTTGCTGATCCCTGTATGAATATACAACTGCCTACCACCCATCACATCCTCTTTTGTTCTATCTCGTTCAGACAGTTTCATGAGGTAGTGTCGTGGTGATGTCTTTGCAGAGGCTGCCACGCTCACCCCAGGCTACAAGGCGCTATTGCAGGTACACCTAACTTTAGCCCAACCCTAATGTGACAATGCCACCAGTGCTGGCCCCGGGTGGATCATCGGGTCTAGATGCTCTCTCTGGTGGTTTCCCTGTTTAACCTTGCTAAGGAGGAGGAGAGAGCATGACTCCCACTGGGTGTCGGAGTCTAGGATGTCAGGTGGAAGCAGCGCAGCTTCATGTTTTTTTAGGAAGGCTTGCCAATCACCACATTTGTTTCTCAAAATAAATCTTTTATATTGGAAGACACGGGTGGTCTGGGCCACTCCACAGGCAAGTGTTCCAAGTTGCATGGTTTCAATCTACATGGGTGCAAGTTGCATGGTTTCAATCTACATGGGTGCAGACAGCATGTGTGCAAGCTGCTGTAGTAAAGCCTTATACTAGGCATTCCGGATGCATCACTGAAGCACAGACAAGCTGTAGTCTAGATTAGTTCCAGGTAGGCTTTATTTCAAATATGTACAACCTGTACATTACTATGGTTACTCTTGTAGGTATTTACAGTCACATGTAGACACTGACAGGAACATGGATAGGTGTAGACATTACTGACAAATGAGTAGACCCACCGGCCATCCAGCCATCCTCAGCGCAGGCCCCCAACTGACACTCTGAGAACATTCACACACAGAAACACCCAACATTCTCCTGAGCTGCATTCATGCACCAACATTCTTACAGCAAGCACCCAGGCCAATGGCAAGACAAGACTACACTACAACAGCTGCATGGGTTATAGCAGGTACCAGAGACAGCACAAGTCCAGATTTAACAGCTTGTAGATCCCTGTGGTCTGGGCAGATTGTGTTCCTGAAACTCAGTATATTCATCGGGCTGCTGGTAATGTCAGCAGGGCAGCTGCCTCCAGCACTCATCGTATGTGCAGTTTGCCAATGATTTAATTTTCTCTGTGGTTTAAAATGCTCTAAAATACTATCCAGCCCCTTTCCTCTGTCTGTGGTCAGGGGATCTGAGGGTGAATCCTGGCAAGACCAGGTTCACTATGTGTCCTTTGGGTCACAGGATTGGGTGGTGTCCCCTGTTATTGCAGTGCTTGGAAGCATAGGTCATAGGTCCTATTTTAGAATCGATCACTTCTGCAAAGTTATTCTGTTGTATACAGGATTGTTTTCCACCACTACATGTGTAGGTCATTTATTAGCTTGTGTGTAGCTCTACCTAGGCATCTGCCAGGCCATTCTCATGAAGTGAGTAAGGCAGCAAATGGATTAATGGAACCGTGTTTCATATAGGGCTGTTGCTATCATACACATCAGTTCCATCTTTAATATTGTATTTCCCAGTCAAATAAATTCGTGAATGGTTTTATGCATGAGAATCATCCGTCATGTTGTTCCTGATGAACACTTCACTGCCTTAGATTGGTCATTATATAATTAGAACTGGGTATTTATAACGGACTTAATACCCAGAGGTTTCTAAGTGCAGACCCGGGTATCGAACCTGTGTTGCTTCGCCTCGTCTTGCTTTCAAGGCGAGTGTGTTGCCCCTGAGCTATCCTCCCAAGACACTGCCCAATAATCTTGCTGTGGTGCAAAGGGCCAGCCAATGAAATGAAAGTGCTGGCTGGTTGTAAAGGGATCCAAGCTGTGAATATATATCGGGGATATTCTGGGGGTACATGGGATCATCATCAACTCAAGTAATTGCCAAACCCTGCGATCATGCTGCCCAGCACCCATGTTTAACCCCTCCCCCACTCCAAAGGAAGGCAGTGGTTTTCTTAGGAATAAGAACACCCTGAGCATGCTGTATGGCGCAGACTCCAGGGCCTGCCGAATAGACTAAAGGATTTTCAAAGATGCTGTATATTCCTCTGCTATCCGGTAAGTCCCTTTGTATGATGCTAAAGGCATTCATTCCGAGTTTGGAGGTAGCCATGACGCTATTAGCGCCATGGCTGCCTCCAAAATCGGTCCAACTCCGGTCGGATGAAGGGAGTAATTACCGGTCCAGTTCGAGGTTGGCGGGACCGGTAATTCCCCATTCACCAGAGCCATTCCCCATTCCCATTTGAGCCCCCATAGGGCTCAATGGGAAGGGGAAGGCGGCAATAACGGTACCGCAAATTGCGGTACCGTTATTGACCCCGGTATCCCTTTGCGGGTCCCGTGCATAACACCTGGTAAAACCAGGCGGTAAGGGAGGACCCGCAAAGGGACCTCGGAATAGGGCGCAAAGGGATTACCGGCACCGGTATAATTACCGGTGCCCGGTATCCCTTTGCGCCCAGGTCGTAATGACCTCAATAGTCTTGAAAGGTTATACTCATTGTGTAGCTCGTGTTCATGACATTTCACATTTCAGGAGATGTTTATACTCAGAAGCATTTCTTTTCGTGCTCTTGATCACTCGTGCCCCCTGGTCTGCATGGTCTCCAGCTTGCCTCTACAGTTTTTTGAGTTGCAGATAATGCTAATCCAGAGATGGTAGGGTTGCTGCGAGGTCTTGTAGTGTGGATTAGGATGCCTCATTGGACAGGTTTGGGGGATAGTGTTCTCTTTACATTAACTGTGGTTTCATCCTTAACTTCAAGGAATTGAAATTGCAGCTGCCTTATGTACAGTGCTTCCTGAAATCATTGCATAAACATGATTGCTGGTTCTGGTCAGATTTTATAAATTCATTGTTGCTTGGAGATGTTCCTCGCTATCTTACTCTATTAATTGGCTGAAGTACAGTGGTCAACGGCCATCAGGTGTGATTCCTTTGAACACGATAAACCATTTTACAGCTTATTCAATTTACTGCATTGGTCTTCTCCAGAGACTTCTGATGGCTCATGCAGGATCCAATCCTTCTTGATGGTGGAATCAAAGAGGTCTCCAGTTGTATTAAAGGTATTCACTTCAAGAATTCGGAATTGTTCCTGGCCCACCGGGGCACTTCTGATAGTGACAGTGATTCTAGAACAGGGGTCTTCGACCTTTGGTTTACCAGATGTTTTGGACCACAACTCCCATGAGCCCCACCCCAGTGCAATCAATGGTGGGTACTATGGGAGTCTTAGTCCAAAAAAAACAGAGAGCCGCATGTCACAGAACCCTGTCTTAGGGCATTCCTATACTATAACATTTTAAGGAGTTCTTCGTTTTCTGGAGACATATGAGGCCATTCTTTCTCTCTTTGAGCACAGATTCGCCAAGCATTGGAAATATGTGATAATAGTCCCTCATACTTCACTAACGTAGTGTGCTCAGTACAGGGTAGTTGGTGAGTCATAGCTACATTGGTGGTGTACATTACTGCTCAAGCGTACTGTAAGTAGGCCTCCTTAATTCTGCCACATTTTCAGGCACATGGGTGCATGCAGGGGTGGACTGGCGATTCCCTGTTGGCCTCTTCACCATGGGGTTATTTGTGTGGTAACCGATTTTATATTTAAATGTTCTCATAGGAAATGGTTGGACTTGTTGAAAATGTGTAATATGGGGCCTCTTTGAAAATTATTTCCAGGGCCTCTTTTGGTTCCTAGTCTACCCTTAGGTGCGTGTAGGGACAAGTGCGTGTAGCGCTGTCCCGATGATCGGGAAGTATGCTCTAGCATGATATTGTGCTTCAAAAACGTTACCTTGTAGATATTTTATCTAATGCATGGTCGTGGATACAATTAAAACAAGCATCTTCTCACATTGTCATGTGTAAACAGATGATAATAACTTGTTATTTATATAGCACATTCATCCAAAGCACTTTACCTAGAATATTTTATGTAATATACAATTGTTATTACCCAGTCGAAATTGGTACTCATTTTATCAACTTGGAACGAATGAAAGGCAGAGTGAAGCTCGTCAGGATTCGAACCTGTAACCTGCAGTTCAGATACAGATTGCAGCAGCAAGCGCTCAACAGGCTCAGCTATGCTACCTGAACAGACTTCTTTAAGCAAAGAAAGAGAGACACACGCGCGGAAATAACAGTGGCAACGAAAAGGGCCCTTTTTATGTGAAGAATTTTGGAGCATTGTTGCTTTAAAAATATGCAGGCCCGCTGGCAGCCAATTGCAGCATGAGTAAGTGAAGTGGACGGGTCCTGCCAGCTTCATAAATTGGTGCCAGTGAAAAGCCGCTCAGACTTCGCAGATAAATGTAATTCTTCAACCAAGCAGCTGATAACCCTTTGTCACTTCTCTCTGCACAAGGCCTGCGTTGAATGTTTCAATCAATATTGGATTGCTGTGGTGAGCTTAACATACGTTGTTGAAGCAATGCTTACATGAAACATATATTTTACAAAGGTAGGTGCAGAAAATAAATTGAGGAAATGAGACTCAGGCAAGAGGCCTTGTATCACTGATGTCACAATGCAATGGAAGTGCTGCCCGTAGGGTGTACAGACTACCACATACAGGTGATGGCAATGCTCAAGCAAAGGCTTCTAAACCACTGGGAATGACAAGGCCCCATTTCAACTTTTAGTGAAAGCAGGGCACACTGTATGCCAATCCTGCCGAGAAATGGGCCAGCTGGCCACAAATGCAGTCTTAAACAGCTTTTTATAGCGCGCTTCGTACCAGAGTCCAACCTGTAAGCGCAGTACGTGGTATCAAACCAGTGCTGCTATGCATGGCCTTGTTCCAAGACACCTGCGTTGCCACTGAGCTATCTCTCTGCATCCAATCTCGATGAACCCAGGGTCAATTCAGTGCCTGGCCATCTTACCACCACATCCTTTTTGCTGGCTAGCTGACTGTGGCTTCAAAAAACACAGAGGGTTCCCGGGGTCACCCCCATGAAGAGAAAGACAGAAACAGGACTGTACCTGTGCTGGGGCAGGGGGCAGAAGGGAAAGCAGGCGCAGGAGCAGCCCTGAGAAGAATGCTGCATTAAGATGGCCGTGGTCCTACAAGTTAACTTATATCCGGGTCATCAGTGAAGCAGAGCAGGAATCTCTCGCCACGGCGAGCACGGGCGCCATGTCTAGACTTACCGCTGATGCATGACGTGTGGATACCAATTAGAGAAAATGCTGCGGCACTATGCTACTTACCTTTGGCCTTGGAGGCATGTTAGCCAAGGATTCGGCTTTCAGGTCGCTTTTGTTCTTCCTGCACAGCACAGCCGCAATGATGATAATGATGACTGTGACGACAGCGATGGGGGCCAGCACCGCCGCAATGATCCACATGTTGCTGGGTGGCTTATTTTCAACAGCTACGGAAAACATAAACAAACAGTCTTTGGCATCCAGTGTCGGGGGGGGGGGGGGGGGGGGGGTTATCATCATGCTTAGAGGTCATGGCAGCGGATATGATTTGATGGTTGGGAATGTTTACAACTTCAGGCGTTCCTCAGCGTTATTATCAGCATGTATGTGGAGTTTCGTTAGGATTGACAAGTAATAACAATCACAAATGTGCAATTGGTTAGCAATTAGTATTGCATCTTTTCATACAGGATCTAATGACCTACAAGAATTACAATTATGTGGGGGGAAAGAGACATATTTAATACTTTTTAATATTTATACCTGCCCTGCAAAAAAGAGTGACTTGGAAGCCATGTATTCAATGAAGGTCAGAAGAGAACATTGGAAAGAATGGCTCTAGAAACGTGCATTTTCTCACAGCAGGCGATTTCTTTTTTTTGTTTGTTTAAAAAGGTTTTTATTTAAATCAAATCATGTGAGATGTGCATGAATCATACCATGTCTTATAACCAGTCTGAACATAAAGGAGTGACAATATAAACTTAGCTGTTAGGATATGAGATGGCCTTGCATGAATACATACTCATTAATCATTGAAATTTCAATTTTAAATGGAAAAAGGGGAGAGGGTATGCAAACATTTAAGAACAGAAACATGACATGAACAGAGCATACACCTGGGGAAGGATGAGTTTAAAGAGGGGAAGACAGTGAGAAAGAGTGTGTGACAAGTATTAGATAAATAAAAGTTAAACCAAAGATGAATGTGCTAGAAATTCAATAAAAGGTTTCCATTTATATTCATGTTTTCGCAGTAGAGACAGGGTAGAAGCATTACACCTCTCTAGTCTATGGGCCTCATTACGACCCAGGCGTTGGACCATGGTGCTAATATCACCATGGTCCATGCCAGTAACTTACCGACTCCGCCATGGCAGAATGGGGAATTACCACCCCATTCCGAGGTTGGCGGGGCGGTAATTCCCCATGCCGCCATGGCCCTTCCCCATTCCCATTTTTGCCCCATAGGGCTCAATGGGAAAGGGGAAGGCGCTAAGTACGGTACCGCTAATTGTGGTACTGTACTTAGCACCAAGGTCCCTTTGCGGCACCCTACTTTAACGGCTGGTCTGTACCAGCCGTTAAGGTCGGGCGCCAGGGTCATAATGACCCACTATGAGTGTTACAAATAGAGTTCCACCACATTTTGTAATGAAGCTTATCTAGATGTTTCCAGTTGGATGAAATAGTTCTAATAGCAAGCATAATAAACATATCAAATAAAAAGCTCTTGTGTCTATTGATAATATTTGAACAGTAGCACTTCCAGCGAAAAAAACTTGAGGACAGAAGTCTATCTGTATGTTCAAAATGCTTTTGAGGGTTTTCCAAAAGTCGAGCCAAAAGGGTGTGACAAATCTACATTCAAGGACCATATGCTTGAAAGACTCAGAAGGTTGTAAGCAGCTCCAACAATTGTCATTTTGCATAAGACCACATTTAAAAAGAAGTGAAGGAGTAATACAAATTCTGTGATGAAATAAGTATGTAGTTTGAAGTAGATTTGCCGATGCGGTGACCTTTGATATGTGGCTCCATAATTAAGCCATTCTAGTTGGCCATTAGTGCACAGTCCTGCTGCCCGGCTAAGTAGCAGTCATGTATTGTAGGTATAAAAGAGTTGCGAAGAAGAGCTTTGTAATATAATGAAGGAGACATATTCGGTTTGTAGAGAGATTGTAACCTGTCAGCATTTGGAGCGATGTTTTACTGATGAGAGAATCATCATTTTCAAAATAGCATCAATAATGTACATGAAGTGTTGCAAATCGCAAAAATGAGAAAGGGACATTGAATTTATCAACACGTTCATTAAATTTGACTCGGATGCCTTGAACGAATAGCTGATCAAGATATTTGATACCCAGAGAGAGCTATGGCCGCTAGAAGATTGACTTCTTATTGATCCTAATTAAGGGGTCAAACCAAATATACAATAAGATGTAATGTAGGGGCTTAGGAATTGAGAAGAACAGATACATTCTAATGTAGTGGGCAGATAAAATGGTACAAGTACATTTAATAAATCTATTTTTAGCCTTGATGCGGTAGCAATCAGCAAGACTTAGGGGAGATGTCATTGCTCTCTCTAGGCATAACCATTGGGACACATCATTAGAAAGCTCATGGGTAAACCGTAACTGAACGTGCTTTAACACAAAGGCCATATAATCATTTTTAAATTCAGGAAACCCAACCCCTCCAGCAGCCCGTGGTTCTTTGAGTTTATGAAGACATATGTTTCTTCTTCCCCCAAAGAAATTTAGCTAGTATCAATGGATTTAAAGAAAGAGGAGGGAAGAGGGATTGGTAACATAAATAGAAGATACAACTTAATTGGAGAAATCATAATGTTTATGGATTCTAATCTACCCCACCATGGCAAGTAAAGGGGGGACCAGGAATGTGTGAGTTTGTTTATTCTAGAGCGAAGAGTGGTAGTGTTGAGTTTTGAGGATGTCTTCGGCAGAGAAGGAAATATGTATACCAAGATATTTAAAGCCATTCAGACACCATTTCATACCTGAGGTTAGTATTTGGTGTTTGGTACAATGCACATTAAGAGGTAACATTTCTGACTTTTCTGTGTTCAGTTTGTATCCCGAGGCAACAGAGAATTGTGAAATAATGTCTAAAATATGTGACAAGGAAGTATCAGGATTTTTAAGTAGCAATAAGACATCGTCATCATATGCCGCAAGTTTAATTTTTAAATCACCACATATTATACATTTTATATTATTATTTTGCATTATTCTTTCCATGAAGGGTTCGAGAGCCACGACATACAAAAGAGAGGGGAAAGAGGGCACCCTTGACGTGTGCCTCTAAATAAAGGGAAATACAGAGATATATGTCCATTAATGAAGATGGATGTCATCGGATTTGAAAGAACTTTAATCATTCCTAGAAACGAGGACTCAAGGCCATGCCATATGAGAGCTTTGAACATGTAGTTCCATTCAACCCGATCAAGTGCATTCTCAGCGTCAAGGGCAACTGCAGCATGTGGATCTTTGCAAACATGAATAGAATCTAAAGAGTCTAGAACCAGTCTTATGTTGGAAGAGGATAGTCGACCTTTAATATAAACTACTTGATCTTGTTTTACTAGTTTAGCAGTACCAAAAGAAGTCTGTTGGCTAAGATTTTTGCAAACCTTTTACAATCTGTGTTGATAAGGGAGATGGGCCTATATCTCTGGGGAAGTTCATGATCTTTGCCAAGTTTGGAGACGATTATGAGCATGGCTTCCAGAAATGATCCACAAGCCCTACCATCTCGGGTTATTGAG
This sequence comes from Ambystoma mexicanum, assembly GCF_040938575.1. NCBI lineage: Eukaryota > Metazoa > Chordata > Amphibia > Caudata > Ambystomatidae > Ambystoma > Ambystoma mexicanum. The sequence goes on along the minus strand of NC_090934.1, from coordinate 710,996,098 downwards.
AGAAGAATTCATTAAGTGTAGGTACTAAAATGTCTTTAAAGTGTGCATAGAAATCGCTGGAAAAGCCATCGGGTCCAGGAGCTTTACCTTTTTTGAGGTCTTTGATGGCTTTGTGAATTTCGCTAATGGATATGGGAGCGTTAAGTGACTGAAGGTTGGCCAATGAATACGTAGAGTGAGGTGTATCATGAAGACATTTCTGAATGTGTTCATTGTTAGAAGAGGATTCGGAGGTATATAGTTTCTAATTGAAATCAGAGAAAACTTTGATAATTGCTTTATCCGAGAACATTCTATTGCCTATGCAATCTTTTATGACTGTAATTGTGGCTTTCCTTTTTTTGAGTTTCAGGTAAGAAGATATGATTTGATATGATATGATATTTTATTTATATCACGTTCATACACTGGTGTTTCAGAGCCTGACCAGGCAAAGGGAGGGCAACAGGGGAGAACAAAAAACAATGGTCTTACTAGGCCCAGTGACATTAAGAACACACAAGTGCATGGGAAAGGGAAAAGGGGAAAAGTGCAAAAAGGGAGGTGTGGGGGTAGAAAGTGTGGAACAGAGAGGAGAACAGAATAAATAAATAATAATAAAAATAAATAAATATAGGTGGTAGTGCAGCCAGCAAGTGGCAAGTTCTGGGCTAAGAAGAGAAGTGGGTGGGAGACTGTATGGCTAAAGATGTAGACCCCAGTGCAAGGGGAGGCCCGGAGGCAGTGCAGGAGGGTGGCAGGGTGAGCAGGTACCTGGGCCTGAAGGACAGGGGGTGGCCAGGTGCTCAGTGCCAGGGAAAATACAGATCAGCAGGAGAGAAGAGGGGCAAAGGTAGGAGCGAAGAGGAAGGTCTTGAGGTGCTTCCAGAACCGAAGATGGTTCTCCTCAAGTTTCAAAGTGGCAGGGAAGCTGTTCCAAAGGGAGGCCCCAGCCAAAGACAGAGATCTACCCCAAGCTAATTTCTTTGAAAAACGACTGACACTGAGGGAGTTAGAAGTAGAGGAGCGAAGGGCTCGAGAGGGCAGGTATTTACATAGGGATAGTTGAGGGTATTTTGGACCGTACCCCCAGAAAGCCTTGTGGATAAAGCAGAGGTTTTTAAATTTAATCCTTGCATTCACTGGGAGCTAATGGAGGGATTTCAGAGCTCGAGAGATACGATCCCAGGGCTTGAGGCCAAGGACAGGTCTCGCAGTCCTGTTCTGGATTAGTTGTAAAGGGCGGAGAGTGGAGGCAGGTAGATTTAGAAAGAGGCTGTTACAGTAGTCCAACCTAGAGAGAACCAGAGCTTGGGAGACAGTAAGCTTCTGAGAGAAGGAGAGGAACGGCAGAGTACCTCTGAGGAGGTGCAGTAAGAGTTTGACTTTTTAGAGATGTCAGAGATGTATGCGGAGAAGGAAAGTGTGGAGTCAAAGATGACCTCAAGGTTATTGGGCTCACAGGTAGGGTTGAAGGAGAGCCAAGGGAGGCCGGCCAGAGAGTGAGGACAAAGGAAGGTGAAGGTGTACATATGAGATGAGGAAGATCTCAGTCTTGTTGTCATTTAGACAAAGATTGTTGGTGGCACACCAAGCTAGGGACTTACTCGATTTATTAGAAATATGGTAGATTTTAGCCTTGTACTTTAGAAGGTTCTCACAAGAGTGTTGGGTTACACTTTTATTGTATTGGATTCTGAGTTTAATAATTCAATTTAAGATTGTTTCAGAGTTAGTGCATGGGCACTGAGATTCTAGGGCATTAAGTTGTTTCAGAATGCTTTCGGACTCCTGCTCGAATAACTTTTTTTTATTCTCTGCAAAGGAAATAATGTGGCCCACAAGAACCGTTTGTAACAGTCCCAGTTGCTAGTAACGGAAGTGCCTTAGCTTATGTTTTCTGAAAAGTAACTATCATGCTTTTGGGTTATGAAGGGAGTTAATGATTTGTCTTTGAGGGGGTTAAATCTACATCTGTTGGATTTTCTAAACTTTTGCAGAGAAGATAATGGAATATGAACGGTGCATGATCTGATAGCGCTATACAGTCAATGTTGGTGTCGAGAAGGCAACTCGTTAGGGGTTTAGATATAAAAATATAGTCTAATATAGATAAAGTTTTGTGAGGCTGGAGAAGAACATGAATTCACAGTCCAAAGGATGAATAATGCGCCAGGTGTCTATAAGGCTTAATTCGGAAATACATTTGTTGAATTGCATATGGGACTTGGTATGCTTAAAGCGTACATTGGATTTTCTATCTAAGAATGGATCCTTAATCTAATTGCAGTCACCACAGACAATGAGATTATTAGGATTAGCGAGAAAAATGTGTTTTTATTTTTTATTTGTACAAAAGAGAAAAAAAAAAGAAAACGAATTAAGGACAAACAATGTATATACACATAATCACTAACGATATTCACAAGCTAATATATGATAAAAAAGAAGAGGAAACAAGTAAAAAACACAACAAACAACAGCGAGGAGAGTAGAGAGCCGAACGCATAAGCAATAACATTGCTAATAAAACCAGATAAACCTCCCAAATTGTTAGGACACGTCAGAATCAATTGAAAGGAACAGGAAGGGATGGGTAGGAAGGTGACCACCTGAATAGAGCAACAAGGGCTGATCATGAGGAGTGCAATACCATGGATCTACATCACTATGCATATCTACCCAAAGTAAAGGGGATGACCCAGGGAGGAAGCACTCAGATGTAACAATGTGCCCCTTCCGTCAAGATAGATAAGCCCAATCTCCCCAGGGGAATGACCACTGAAATCAGTCTAGGATGTTACATTTTACCAAAACGTGTATCACTGCTGTTGTTAATCTTACTTCATGTCCGGAAATCTATCTCTCCCAGAACATTTCAGTCAATAACTCCTCCTCACTGTCCACAAATCTCAGACGTATGGCCACTCTGCAAACCCAGGTACCTTCACAATCTAACAGCAGACGTTTTAGAGATTGCTTTCTCAGCTCTTTGCATGAGTCGCATAACATGACAGATGCCTTCCCTTGGCCCCTTTTGGCCAATATCGCTCCAATTGGTAAAACATTTAATCTAGTTCTTAAAGATTCCCTTCTAATTTTCCAATCTGGAAACTTTGCCAAGTATCTGGGGTGGGTACCTCATTTCTTTTCTACTTTCGGAGAGAAATTTGTTGTTGCTAGCAATCGCACATTTCCATTTGTTAGGATCCAATCTGTCTCTTCCAAAGATTTGTTATATTTGAGGGGATTACATATCAATGTCTCCACATTGGTAGCTGTTTTATTAAACAGTTCCCTAACTATGATTCCAGATTGATCAACATCCTTGACTTTGAATGGTATAACTGGGCCTTAATATCCGCATATAGTGTATGCTCTTGCGCTGTTGTTATTAGGCGAAAAAGAGAGGCCAGACGCCATTCTGCCAGAACCCTTAGAGATCTGAGGCCCAACTCAAATCTTATGCAAGACATGGACAAGCTCATTGGGAGTCCAAGTACCCTTTTCCAAATTGAGTCTTCCAGTCTTTGCCAGTTAGTACTCCATAATAGAGGTTTGGCCTCCAGCCGGTATAGAATAACTGGCACTATTTTTGCCATACAGAATTTGATCAGGGAATGAGGGAGAATTTACAGTATCTAAACAAGACCTTCTTCATTCAGGGGACTAGCTGTAAAGTTTTGCCCTGGGTGATGCATAGATCAAATAACCTAGATAGACAACCTCTTCAACTCTCGGAATCACCTGCCCCTCTAGTACCCACTGGGGGTAAACTACTCTCTTCCGTTGGTGCCTAAATACCACTACCTTTGATTTTACGGGATTGATGGAAACACTGTTCTCCTTTGCATGTACGCCCAACCTATTTAGGAAGCGCTGCAGCCCCACCACTGTATTGTCTAGCAGGACAATATCATCGGCATCGGCAAGTCAGCAGATCTTAACTCGATTTATTGCCAGACTGGCTTTTTAAAACGCACCCAAAAGGAGGGATCTGGCGATGTAGGTCCGTACATGTTAAGAACAGTATATTCAGTGGAGTCAACTAAGAGTTTCACCATTACCCATCTACCTATATCACCGGATTCATTAGCCAATAGTTGACAGTTAGATTTCTTGTTAATTAGAGTAATAACACAATTATTCTTTGCATCAACAGCACTCGAGAAAACCTGGCCAACCCAATGATGTTTGAGTTTAGCTGCTTCTGCATTCGAAAGGTGGGATTTCTGGATACAGGTAATTGAAGGTTTGGTTCTTTTCAGATGAGATAGACTTTTCTGCCTTTTGATAGGGTTATATAACCCTTTAACATTCCATGATGTTACATTGAATATAATAAGTTACAGTAAGATATTAAACATGTAACAAAGCTTAAGAATACTTGAGTTATGGGTACTCCATGGGAGGCTATAGAAGTTATCTTGATAACTAGGTAATGTTTTTTAAAAAAAGTGGTAAACTGCATGTGCGCACTTGACAAGGACACAGAAAATTGAAATGCTTGTTATACTAAAGGCCATTTGTCCAATAAAGAATGAATAGCACTGCAATGAGTGAAGGAAGCTATAACAAGATTTGCCACCTATGGTCAATGCTTAGAAAAGTAATGGAAAACTTGCAAAATTGTCCGAACCATTCAACACCCAATTGTCCGTAAAAAGTACTGTTGTGTATGAGTTTGCAGCAATCAACTGTTCCATTACATTTGCTGCACTTGCCCCAATGCAGCATGTGGACTGAAGGTCTCCTCTGGTAAGCGAGAACAAGCATACTTTAAATAGATGAGCCTAAGGCAGCTGGAAAACCACTGTGTATTGAGAAGGGATACAGGAAACACACGATTTCTATCATGGAATGTGCCAGGAAGAGAAAAACTGGTAGATCTAGATTATGATCTAATCCTACTTAATGACCCATAGGGCCTCATCATGAGTTGGGCGGTATCCCGGCAGCAATATCGCCCAACTGTAATAGTGTTAGCACCCACCAGTCCAGCTGTATTACCGCCAGATCACGGGTTGGGCGTTAATGGTAAATCCCCCATTGGGTCCATTAGATCCAATGGGGCTTTTTCAGCGATAATATCGCCCACTAATGCAGGGGGCTAAATGTGATTTTCACCTCCAGAAAAAAGCTGCAGGTAAAACAGCCCATTTAGCATCCAACTCATGATAGGGCAGCCCTTAAATGTGGCTGTAATACCGTTACCGCCGCATTTAAGGGCTACAGCCCAAATCGTGATGAGGCCCATAATCTCTGGACTAGGAGAATATCTCATGAGCAAGGCGGTTGTCTTGGAAGCAAGACAACACCGAGCAGCGAGGGCTCGATAATCGGCCCGTGTTTAGAGGCTGAGCACCTTCATGGCGTGAGATATAAAAACCCAATTTAATTGCCTTGACCTTTTACCTGTGGGGTAATGCTCTCTCATTTTGTGCACTGGCCAAAGAATCAACACAAAACTGCAATTGAGGTGGTTTTCTGGTACAGATCTCAACCACCTTAAACTATGTACCACACATGCCCCTTGAAAATACCAATTATTATCTTGTGATTAAGCTAATTTATTCCTACATTTACCACAATGTTTATAATAAATTATTGTAACCGAAACATCTGATGTCTAGGCCCCATACTGGAAAAAGGACTGATATATTCCAGGATCTTAAATGAAAACCAGGGAAAAACAGTTAAAACCTTTGAAGAAACTAGAAAGGCACTTTTTCTTCCTTCTGTTAGATGTGACATGGTATTATCCTGTCTCGTTTCTCCTGCAAGCACCATTAAGGTCAGGCAATGGCAGCTGTTTGGATGCATGTACAATGTCCCAACAAGGAAAAGAGGTTTATGATACGTAAATTGTATTAGACTATGGCGTGGCTTGTTCATACTCAGTGTTGCAATCGACATGTGTTCTGTGTAGGTAGAATGTTTGGAATATATATGTTACTTTGTATCTAGTTTTGAATACATTTTAGTTTGCATCAATTAGCAACGTAACAAACAACAATGTAATCACAATGTTATTTGTGGGGGACAATTTTGTGACAGCTTTGTAGCGCCAAGAGCAGCAGTATTCAAACTGTGGGGCGCAACCCTGTGTGGGGCTGTGGCCTCATGTCCAGGGGGTCGTGCACTCACAGTCTGAAGAAGAAAAAAAGAAACGTTTTTTTTTTTCTTTTTCTTTACACCGTAGCATCACATCTCCTACTTTTGCTGAAAAATGAAATGGCAAATGCCTGTAGCCCACTTTATCCCCTCTTCCCTGCCCATTTATTGATAACTGTTACCACAGAGATGACTGCTGCTACACAAGCCAAGTCGCCAATGCACCGGAAGGTGTGCTACGCTCAAACTGAGGAACAGAAGTCATTCACCACTGACAAAGTGTTTTCTAAAATGTGATTCTTTAACTACAGCAAATAGAAGCCTTGTTTTTCTTGAGTCTGCAATCACCCCCATCCTTCTGCTTTCCAATCAGATAACTATAGTTAAGTAGATTTGGTGCTTGGCTGCTGATTCCCACAATGCATTGGTTTCACAAATCAGAGATTAGGCCGGATTACATAAACCTTTTGGCCAGCACCTATGCTGTTTTGCAGATTCATCTTTTTTGGGACATGTGCAAGTTTCTTTGCCCCTTTTATAAAGACTGACAAAATAGACCTGCAGAAAACCTATCATGGGAAATACAAGAGTGTCACAGCGCTGACCTGAATCATGTTTATCTGGCTGCCAGTTTATTTTTCCAAGCCAGTCATATCCTTTCTAATTTGTGGCGGGTGCATTTTTGTCACTAGTGTTGTCAGAGGCCCGGGGTAAAACAAGCAAGATAAGCCAATGCCGAAGTGTGCCAAATGACACTCCAGTAGATGCCAGGGCACTATCGGTAGCCAGGAGCATTTTGTAACAGTAATTGATGCTAGCTGTCCCCAAAGAAAAGCCAGGAAGTTTCTCAACAATATATGCCAGCACTGCTTCACTTTCAAGCAGCCTCTGCCCAAAAGAGATCATGACGTCTGCTCCTGTCATGCTTTTTGTGTGCAACAAAAGTAATGATGCTGGTCTCAACAACACATGCCAGCCACAATCTCAGTCACTCACAGAAGATGGAAGTGCTTGGATACACAGTGTGCAAGCGCTACACAAACTGCAAAGTACAAACAGAGATATAATTGCAAACCGATTCTCAATAAGATGCGGCTGAGACTCGGACAGACACCTGCAGAATTATAGCCAGCACACACGCAGGCTGCATTGTTTGGATTCAGCAGCCCACATCAGATTCCTGATAGTCCAAACCCTACTAAATAGCTGTGGCTGTTTAAAAAGTATATTTAATACTGTTCTCTTTGAGCAAAAGGGTCATCATACCATGGGTACTTGTGACATACTGAAACATTCCATTCATCCTCTTTAAGTTCTATTAATCTTGGGAATTGTTAAAAAAAAAAAAGTGTGCTGTAAAATGCTGCATTTTAATCCATTATTTTCAAAACATTCACGGGGGAGAACCCCCCCGATTCCCCATTGATTGGTTCGGGCTCCCTCGCTATGCTCAGTCGCTATGGCTTACCTGGGGGAAATATTTAGGCCCCTCCACTTAATAAATTCACCAGTCGCCACTGGTCCCGGAAATGTGCAGGGAGCTGGGGGGAGCCCAGGGACTGTGGTGGAGCAGGATGGGGGGAGCCCAGGGTCTGTGGAGGAGCAGGATGGGGGGAGCCCAGGGTCTGTGATGGGGAGAGCACAGGGACTGGGCTAGGAGTAGGATGAGGGAGTCCAGAGACTGTGATGGGAGCAGTTGGGGGACCCAAGGACTATATTAGGATCAGGGCGCAGCTACAGCGCACAATAGTTCATAGGCATTTGGACTTACTGTCCATTTGGAATTTTCAGGGGGGGGTAGCCTGCCCACCTTTTGCTCACGGGGGTCCCAGGCCAAAATGGCTGAAGACCACTAGCCTATAGTGAAGTGTGAGGGGCTATGTGCTGTGAGAAAAGAGGTTTGTCAACAGAGAAGGGCTAATCATTTGAAGTGAACATGTGGGGACTGGAGATGACTTAGACTGAATATGCAGTTAGAATATCATGGTATTATGAGTTCTACCATCTGTACATAAACACTTTGTAGATTGCAGTATGCTTTAGGCTGCAGAGTTTCCGATTTGCATTGGCTGAGTTTTTCTTAAACCGGGGGGTTTGGATGACTAGGTCAAGAGAGGGGGAGGAAGCAAAACGCATTGAGCGGATGGCGATAGCAGGTCAAATCGTCTCTGGAGGCGAGGACAGAATGAACTGCCATTAGGTTTGGGTTTATGGCCAGATGGATATGTAGATACAAGGGACAAACTTCCTGAGAACATGAAGCCTTATTATTGAAGGACCAGTGGGCTCCGGTTAGGTTGCGTACGAGGTTAGGGGTGGTTAGGTTAGGTTACGGTCGAATTGGAGTTAGGCAATAAATGCATGGAATGGATATTCGAGGGCAGATCTTGACCAGTGTTTTATGGTTCCATCTGGATTCTCAGGAAAATAAGCATAATACATGCTAGGGAGGCCATCTGGTTTAAGATGGAAGTAGCATGAAGTGAGGCTCAGAAATGCTGAAGGGGAAGCTTGGGACACCAGCTTGTCTGGGGCGATAAAGAGGTTATTGTGCAATCAAAGGAATGGTCACTATTTTCTCTCCTCCCTCTAATTTAGGAAATCTTATCGAGGCCATGCACATCATGTAATGGGTTCAAATCTGTCACCACCCTCCACACCATTAGGCTCTGGGAGGACAAAGGTATATACACTTGGGGTGATTTGTATACCGAAGGCATATTCAGAGACTTCACTGAGTTACAAGAGGTAGAGGGCATTCACACTGGCCAATTCCTGTGGTACCAAAAGATTCGCAAGATAGCACGCACAAAATGGGACACCTGGCCAGAGGAGCCTAAGGCAACCCCCTTTTTGACACTACTATACAGCCTGAGTGAGGGGGGAAAGGCAATATCTCAAATCTACAGTCTTCTCGCTGACATCCCCAATCCCCGCAGTGATACACTAAAGACCCGCTGGGAGTCAGACATGGGACAAGAGCTGTCCGATGTGGAATGGAGTAGAGCGCTGTCCTCTCCGGAAGAGGTCATTAGAAACCAGAGATTTCGGCTCATCCAATTAAATGTACTTTATCGCACATACTTAACCCCGAGCAGGATTGCAAAGTTCAATAAAACCGCCCAGACACAGTGCACCTGGTGTGGGATAGAGGGAGCTGACCTAATCCACATGCTATGGAACTGCACCAAAGCACGTAGCCTCTGGTCAATGGTGAAAAGAACTTGTGAAGAGGCGGAAGTCACTAGGTATAAATGGACCCCAGCCGAATGCCTCCTAGGCTGTTACCCCAGATTGGCCAAGCTCAAAGATACGGTTAAGCTGATGGACTTGCTATGTATAACAGCCAAGAGGACCATCGCCATGGCATGGAAACGGCCGGCAGGGCCGAACCACAGAGCATGGCGCAAAGAATTTGAAAGATGGGCGACCGCCGAAACAAGAGCTTGGGAGGACAGCGTGGCTAGATCCACGGACGAGTCGAGTATGGCCCTGGCTGCATGGAAAGACACCATGTCCAGATTCTTTCATTCCTCCGATGATAAGCCCCCCTGAACAATCCTCCGGCCCTATCACATGACCTAAATTGTCGACCAAGACACTCAAAATCAGACCCCTCCAGCATTGACATTCTCAGAAGCCCTTATCCACGACCGTGGCCCCTCCGGCCACTCCCCCCAGCTAGCGCCCCATCGGTCATCACTTGCCCCCAGACCGGAGATAGTTAATGTTTGATGCTTTTTTTTATGTAAATGTTATTGTTTATTTGCAAAGACAGAACTTTAATGACCGAGTCGGTCAAACTGAATGTTGTTTGAAATTGTAAATGCCAATAAACAAATTTTAAAATAAATCATGTAGTGGGTTCAAATTTCAACTGTTGAATTGTTTGAGATAATAAACCAATTATATTTCAAAACATCACAACTGACTGTGTAATGAGACCTTGTGAAAAGGGATTGTGTTTAGATATTTGTATGCAATGGGGTTAGAGAATATAGGTGATGTTTAGTTTCTATAGGGGTTAGCAAATGGAAATGTGGGGATTATGTTGTAACTGTTATAAATTAATTATGTAAATTGTCTGATCTTGTATATAAAACCCCTAACTTTTTTGAAATCTACAAGGGGCCTCATTACGAGGTGGGTGGAATGGGTTTACCAGCACCGGTAATGGTGCCGGTAAATCCATTCCGCCCTATTACGAGGTTCCCTTGCGGGACCCGCTCTGAACGTCTGGTCAGACCAGACGTCCTTTGCGGGTCCCGCAAGTGGACCACGGAACTAATAAGGGGCTGGTTATTAACGGACCCGTTATTAGCTCCATCCCCATTCCCATTGAGCCCTGTGGGGGCGCAAATGGGAATGTTGATGGGTTTTTTGAATGAGGAATTACCTGGTCCTCCAAGGTTGGCATGACCCGGTAATTCCTCATTCAAGGAACCCGGACACGATTTTGGAGGCAGCCATGGCGCTAATAGCACCTTCGCTACCTCCAAACTCGTAATGAGGCCGAAGGAGTTTTACAAAGCTGACTAACTCTTTTCGCCGTTTCCATGTAATAAACTCAATTATCCGGCAACCTGCACTCTTCTGAGTTTTTTATCTTATCAGATTTTGGGTTTACCCTTTGTGTTTACCCTTCTACACATCTTATACACCTGGGAAAACTACCAAAAGCAACCTAAATACAGTCCATTATATTATCTTGGCTATTGAGAATGACATTTCATTTCCAATGGGAAAATTGTCTGTTGTATTTAGAGTTATTATGATCCCAGGACAATTCTGCTCCTCTTACCACGGAAAGAAAAAAAATAGGCCCTATTCCAAACTATCAATATGAACTATCACACACAAAGTACCAATAAAGCAGCAAGGTGGTTTATAACATATCCGGCAGCCACACAGGATACCTTGATGACCTGACAATATAAAATGATGGGTCTAAAAAGGTAACCCCTCTCCAGACCAGATGTTATGTGCATTCTCTCATCGGCCCTAAAACTGAAAGATGTCTTGTCGAACCCTCACGAGGGGAAATCGAGTACCACATCTATTAGTTGGTATAATCGGGGCTGTAGGTGAGCAAAGAGGAGCCTGCCTAGAGGGGGGGGGAGCAGAGTGACCCAACAATGCAGAAAACATGCTGATTCATAAGGAGTAGATGTAGATCCGAAAAGAAATTATGAGAAGGAGGCTTGGGAGGCTTTAGTTAAAGCAGCAGCCCAAAATAAATGCATCCTGTTTTGTCAGCATGTGTCAAAAATGTACAATATTCGGCACCCAGTATCCTGCCTTTGAAAACAACATATTGGGTGTACAATGGGCAAACTATACAAATCGCATCATGACACAGCATGTACTATGTCAGAAACAATAACATTGGACACTTCTGTTAGCATCAAAGCTATCAGGGCTCTGTTCCCCCATTAGCGAAGCTAAGGCACACAAGGCCATGAAGGAATGTCCATTGATTGTACAAACAATGTATGGAACTTTAGGTACCCTTCCTCACTGGTCTTCATTCAGTAATGCTGTGTGCAGTGGCAAAAGCTCCCACTTACCTAGAGTTCTGCATTTGTGGTAGAAAGTTTGAATAAGGGTGATTGGGCAGTAATTGAGCAGACTGCCCTATCTACATCATAGATACCACAGTTACACTACTTGGTGGAATATTCATGGGTCAGGGAAGACATTTTATTGGATGTGCAATACAGTGTTTTGGAGGTTGCAGGCATGAACCCCAGTGGCTTAACCTGCATCTTCTCCTGACTGCATATGTGGGAAGGACGAAGATCCAGTGCATCTGACCTTTAGGAACCTGAAGTCTGTGTTCAACTGTGTAAAAGGAGTCAGTCTGTGGCTGACTTTGGTTCCCGTGGTGTCTGTGATGTACCTGCTACTGGCTAAAACAGATTTCCTCCCTACGCTGTCCTGATAGCCCAGGCTCTCAAACCACTCCAACCTCTGGTTTGGAATATTTGTAGGAATGTGCTCTTTTAACGAACACAGGAACATCTAAGGTAGTGGCTGTATTTGCAGGAAATAAACCAATCCGATCAATCTTGATAGATTTCAAAAAATGAAACAATGACAACCTTTTTGATTACCTGGGTGTTTGATTCTGGGACATTTGAAAGTCGCAGACACAAATGTCAAAAAAGGCTATCCTTATGACTCTACTGAATGGAGGGATCTTAAGATTTGCTTACAATGCAGGTAGAAATATTCTTTGCCCAATGCTTCGACTGTCTAAAGACAAATCTATTTCCTTTGCTCGTTGTGACAGTGAGATATTTGGAAAATGCAAGGTGTAAAATATATTTAATGAAGAGCATTCATTTCTTCCATTCATGCTTGCTGTATAAAAATGACCCTGTGATGCTTACGGCACTGCGAAACAGGGACATATTTAGTTTCAGATAACTTAAAATTGAGCCCTCTACCGTGCTTGATCTTCCACCTGGAGAAACGGGGCCCCACATCTAAGACAATCATTTGCTAATTGTTGGCTCAAGAAGCTACTTCTCCGTTCTTTGGGGCACAGTATGACAAAAACTACTCAGAAACACTGTGGAAGTGGTGCTGGTTTGTATTCCAAAAGTGAAAGGGCAGAAATGAAAAGGTTGATCTGCAAAGGAACAATACAACCTGTGCAAACCTTTTCTGTTGATCGGCAGGTACATAGCTTACTATTCCCAGTGTTCCGAACAGGTGGTCTGAAATCTTAATCACAAGACTGCTTTAACTAGTTACCATTTGCAAGTCGTGTACTACTATGGTCTAAAAACCTAATGACCAAAGGGTATTAAGGTGTGGCCACTTGCCACTTGAAATGTGCATGCATCATCCACTTCCCACCCCATGTTTAGAGGGTTAGGGGAATATAGCATGTGCAGCTAGCAACTCAACTAGCAATTTAGCAGCAAATAGCTTCCCTGTGTGCCTAATTCCAAATGTAGCACCAATTGTATGTTGGAGTCTCTAGAATTATCTGTGTTCTACAATGAGGATACTAAAAAAGGTTTGTAAGAACTAAACAAACAAGAGTAGGCTTTTTGTATCCAGGAATTGAGACGACTAGCTAACCAGGGAATCTTTCTGTGGAAGTATGATATTTTGGCAATACTCGTTCCATAATTCAATTCATTGGTTTGTAATTGAATGTACATTGCACTCAGCTGTGTGTGTTTCTATTGCAATTTAACCTTTTTGAATCAATTCTGAAATAAATCTAATTTGAATTTGAAACCAGTGTGTGTAAAAAAAAACAGGCAGCGTGAGTAAAAACCTTCTGTTCCCCAATATTGCTGCAAGCACAGTAGCAAACGAATGCAGGCCAAACAATGAAAATAAAAGTGACTAAACAGAAATGAATGCCGCCAATTCTAATCAAACATGCTCATTGATCAGAGTGTCGCACACAATCCCTAAATCACAGCAATCAGGATGCCCAAGCATTGACCCTGGGTAAAGCATCAGTTTAATGAGTCCAGGGATGCAGGGCTCCCCTCGATGACCTGAACATGGGGACAGATGCCCGACTTTATTAGGTCTCCATGCTGCATTTTAAACCATTACGGGTCAAGCAGTTTGGGCCGCCTGGAGCTGGTCAGGTTTTGAGGGTTTGCTTTTTTAATCTTGGGCTCTGCTCAACGAACATCTCCTTCTTCCCTCACACTCTGTTCCCCTGTTTTTGGACATGCATGGTTGCTCCTTGGTATTAATCCTTTATAACCTCTAGGTGTCTCGCAGGCATCATTCACTGTCTCTTTTGGATCTTTGAACCTATCTATCAAACATCTCTTAACCATACCAACACTACACTCAAACAAGACAGAGATCAGGATTAAAAGGGCCTTAATCTGAAACTTTACTTGACTGCATTTAGCAACTGGGTGAGGCACAAATGCCTGAAATGGAATGCATCAAACCTGAGATGGTGGTCTTTAGTAACAGGGATGCATTCTAACAAGATATCTTTTTGCTCTGTCATGGATCCCAGAGCAATTGATTTTTGTATCACTAAATGTCTTGCATGCCTGCTAGAAACCAGCTGTCCCTTGTTCAGAAGATCAATAAATTGGCAAGTGTATGTCTTTTCTATTTGAAAATGTTGCCTAACATTTTTTAATTCCTGGTCTTTTCTGATTTTTCTCCATGAAGGAATATTCAACTGGTCTCTGTTTCAGGATGATTCAAATCTTATTCAAATTTAAATGGGTTATAAAATGTGAACATCATCTTGTTACAGACACAAAGATAATACTGGGGGTTGTACAAATAAAGCTCAGACTGTATTTATTGTAGTTGTTTATTGAGGAGGATACAATTGTTTTGGCTAGAACCATGTACAAAAAGCACCTAAAAGTGGGGCAACATTGAGGCACTTTCCTTAAGAAATAAGGGAGAGAGCGATGGTAGCTGGCTGGTGGGTGAGGTGGTTTATGATAGAGAGACAACCGGGAGAGAGACAAACATCAAATACAGAACAAGTTCAATACTGGTTATAATGTACAGCTGAGTACCTTCCCGAGCATAAAGAGTAGAGAAGGAGACCAAGAAGAGGGCTTGTATTGTAGTCAAGGTGGTTGAATACCAAGGTACAACATATGGTTTTAGTGGAGTTATAGCTAACGACCAGGCAGATTTCTCTTGCTGTTAAGCAGGATAATCAAGGCCAAAGTTGAGCTTGCAGTAATTAACTGGTCACTATCAAAAAGGATCTAAACGTTGTGAGTATCTGGGAGGCAATGAGAGTAAATCTGGTGAAAAGGAGATGGGATACAGAAGGAGGAGGGATGTTAGAGGCAGGAAGATAGATTAATTTGGGCTTGGAGGAGTTCAGCAAGCATAAAACAGTGAAGAGCCATCCACTGGCAGTTCGCTTATAGACAATCATATATGAGGGAAGTGACATAGGACTGAAAGCAGGGATAAATGCGAAGCTTTGGGTATTGTCAGTGGAAGAGGAATAAGAAGCTATAAATGGGTTGAATTGTAGGGTGACAAAGATTAACCCTTTTGGGATGCCAACATAGAGAGATGTTGGATTAGACCTATCAGATTTCTAAGACATAGAGGCGGACTGATAGGAGACGTAAGAGGAAATGAGGTTAGATAGGATGAGGTGAGAGGTGCAAGCTCCTTGACAGTCTGGGGGCATATGAGTTGACCAGTGCACTGGAGGGACTGGCTAAGTATCAGAGGCTAGAATAAGAGAAGTAGGGGGAAGAACCTGAGGAGGAGGTGACAGAGATAGGGTGATGGGGAAGAAGTAAGCAGCGTGTAGGTATAGGAGAGTGATGAGGGTGTCACAGATTTGTTAAAAGTTATAAGAGAAGTATTGGGCAAAGTCATTAGCAGAAAGGGAAGAAGAGGTTGCCAAGGGGCGCACAGGAGACCGCATAACTTGCCGTTTGGAGGAGAGTTTGTGTGGGTGAGAAATTAGGGAGGTGATTACATTGTTGAAGTTTTATGGTTTAGCAGAGTTCAGGGCAGTGTTGAAGATCAGAAGGACGTTCCTGTAGCAGAGGAGAAGAGAGGAGGTTCCATTTGTATGTCAGATGTGAAGGTGATATTGCATTTCGGTTATAAGGATGTGGAACTGAAGGGTCATCCAGTGATGGGAACTCAGGGCAAAAGGGGTAGAAGTACGAGAGGGAAAGTCGAGGTCAAAGGGTTGGCAGAGTGCAATATTACAATTTGAGAACGCGTGTTTTATAAAGGAAGCCCAGGGAACGGAGGAGCTAGAGAGAGAAGACATTACCTGTCTTTGGCTACCTAAGGAGCTACTGAGTCAGGTTTGAATGTGCGTTTATAGATGGCTGGAAAGTAAGGGAGAAAGTGAGGTGGACAGCAATGGTAAAGTGAAAGACTGAGTGGTTAGAAGAGGAGGGGCCAATAGTGCTGTTAAGGTTATGTTGTTATGGTGTTTTAGAAATTGCTAAGAACCCACAGGTATTAGAGCGGGATGCAATATTAACAGTTAGCTTCAAATCTAAATTGTTGTAGCTGATCTATAATCATAGAAGTGAAAATAAGTGAGTTTTCAAGAGATTTATTTTAATTGTAAAAGATTAGATTTGGCCCTGATCTTACCAGGAAGTTAATTTCAAGTTTTAGAGCCCAAAAGGTCAAATTCTCTCTATCTCCTGCAGAAGTCAACTTAAATCTGGGGATGGCGAGAAACAAGGAGTTTGAACAGCAAAGGAAGGGGTTGGGTGTGTTTTTTTGTTCAATCTTTGTAAGAAATATGGATTGGTTGTCCATAAATACACATGTGGGCCACAGTGGCCACTCTGAATATATTCCTAGTCTGCAAAAGGCAGCCATTGAAGATCACATAGCATAGCGGTTATATGAACTCTAAACAGGGTATTAGTAACAACTCGGGCCATATTATTTTGGAGCACCTGAAGTTGGTTGTTATGTGCTTTGCGAAGAGGCATAAAAAAAGAGTTACAGTAATGGCTCAAAAAAAGGCTGGATCTTTAAAAAAAAAAGTGCAAATAACAGCAGATGTTACTGACGATGTCCTTAATATAGGCTGACATTTCCAGAAATCGAAGAAAAATAGCAGCTAAAGTTTTTATTGTTTACTTTTGTGAGCATTGGAAGAGAGCAGAACGCTGCTAAGTAGTGAAAATATTTTTATTAGTGTTCAAATTGTACAAATTGGAGTGCACGCAGGTTTGAATTTCTATAAAAAAAGAACTCAAGATGATCGTGGTCAGTTGCATGCTGTCAGCATAACAAACAATGGAAACCAGCATCGAAGGTAGCTATGGGATGAAGTAATAGTTTCATTTAAAGGTTACAATAGAGCCTTGAGGAACACCTTAGTTAATCGTTCCGAAATCAGATTATATACCATCTAGACATAGACAATAAGAACAGATAGAAAACAAGTAATACATTCTAAGGCAGTGCCAGACACCCTTGCCATGCCACAGTGTGCAACTGATGCATAAGAAGATGGTGGGCAACAGTGTTGACCATAGAGAGATCCAACATAAATAAAGGAGAGGAATCGCGATTATCTCAATTCCATAGCAACTGTTCCCTAATATCCAGGAGTTTGATTACTGTGCCACAAACAGATTAAAAATGAGACTGCCATTCACTCAAGAGCACTTGAGAGTTCACAAATTCTTGCAGTTGTGCAGTAGCCACTTTTTTGAGGACTGTAGCGACAAATGGAATTTTGGCAAAAAGCCTATAGTTATGCGTACAATATTGGTTTCTTCCGACAAGGAGTGATCGAGGACCTTTTTAGGGCAGTGGCATATTCGGAGATGCTAAGTAGTCACTAAGCAGAGAGTTTAAGAAAGGGAGATGAACATTGCTGCAGTCCTGGATGATATGTAATGGACATTGAGTTTCCTGGACAGGAAGTAGTGGAGAGACACAACACAGGGGCAAGGTCGGTGAAAAGGCCATCATCAAGGAGGAGTGCCTGACACGAGTGCCACACCAAATGAAAATGATCTTGCTGCAGTGTTTGACAGGCACATTCATCCGTTCAGTAATTATTTTGCCTGCATTTGACCAATAATTTACCGTAGAATGTTGACTCTTATTTTCTATTGATAGATTGTTAAAATGTTCCACTTGCCACTGATAGGATCAGAGCAAACTATGAACGATAATGTGATTCAAAGAAACACTTAAATATTTATTTTATTTCAAGACACAATATGTTATGTCGATCTATGAATCACACCATGCATCCATCACCCTCAATGAAACGGTGGTATTTGCAGCCTTACACAATTATGTTGGTACTGTATGAAGCAGGCATGGGGGGTGTCAGTGGGCTGGGAGAGGCCCGCCATGATGTGTCAGTGACGTGCAAGAAAATATTTGGGCCCTACCAGTTATTTTCTTACAAATGATGCACCGCTAACCATACACTATTGCTCAATGGGAATGTTGTATTCTCTGGTGAATTCTCCCATTTAACTGTGCAGCTAGTTCTCTCGTCTGGTTGGCTTTCTTGAAAGTGTTTGGATTACTTTTCCTGTCAAGGTTCAAATTAAACAATGCACCAATCTTTTCTCTTCTTGCAATGCCAGTGTATAATTTGTCAATGTTACATCGACGTATGCTTTGAACAATGTACAACAGCCAGAATTGAAAATTACAGCAGTCATCAAAGACACATGTATATCAACTAACATCCGTAATACTTTGCTTGATAAAACAATGCTCACATTTTTTTTACAATGGAGGAGTTAATTAAAATAATTGAATTCCACATGTAATCCACTACAAACATGAGTGAAAAGAAAGTCGGGCTGTACTTTAATAGTCTAAACACGTGTGCACCACCCGTTTGCAGTGCAGCTAACCTCCACCCAAGCTTTGCCAACCATTTTAAGTGCAATATTAAAATATGCCCCACTGTGGATGCAATATGGAACGGGGAAGAAACTTACCCTCAGCTTGCACTTGCACGACGTACCCCAGTTTGAGAGCCATGGTCTGGGAATCAATGGTGCTCAGCTGTTTTGCAGCCGTACTTCCTGGCAAAGGTGTGCCATTTTTCAAAGCATAGTACTTCAGCTCCGCCAAGTTCTTAGGCCCCTGAACACGCTGGATGCTTACCATCTATCATGGACAAAAAGATTAGCACTGGTGTTAGTAACGGATCAGAATGCGAGCCAACGGTGGAGGCGGGAAGATGGCAACATGAAAAAGGGACAGTTACGGACATGCGCATAGGGGACATGTGTACAGCACTTTACATGTGATGACAGGGTTGAGGATCGAGGGGTGGCCGTTGCGCTTAATGTACGTTATTTATGCTTTGCAAAAATGGGGCGAGAGTTGGGGGTTCGAATGGAGGGAAGAAGCCCTATATATACTGTGTGATTTCCCGCGCAATAAGCTCATCGTTAAGAGCGAATTTAAAGACTTGAAAGGTGGTCTTTATTTTTGGGAGTAGGGAGTTCCAGTGGAAAGATGGAGGAGGGGAAAAGGAGCAACAGTGAGAGACTGCTCAGGGGGAATGTGGGGATGTTAGTTTGGCCAGGGCTTCGCTCAGAAGTGTGAGGAAGGGAGTAAAGGGAGACAGAATGTGCCAGGTTGTGGGGAGACAGATGTTTGCTGCACATTCAATTTCAATCATATAGTTGGCATACTGCTTAAAATCAACATTTCATCATGCTATCAAATATGGACATAACGGGCAAGTTCAGTTTAACCTGTTGGTGCCTTTCGGAACATGGGGGGTCATTCTGAGTTGGGCGGTAAGTGTTTACGGGCACCGGTAAGGATGCCGGTGCCGGTAAATCCTTACCGCCCTATTCCGAGGTCCCTTAGCTGGTCCCAGCAGGAACGGGTGGTCTGACCACACGTTCTCTGCGGTTCCCGTTAAGGGACCTTGGAGCTAATAACGGTACCGCAATTTGCGGTACCGTTATTAGCAACTTCCCCATTCCCATTGAGCCCTATGGGGGCTCAAATGGTAATGGGGAATGGTTTACTGAATGGGGACTTACCGGGTCCTCCAGGGTCGGAATGACCTAGTAAGTCCCCATTCAGCCAGACCGGACCCCAATTTGGAGGCAGCCATGGTGCTAATAGCACCATGGCTACCTCCAAACTCGGAATGACCCCCATGGTCTTTTTGCCCTTCAGTCACAACTGTATTCCCCCACTTCAGTACCCCATGAACCGCCAGGCCATGTTTTATTTCCCCACCAACAGTGTGGCCCATAGGGCAAGTTTAATGGCACTCACATTGGGCCTCATTACGAGGCGGGCGCAAAGGGATACCGGGCATCGGTAAGGACACCGGTGCCGGTAATCCCTTTGCGCCCTATTCCGAGTTCCCTTAGTGGGTCCCTTCCTTAACGCCTGGTTTTACCAGGCGTTATGGACGGGACCCGTGCGTTATGGACGGGACCCGTTAAGGGAAATCGGGGCCAATTACGGTACCGCAATTTGTGGTACCGTTATTGGCGCATTCCCCTTTCCCATTGAGCCCTATGGGGGCTCAAATGGGAATGGGGAATGGCTTTTACAATGGGGATTTACCGATCTCGCCAAGGTCGGACTGGACCGGTAAGTCCCCATTGAACAGGACCGGACACGGTCCCGTTATTGGTGGTAGTCATGGCGCTAATAGTGCCATGACTACCACCAACCTTGGAATGAGGGCCATTGTTTACTACAAATCAATATTTCAGTGAAAAACATCTAACGGGTGGCAATTCAAACATCCAAGGATGCACAGCTCATGAAGGGTCGATGTTACCACAGCACTATTATGTTTTTGGCTAGTCTGCTTAAATGTACTTGCTCTTGACCGTGCGGAGACACACACTTGCATCACATCCTGTTGAAACATTGTGATGATGACATTAACCTTACATACAAAATGCAGCCTATGCAGGCAGGAAATGAAATCAAACGAAATCTTGAAATATTAACAGCTAGAAACAAATTACTTTAAAGTGCTGCAACATAGTCATTCAATTCAACCATAGTCTTAAATTGATGATGTACGTGTACTGCTGCAGTGCAACTACGTCACATGTACCCTTTATTACAAGCAAGCTATTACCTAAGGTATTGCCACAGTTTGACACTATCCTGGTATAGAATGCAAAGTCTATTGAGCTGTTTTCTTTATTATGTATCAAACGACAATCTTGCAGAGGGAAGGGTCATAACGATTATTAGCACCTGGGGCAAGGGGAGCAGCCAATCAGGTTCTGTGGATCGCGGGCTCAAACCACGGGTCTCAGCCTGAATTCCACAGACCCAGCATGCTGCCTCCCCCACTCGGACCGCCATCTTCCCCCGACCTTCCTTTTTTTAATATTCCCAACACCCCTCCCCGGCACAATTTACCTGATTGTGGCGGGGGCGAGACCCGCCGCCGCTGCTGGTTTTCTTTGTCTCCCTTTGACGGCTGCAACGGAAATGTCCCAAAGGTTTTTGTGTTATCCTTGGACTCCCTTCTCCTAGTATTTGAAAAGTCATTTTTTGTGTCTTTCAACTTGCTGTATGTGTTGTCACTCTATCTCGGTACCAGCAAATTCCCAAACCCTTCTCTGATGGTCAATGGACTTATCTTTGCCATTCCACCAAGGAGGTTCTCCTTAGGTTCTCAAATCCCTTGTATTGGGGTCCCAGATCATTATCTGGTGGTCCGTGGAATTATGGTTGCCACTGCAATGAGGAAGTTCTCCTCGGATGCCCAGTTCCTTTTTGTTGGGTTCCCAGACCCTTAAGTGAGCTTATTCTATTTACTGTTCATGTATTTATTGTTTGCTTGTTAGGCGCTTATGCAATAAGGAAATACTGTTTCAAAGCACACGCAGTGAGGGAGCAAGGGTGGAAAATACATTACAAAACAATATTTAGGAGCAGAGGGGGAAAGAGGGAGAAGGACAAACCTACTATGCCTTGTGAGTATTCAGAACGTGCAAGAGCAGAAAGGAAGAGGGAAGGGGGGTAAGTGCTGGGGAGTCCAAGCTCATGGGTGAGCCATAGACGAAGTGCTAGGAATGTTGATTGCTACACGGCCTGGGCCACGGGAGGTGTACGTGTGAGCCTCCAGAGCAGAGGGTGTGCAGATGCGAAGTGCTGTGGATAGACAGGAGCAGGGAAGAATTGGTGTGGGAGGTCATGGCCCTTAGAATGCATAAGGTCCAAGGACACTGATTCAGCAACTGTGGGATTAGCAGAGGAGAGAAGGAGGGAAGGAGGACGAAAAGAGGAGTCTTAAGGAGCTTCCGGAATTTGAGAAGATCTTGCTCAAGGCGCAGGGGGAGGGGGAGGGTATTCCATAGGAGGGCGCCCACAGAGGAAAGTGAGCAACCCCCTGCCCTCTGTTTAGCAAAATGCTTTACACACAAAGAGTTGGTGCCAGAGGCTTGCTTTACTGTTGTTAGGGTCCCAGACCCTTCGTTGGTGGTCAGTGAGCTTATTGCTGCCACCTTGAAAAGGAAGTTCTCCTCAAATGCATGGTTCACACTTCCAGTATCCAGTAGCTACCTTATTACTACTGGGATGAGGGAGATACTCCTTGATGCACTCTATACAGTTCTGTTCCCCTGTAGTCCTACAGCTGTCACTGGGGTGAGGGACATTACCCTGTATCCCTCTCTCCACCTCCCCGTATCCCTAAAGGGTCTCCCGTGCCTCCATTTACCCTCTCGTGGGATACGACACATCACCGGTCCTTCCTGGGACAGGGTTCCTTGTCTGCATCTTCCTCTGCTCTTCTCTTCTGCTTTGACTGTCATGGCACACCTTTGCAGTCCTCCGCTCCTTACAGTCTTAGCTCCGTTCTGGGACCCGAAGGCCCACATTGTAGTGTTCACGCCATCGCTTCTTCCCTTCGGCCTCGCAGTTGGCTCTGCTCTGCTCAGACCTGCAAGGGACTCTGCAGCCTGCTGCCGTCATCCCCTGCACAGCCTTCCATCCAGTCCTCACTCGGAGTTCATAACTCCCGGGCCAGCGGCCATCCGGCTTCCATGTGATCTGACTCTCTTCAGTACTTCTTCTCTTTCCTTTTTTATTTCCAGGTCTCAGCCCCAGCGCAGCATCAACACCCGCAGATATTTTCTCTTTGGCATTCCTTATGCCTCTGGTGAGCCACTTTGTGGCAGTACTTAAGAGTTTTGGTTACTCTTCATGGTTCCTGTGTTCTTCCTCATCTCAGTATGTTCTGTTCTCGCAATGTCCTGTGTTTTACAAAAATACATGGGCTTACTCTCAATGAAATGGCTCGGTATGGAAGGAGTACTAGGGAATGTTAGGGAGTGGCGTGGTTCAATGGGCTGCACCCTAGGAGGACGTCCTTGTCCCCTGAGGGGGAATCAGGGACGTCATTTAGGGGTCACCAGAGGTTGCAACTGCAACCTCTGTGGTCTCCCTTCCGACCTCTAAAAAAAGTTTAAAAAATATATATATTTTTTTTTTGTCATGCAAGCTCCTGGGCTGTGGCCAGCACCATGTGGCTCTTTACTTCTGGAGTGGCTGGCTTGCTTGTTCAGGCCCCTTAAAAAAAGAAGAAAAATAAGAACAGGAGTGCCACAAGTCTAACACTTTCAGCACTGACCCTAAATAAGAAAGAATGTCTTTCTAGGTTAATTTAAAGGTTTATTTCAGGCACACTTCAGGGGTTGAATCACTGATTTAGTCTGTTCTTAAATGCCTCAACTCAGCCTTTCATCCTTCTGAGGTCGATATATGAGTACCAACACAGGTTGGGGAATATTGGGTGTATATTTTTTCCATATAAAGCACTTAAATGTAAGTGCTATATAATAACACATCATTATCATTTGGTCATGGACGTCTGTTTGCATTCACATTAATTTGGTAATATGGGCCTATACACACTGCTCTTAATGATACATATGGCGATCCATTCTTGTATGAAATGTACATCACATTATAGTGATATTGTAACCATATTTTTCGTAGTGTAAAATGCGATGTGATGCCACTTCCTGTTTTGTCAACAGGTGAAAGGTTGTGTTCCATCGCTTCCCGCGATATCATTTCGGGGTGCGGTCAAATGACATTACTTCCTGTGATGTCATCAGGAGTCAAGGGTCGTGTGATGTCACTTCCGCTACCCCAGGCATTTTGGTGAAATGACGTCACTCAGGGGAATCCCTCCCCTTGAGATCTTCCTGCATTAAACCACCCCTTGGGAGATTGCTGGGTGGTGGCCTCACCTCCCTAGCATCATTGAAAAGGGATCCCCATTGGGGAGAACTGATGACACCTTGCGAGCTGCCACATTAGGGAGATCCTAATAATGGCCCGGCACTTGCCTGCTAAAAACATCCTTCTGCTCACACTTGTAGGATGCATATCAAGCCAGAACAGACACTTGCACATTGGATGGGAGTGTCCTTGCTGCACATCTTCCATCTTCAAGAAACAAACCGAATTCTGCGTATCCCAGCCGCTGTAGGGTATACAGAGTATCAGGTACCCTGCCCAGGTCTTCTGGAGTCGTAAACATGACAGACCTTTCTCCCAGACCTCCTCCCCTGTGGAACCAGCATGCACAGATATCGGAGGGCCCGGACCTCAGGTCAGGAGGGGTACCGCCAGGCTCTCTCCCAGGCTTACCCTTTTGATGTAGAAGGCAAAGAAAGGATCAGGATCCAAGAGGAAGTGGGAATGGGCAACTTCGGGGAAGGAAAATGACAGGAAAAAGGTTGTTACAAGGATAGTAGGGAGGGGAGTTTTTGAGGGTTATACAATGGTGCTTCTAAGGGAACCAGAGCAGGAGGTAGCCAGGGATGAAAATGCAACGCAATGTCTTGCTGCGGATGCAAGCAATTTAGATTTCAAAGTAAAGCACATTGCCACCAAAAAGGATTCAACGCCTCCAATAAACAATCCAGAAAGAGATACCAAACTGTAATCCAAAACCAGGAGACCCCCCCCTCCCTCGTCCGTTCTCTGTCCCTGCACTTGCACGTTCTGAATGCTCACAAGGCTTAGTAGGACCGCCTCTGTCTTTTCTCTGCATTGTTAATATATTTGCCTTTCGCTCCCATGTTCCCTCCGCATTGCCTTGTGGGCACTTTTAAACACAATTCCTTGCTGTATAAGCGCCCGTACAAATGCACAATAAATAAATAAATAAATGAAGAAGCAGTCCAGTCCAGAACGGATAAACTGTCAAAAGAATCAAAGAAACAGTCCCAGGTCAACACACTGGAAGGCAGACAAGAAAAAACAGCAAACCGGGAACCACGCTACCCACGGTGCCCAGCAAGAGCGTGTCAGTTGCCAGCACATACATAGGAATATGCAGATGGTTGTTGCTGCGATTCTGTGTTCCGGATGACATCACGCCATCGTGTGTGGCAGGCTGTGGAGGATGCCTGGAGCCGTAGTGTGTGTTGGGTGCATCTGTCAGGCTCCATGGCAACCGCCTGGTTCCGGGGTGCCGGGCGCGTCTGCAGTATGCCGGCAGCCTGACACAGAGTTATGTTTATTTTTTCACTTTATCCTTATGCATGCAGAGTGCAGCAATGTAACTAACCCTGTGAACCAGCCCACCACCACCCCTGATGCCCCTGCATGCTTGATCAGGAGCATCTAGACTTCAGGAGGAGGACCTGGCTTGTTACTTATTAATGTAAAGCAATCTGAAATGGCAGGAGTACTAAAAAAACACAAAAAAGACACTTGTTTCTACCCCCAGAACAGTGAGTGGTGCAAAATGAACTAAGACGTGGCTTCTGTTGCCGACAGATTCTTTACTGGTTGTCGACCATTTGGAATTGTTCAAATGTTTGCTATGGCCCCTTGAAGCACGGGGCATTAATGTATGAAGACTGAAAGTTCAGTATTGAGAAATCTATTATAATGCAAAGTCACGTGCACTTTGTCCGTCTTGGAAGAAAGTGCTGTAGATGAACAAGCAGAGACAGAGGAGGAGTGAGAACACTTCACTGACCGTAAATCCATGTTTCTAAATTAATGTATGGATATTCGAACATGCAAGCGTACATGGTGTCCCTTAAGAGCAGCTTCACAGACAATTCACCAGAGCTTTGAAAGAGCTGTGCAAGTTAAGCTGCAACATCCCTATCGGGTAACACGAGTCCACTGTGCTGTGTCTTTAATGCAAGAATGCCCACTAGAGTGATTGTGAAAGTAACTGTTCTCGTGCCCATCATTCGGTACCAGGCACAATGATACACCTTGTGCCAGCAACATGCAATGTCATGCTACTGACACACTGTGTCAGACTAGAAACACCTTTTTAACCTGTTCTGGGTATGTGCGGTACACTCGGGGCAAATGAGCATGGGTCAATTTCTTGAAGTTTCACTGTGGGCTACAGTGCCTTGTTATGTCCCTCGGTCATAGCTGCAGCCAGCATTCATGAACCAGACTCCTCAGTGTCTTGATCCACGCAGGAAAGCTTAATGATCCTCCACCAGTATGTCACGCCCATTCTAAGGTTATTCCAGGCCTCTAGACACCCAATTGGTTGGAGGGTAGTGAGGGGGCAAGATCTGTCCCCCACCTGTGTATTCCAACACCTTTCAACAGCCCTTTTACCAACTAATGATAACAGCAGCAGCTGACTCCCCGACACCCATAAACTTAATATCAAAAGTATCAAAACTGGTGCAGAAAAGACTAGAGACCCAAGCGCTTATACAATCTACTGATATTCCAATTTTAGGCGTACATTAAGTTCTAGACAGATCGCAGCAGATGAGTGCATAGCTTGGGTATACTGCTCAATACACCACCTTAAACAACATATGAAAACACAGATACATTCACACTGCACATATGTCAGAATATTAAATGCGAGGTCGCATATAATTTATTGAGTTCAGGGTCAGCCTGACACGTGTTTCGAGCAGCTGCTCTTGTTCTGTGGCTTGTGCACTCTTCTATTCATTCACGTATCACTTGGTATTGAAGGACATGGTAAAGATGTGCTAGTAGCTATCTATATATCCTCACAATTGCGGTTGCATAAGTATCTCACGAACACTGTGAATATAAGATGCCCTGCTACGAAAGAATTACCTTACATTAGGAAATCATAGTTTCATAGATCTCAGCTCTCTTCTTGGAAAATGCACCTGGCAAACTGTATTAAGGGGCTTCTAAGCAGAAACACCCCTACGCTTGAATTGTGTCACTAGGACAATCTGTGCAGTGATTGAAACAAACAGGTTGCAAAATACCAGGTAAAAAACAGTCACTGCATGGGCTTGAGATGCCAGAGATAAAGTACCACTTACAGTTCACCAGACGAGCAGAAACAGAACATCAAGGTCTTTAAAGTATAAACCAAGATTACATGTGTGGACCCTAAGATAGGCCCTTATACTGTTATCTAGGGCTTTTATAAAGCACAACCTCCAACTCAGGTTGGTCTCTGAGCACAGGTTGGCAAATCGTGCAGGACATCATGGGAGGAGCACTCCCATGTATAAGCTAGGTATTAATTGGCTCATGCAAGGCTGGGTCCCAGACTCTGTGAGTTTGGGCGCTTTCGAGATGAGGGGGTGAGGATGCAGAAAGCATGGTGGCCAGCCTGATGGTTGCAATGTTGGGCAAGCTGCTAGACATTTGATGAGGAAGAGTGCATGGTTCTGGTGTTCACTCTTACCATACAGCTAGATTACAGTTACCATCTATACATCTGTATTTAAATGTAGTTCTGGTCTTTCCTGTCCAGTTTACAGAACGTATCCCATCTTACATGTTTGATTGAGTTTGGGTCACAGGTTTTATCATCCTGACAATTGTCACCATTCTTTTTCTAAAATAACATAATATTAACAGGTAGAATACATGTTCTCCCTCTGAGGGTATCTTTGCATTATAGACAAATAACATATATTTATTCTTACTCAACTCAATGGTACTCATCTTATTGGCCTGAGAAGGATATAGGGCTGAGTAGAACTGCCGGAATACAAAGCTTGTGACCTAGCTGTCAGTCATACATTCCTGTAGTGGATGTATTAGTCCACTAAGCCACAGACTGGCCCTCAAAAGCCTGTAGGTTTTTGCACTATGCATCTGTGTAAGCAGATGAAGGTAAGACGACACTAGGCTTTCTTGTTTCAAGTTAGTTAATTTATAGCTAAGTATCTCTTTTAACTGACTTAGGTGCTCATTACGCTAGGATTCCAGCTGTCATTCTGCTGGAATATCGCCCAACGGATTTACCGCTACAGCCACTAACTCCGGCGGAATTAATAAGTGGCGTTGGCAGAGTTAATTCCCATTTTGTGAGAATCCATTGCACTTTATGGGGCATTTTTGGTGGAATTACCGCTGCAGTAATTCTGCCGATTTTGCCGATTTTCGGCAGAAAGTGGGAAGATTTTCCATTACCGCCAATGTTTTCCCACCTTGGGACAGGGACTGTAATGGAGTAATACACCCAGTATCATCCTGGAGGTATAAGCATTCGAATTCCTTTCACACCCAGAGAAAAACAATATTTGAAATGATGTCGGAATTTATGATCCCCAACCAAGAGCCTTCAGTAAAATACTACTCATAACAATTACAGCTGTGTTGTACTAAGTCTCAGCATGTAGCATTTTGTAAAAGGATAATGAGTTGTATGGAAATTGTGCATTTCTCAGTTGCAGTCCGAAATTTGACAAAAGAAGTTATGTAAACAACCTGCACGGTGTAGTCTCCAACAGTAGTGGCGCGCTTGAATCTTCTTGCCTGCTGCTGGGACATCGCAAACAGCTCTGCCAGCCGCTGTTCCATCAGCCTGGCAAAGGATGTGCTTGTCAACAAATTATCTTCAACCCCTTGTAGAACTGTGCATTGCAAGAAACAATAGATAGACCAGTTACATGGCACCATTAGTACACAGAGGCAATGAAATAGGCAATGATAACAACCGTGAAAAATTACAGACTTAATAAACATCACAAAACATTGCCTGTGTCCAGGGCTGCGTTTGTTGACAAAAAAAGTAAAATCCAGTCGTGTTTTCAGAGGATATATAAACAAGCATTGGCAATGCCAATAGTGTTGGCGTTTCCGGTTTTTCTTTGCATTTTGCATTTATAGGCACCAGGGTGCAGGGAAGAGAGTGCAAAGTTTTAAAGAAGGATGCAATAAGGGCTGCAGGAGTACAATGAAGCTGGGGGAATCTGCCCAATTTGAAAATCACCAAATTATCAGAAGTGGCAGTTATAAGGAAATGGAGGGGGGATATATGAAACGCTATGCTAAGATTGAAGGTACACAGTGGTGTGTGACAGCTTTCAGGGCTCCTTGTGATGACAGCTTGACCCGATCATAGTTTTGATCAGCCAGAGGGTTGCCAGATATTTGGTCGAAAAAAATTGGTCGACCAGACAAATGGTCGAACCAATTTGATCGAAAACCAAATGGTCGAATTTTTTTTTTATTTATTTTAACCCTTTTTTTTCATTTTTTTGGGGGGGTCCCCCCCCAGCCCCCTTTTTTTCTCTAAAAACCCCTTTTTTTACTAAACGAAAACCCGAAAAATAAATATATAAATAAAAAAAAAATTCGACCATTTGGTTTTCGACCAAATTGCGTCGACCAAATTGCAGTCGACCAGTTTTTTTTCGACCAGTTGACTGGACACCAGCCAGAGGCAGAATATGGTGCACGCCGCTCCGCTTCCAGACATTCAGTATTGAAATTCTGGGTCTCTTTTTACGGAAATCAGATTCTCTGTTTCCATAAGAGCAGTATTTGCCGCCGCCATTTCGCGGTATGAAAGGATGCCCAAACTGAGTCCTTCTCCTCCCCCCTTCAGGGTCGGAGTGGGCCAGAAAATTGTCTCGGGCACCAATGAAAAAGTGGCCCAGCGTTGCAAATGGCTATTCATGCCTTTTGTGACACTGTTTGAATAGTAACCGAAGGGGTGTTGTTTGATAAAGTGTGATGCAAATTGTGCATTTCAAAGAATATTTATTTAGCAACACTGGTCAAAACTACTAGCCACAGAGTGAATTAACTCATCAAACTGGCCCAAATTGGCTCAAAAAGTGGCCCACTTTGACCCAAAAAACTGGCCCACACCAGCATTTTGTGTTTTTGGTTCGGCCATGGGCCTATTGCCCTATAGGCCAGTCCGAACCCAACCCCCTTATGTTTACAACGAAATGTACTTTGGGTTCAAGCACTCATGTTTCACCTCCTTTCTTAATTGAGACTTCTGACATGACACATGACACTAACTGCACAAGATTCAGGTCCAAGTGTCAGCACGGCCAACCAAATTATCTAAAAACCAACTGCCAAAAATCTGTAATCTGTGCTGCGTTTTAAAAAAAACATGTTAAACACAGCGGTGCAATTGCTGAGTCCTCCCATACACTGTGAATACAGATTTGGATTCAAAATGTTTTAAAAAAAATGCTTGTGGTTAAAATAGGTCAATAAATGGTGTGACTGCAAAATAACGTGTTTTCGTATTAACCACTAGGGCTACTTCATTACAATATTTTGTAGCCACCCTGCAAATTACTTGACCTTTTGCTACATGGCTATCTGTCAGTGCTTCTAAGCGCTTTGAAGTTACAGCTCTGGGGCACGGCTAGCCAAGGCAGCACACCCTAAATGGGCTAAAACGAAATTCCCAAACTATATTTCATCACCAAACCCCCCACCTCCCCCCCGAAATATCTACTTAAAACGGTGAATGTGCCCCCCGCCTGCAACACAAATGACGGTCAACCATGGTGGAAGGCAAAGCACCCTCTGTGGGGGTGACATTCTCAGAGATGTATAATTCACAGAGGACAAGTAGAGTGACAATTAAGCTTGTGTATAGCTGACACCAGATCCAGCCACAAAGCGACATCAATTCCAACTTGGAAACCCATGTAACTCACCCCTATCTAGCTAGACTAGTTCACACAGGCAGACATCTCCCGTCTCACCCCTAGAAGCCAGGGAGACACGAGCGCGGGTAAAACAGACCACAGACTGGGGAGCTGGAGAAAAAAAACATGCAACATTCATACCACAATGTATACAAAACAGAACGGAAAAACGACTGCGGCAGCTGAAAGTAAACGATAATGACACATCCCACTTCTATGTGCAATGGGTCTGGTCTGCACCCCCTACTGGTGCTTCTTGTGAAATCACACATCCAGGCATCTCGGAGATCGTTCTTTGGGCCTGCAATCACGGGCGTTGCTAGGGGGGGGCTAAGGGGGCTATAGCCCCTGATCTTTTGGTTGTAGCCCCGGATAGAATCTCAGGAGCTACAGCCAAAAAACTAGCTAGCCCCCAGTCCCAAAAGTTCCGACATCAGCCTAGCCCCGGGTCTTTTCCAGACCTAGCAACTCCCCTGCCTGCAATGAAAGTACTCTGTCTAATTCACTCGTGCATTTGCCCACCAGGCCACAGCCTCATAGGTCGTGGGCGGAGCTGCATGAAAGCCATCTTGTTAAGAGAACGTATGACGTGGTGGCTGCCACTGAAGGAGGGGGGGCATTCTCTTTTGCCTTCCCACAAGGAACCTTTCATTGATATTGATATTGATATTTTATTTCTATTGCGCTCGTACACAAGTGTTTCAGAGCGCGACAAGGCAAGAGAGGGGAACAGGAGAGAACAAAACAGCGATCTTACTAGGCCCAGTGACATTGAGAATGCACAAGTGCATGGGGGAGGGGGAGACAAAAAGTGCATGGAAGGGGGGAGAAGTGGAAAGTGGGAAGCAGAGGAGAAACAGATAAATAACAATAAATAAATAAAAAAGGCAACAAACAGTTTTTGTGCAGCCAGCAATTTGTAAGTGCTAGGTTTAAGGCAGCAGACAGGGTAGGTCTGATAGGTGCAGGAAGAAAAAGGGGGGGCTGTATGGGTACAGATAGAGACCCCAGTGCAAGGGGTGGCCCGGAGGCCGTGCAGGAGGGTGGCCAGGGTGAACAGGTACCTGGGCCCGGAGGACAGAGGGTGGCCAGGTGCACTGTGCCAAGAGAGAACAGATCAGCAGGGGAGAGGGGGAGCGAAGGCAGAAGAAAAAAGGAAGGTCTTGAGGCATGGCAGGATACACTCGATGAAACCAATCAAAACGGGGGCACCTTCTGCTGGCTACCTGCGACTGCTTCTTGGAAAGTCAGTGACTTTTTCTCAATGTTTTCCCTCTTTTTTTCCAGTACAACAACTGCGGCTCATGTGTGGCGCACGGTCCCGAAAGAATGCTATTTTTAGTCAGAGCCTCCGAGCCAACACCCGCCTGCAGCTGTTTTTTAATTTCTTTGAGCGCTTAATAGCCTAATGAAGCGAATCGCTTCGGAGCAGCTGGGACATGGAGAAACCCAGTTGACTTGCTTCTTACAAAGCTGATGATTGCAGCAAATCATGTTAGGCAGCTCCTCATTGGATAGTACTGCGCAGGAGTTCGGAAAAAGAGATTTTTGTGAGATGGGCTTTTCATGCTGTGGCATTGTTGGTTGCTATGCCAACCAGATATTCTCAGTTCAGAACCCCATTTCCCTCGCTCTCTCATTTGGCTTTTGGCAAATGTGCGGCTTACACCACAAAAAATTCACCAAAACCAAAAATATATGTTAGCATATGGGTTCAATTTCAAGTGGGGGCAGCTGGTCAGGTCAGTGAAATAATGTAGACTGCAAACTGATATAAAGAAAGTTGCATTTTTGCTCCATTAATCTTCAGACGGCAAGACTATTTCTGCCGAAATGATCCAATGCATAGTTAGAAGTGATGTCTTATGCTGATGTTACAGGTGCTCTCGATTAAAAACCTATCCAGTTTCAATGCTCTCTTCTTGCGTTACAGAAATATTGCATATTGAATAATTTACAAACTGACTTTTCAGCAACTAACATCTTGTGTTTTCACATATAAAAAAAATGCAAAGTTAAATTTAGAAAGGTTGGAGGGGTTGCAAGAATACGGCTATCTTGGTATGCGTTTGACAGGGCTCTTACTTGGAAATCTCATTTCAAAACTCTTAAAGTGAGAGCAGGTGTAAATGATGTTGTGGTGTGTACATTGGGTCTTTCTTCATCAGAAACGTGCAAAGTTTAATATTGCTCTTAGAAATCTTGCAAATTGAAAATTCCTTCATCAATACTTTTTGGGTTCTTTTGCTTGGGAGAAAAATATTGCTGAAATTGTAGAACCCAATGCATGGAAAAGCACCTCTGCCAACCAACTCCCATTCTGGCGCACAGGCTTGAGTTAGGAACCTGGAGTATTATGTATAAAGGCTACAAGGGAGAAGAAATTGGCTTGCCATTATTACAGCTGTACCTACTACCATGAGAGGAAAAATGACACAGGAATTATTATCAGTACATGACTGATAAAGCTAAAGATATCGCATTACGTGTATTGAGTATAGACGATATGGATTTAGAAGCTATGTCAAAAAATGCATTGCAGTTTTGATAAAGAAAAAGGTTTTCAATATTAGTTTTAATCTTGATTTTAATTGTTGTTGAGTCAAAATATAGAGGGAGTGATTAAGTCTGCTGTATGTGAGGAAACAAAGATGTCGTAAGGAAATATATGATCCTGGTAAGAGGCAATTCTTTTTCAATTTGAAACTGAGTCAATTATCAATATATGCCATAGAGGGAGCATAGAAGCATATTGCCAGAGTTAAAAGAATCAACCTGTTTGTAATATGGCCCTAGCAGACATCTGTGGCGTATTTATGCTTTCTGCTGCCCTAGGCCCAACTAAGTTAATGCGCCCCCCAATCCACAGCTTTACTCCACCTCTGCCAGATTCTGCCCCTTCACCAGATTTTGCTCCTTCAACAGACTCTGTCCACCTTGGCCAAATTACACCCCTTCACCACCATCGTGTCCCATTTTGGCTCCTTAAAACATAAGGGAGTCTTTCAGCCTTAGAGGATTAGAAAGTTAGTGCTTCCGCTCTAATTCAAGCCTGTTATCTTTTATGTTATGTTAGTTGAAAATGTGTCTTCGGGTCTCTGCTGTCCAGGATTTGGAGAAGGCAGTGTGTTCTACAGTTGAGTGCACGAGAGGTACTTATTGAGGCCGACGACCTACTTTCGGTTTAGTCAGAGAACAGTTATTGAGCAGAAGCCATCAGAACATAAACTGTCTGCAAAATAGACATAAGCAAGGGATGGTTTGAATGAGAAATGTTGGTTTCAATGCTAATATCTGGTTTTTACCTATTTGTCCACTGTTACCCCATGAAAAGCACCTAGACTGGTCTGTAATAGGAATGTTTCGGGCAATACAACTACATTTCTACACGCAGTCTTGTGAAAGGTTAAAGTTTACATATGAAATATATGCAGGTGTTTCAGGCACATCTTTTAAAAAATGTTGCTTAAAAGTAACTAAACCTCCTCATGGTTACAGCCATGGTGCTAGCAGAGGGCGTAATGGAGATAGGTCAAGTTACCACCTGCTGCAGCCCATGCGCTGCCAATCCCCTGGGCTGGAATGCGGTTAGGAGATGGCAAAATCACAAGTGAAATCTTGAAACGCTGCCTGGCATAAAGACGTCAGAGGGGTAAAGACAGTTGGAGAAGGTGATTGGGACCTTTGGCTGAGCATTCTCACGGTGGGGTAATAGATAAGGGTGACCCTGGACATAACATTCATGGGTGGGAAGCAACAGCATTCCTCATAGTGGCGTAGTGCAGGTAGCTTTTATAACAAATTATGTGGTAGATACTATTTACAACATTGCGGTTTATTCCATTGTCCAAACTACCCTAAAAATAAAACTGAGTAATGGAGTGTGTGTTCTAGTACAACATTACCTCTGTGGGTGTGGTTTAGGCTATGGGTCTGGCCAGCTAGCATTTCTGGTAATTTAAAATGTTTGTTCACTCCTTTGAGTGGATTAGACTGTGCAATACAAAGGAACATTTTGAGATACAGATCTAGATTTCCTGCTGTCGTTGAGGTACTGTTTCACAGCAAAAGCCATGCCTTTTATTTAAAATCAAATTCATGTAAAAGGTACTTATACATGTAACTGTTATGCATTGTGTGACATACTTTGCAGCTGTTCTACTGGTAGCACTGAGCGTGAACTGCTGAATGTCACCAAATACACATTATAAACCCACCAGGGATGCCTTTTGCCTGCTTAACACTGGGCAGCTTCTGTAAAGATGGCCAAAGAGATATCTTGACGGGACACCTCAGATCTTTCTTCTTTCCAGTTATTTTCTCTCCCCCTTCTATGGCTTTGGGTATCATTTCACAGGTTTCTTGATGCACGTGCGCATTTAGATTTACTCTTAGCCATTTTAACTTCTGTACGTGCTATTTGATGCTTGCACTTTTTTGGCGGCCACAGTCTTCCGAAATGTGGGGTCGGGGAGGGAAAGTAGTGCTTGCTCCTGAACATCATTTTACAGCCCTTTTTATACTTGACTTAGTATTGTAAAATGATCTATCATTTTTAACCTTTACTTTTCTGGAGGAAAACCCTAATATTTTGCAATTGTATGAGAAAATACATGTGTATAGAACAAATCGGGAGTGGCACCAATAAAACCAAGGAGGTTCTGGCTGTTTTGCATATTAGGGAACATTCTGGGAACATAAAGACCAAAGAGGTGTATGTCTGTCATATATGTCCATGAGAGTTGCATGATTCAATCACTAAATACCTTGTGCATGCTCGGTTTGGTACACATTTCATTTTTTTCTTTTATACAAAAGCCACCCTAACAATAAAGCTTTTGTAAATATCAAGCATATATTCAAGTTTGGCTATCAAAGACTTCAGCTGTCAGAGTGCATTAACTACTAAGAGATTCAAAACTCTCAAACATTGTTGTGTATTAGACTCTGAAAAACTAAACTAAATGTAATTTTTTTTAAAAATTGACAAGTAAATTGAAATGAACTTCTATTAAAATGTTTCTCTAGTGGCAACATGATGGCCTAGGCACAGTTGGTCATATTGTAAATACATCACTGGCAGACATACATCACGTTATCTGTTCATATCCCCAATGGTTACTTGAGGGAACATGTTATTGAGATCTATATTTCTGAAAAATAATGTCATGACTTCAAAGGAGGTTCTACTGCTATTAGAATACCTCAAACCAATGTGATCTGTTATAAACTGGAGACTTATTTTGCATGAAATATGAATATGAAACTTTTTATTCCATGTAATGCATACGAATATTTTTTTTAATTGGAACGAGCCACTGTGAATGTCTATTAACCAATAAATAAACTTGGATTGTTTTTACAAACATATATGTATGTGTGTGGGTGTTTAATCATTTTCAATGCAGATTATTTGCTCAACATGGATCCATGTTTTCTTGCTTCAATAGTGCAAATCATCAAATGTTAACCAACTTGGATCAGTTGTTCTAGATAAAAAAGAAGGAGCAAATCAGCCACCAGGCCTGGAATGTGGTGAGTTTCTCACAACATTGAAGCGCTATCACATATGGAATTTTTGTAAGGTAATGAAGATCTTCCTTCTCTTAATTAGCGGAATTTTTAAAATCTAAATGTGGGTCCTGCTGTGTGTGGTTATCTAAAACAGAACAATATCGTTTTTTGTTCCTGTAAACCAATTAATGCTGCATTGTGACAGAAAATGGTGGTCCCAATTTTAGGTGCTTACAAGCACTCAACTGCAGCACAGTGCAAAAGCACTCACACAAACCATTTTAAAGCAAAGGCATGTGAGGAAGCCCAAATTCCCCAGCCTCCATTTCACAGCAAAGGATTATCCTCTCAAATCGATAAAGGCAAAGACCCCTTCATAGCACACATTTTATTCTATCTCCCTCAACTGTTCAAAGATCCGCACACCACTGAGCCGCCACCACTGCACCACATTTAAGATCCACCTGAAGGATGGCACTAAAGCCACACATTTTTGCATGCCATCTCAGCTCAGAGGAGATGCATGAAATCATGTGTGGATTTCTTACTGTGCCATACATCACTGTAAGTCAAGATGGATGAAGTGGACACTACCAGCACCTTCCTGACTATGATACATTACAATCAAAAGGATTCTACTTGTGTACAGAGCAGAGCAGATGAGTTGAACTCTTCAATCACTATAATTGAGGTAAAGGGTTCACTTTCACCTGCGTCTATCTCTTCTTCTCTTCACTCTATAGCTGCCCCCAGGCCCCGTTTCCTTCAATGTTTCTACTTTATTACCTTTGTCCTCCTCAAACCTCAATCCACCTTGGGATTTGTGACTTACCTTTCCCAGGATATGACCACTACTTCTTGTGCTCACACACCATTTTGTTTATACTCTCACACAGTAAAGACTACATTATTCATTTTCTATATCACTCCTTCGACAATTATACAACGTAATTCAGCATATTTCTTAGTCTTTCAAGTACGTCTAATAATTTCTTTTCTGTCGACAAATAAGTTGACAATCACATTTTAAGTTCCCATTTTTATCTTGCCATAGATTTAGAATAAATGTCCTTTACTTTCTTTCGTTCACTGGTTTCAAACAATGGTTTCTCTACCACTCTGCTCCAGATATCCAGCCTATAATTAATTCTCTCATTCAGTCTTTTTCTAGACTTGGAATGAATATCAGACTTCTTGTCTCAATGTGCACACAACTTTACTCTTTCAATGTCTGTTAGACTTTGACTGGACTTAACTTCCTTGCATGTATTAAACCTGGTTCTCTGAAAGAGGCATTCCAGTCCAGGTGGGGTGGGCTGTAACAGGTGTTATTGACCCATACCAGAAGCATGGGCCAGAGGAGAAGCCAAGTATGCATAACGAGGGTAAGGGATGATAGATCTCTTATAGCCCTGCCACCCAGGGCGTTAATGCCATTATGATATGTCAACAACACAAAACAAGTTCACAACTGGTTAGAAACCAGAGAAAACAGCTGTAGAAGTTGCTCAGAAAATTGTAGTGAGCATTTTCCTGGTGGAATGTTGGCTAAGGAGGGCACTGAGCATTGATGTGAGATGTTGGGAGAGAATTATAAGGCTTTGTAATGGTGGTTAAGGTCCTCTGCTGACACATTGTTTACAATGGCTTGCTAACATTGCAGTGTAATCATTAAGCTTTATTGACTGGGTTTGAGGGCCTTGTGGGGTTTTATGGTCCAGAATACTGAGTTCCAGGCCTGAGGCACAGAAGTGAGGCCACTTAATGAGGTTTGCATGTCTATATCTACTGATACAGCCATAGAGTGAGGTTGATAAAGCTATTATTACCTACAAGCTGTTCATACTATATAGGATGGCTACTCGTTATCTAGACCTCTAAA
This sequence comes from Ambystoma mexicanum, assembly GCF_040938575.1. Taxonomy (NCBI): domain Eukaryota; kingdom Metazoa; phylum Chordata; class Amphibia; order Caudata; family Ambystomatidae; genus Ambystoma; species Ambystoma mexicanum. The sequence continues at coordinate 710,958,247 of NC_090934.1, read as the reverse complement.
TGTGCTGGAATTCAACATCCAAGGTGCCTAGCCAGCATAGTCAAAAGTGAAGGTTAATGAAATTTGTAGTCCAAAACATCTAAAGGGCCACATAATGAGTAACCATGCTATAAAGTATCAAGAGTGTTGTTTTCATGGTATAAATAAGTATATAGCAGTTGTTAGTACATCAATTTGCATGGACTCTCACAGGGAATTGGCTACAAGTATGCCTGCACTGCTGGCAGCTTTAGAATGAAGGATTCTCAACAAAAGACCAGCCATACAGGTTTGTATAACCCACAGACTGCCCAATGAGAATGCTACTTGAACATTCCAAAGGAATTCATTAAGGAATAACCCAGAGTTGGAGGAAATTACTGCCTGGTAATGGCCCAAGGCCCAAGTTACAGGCTTGAGCGAACACGTGCACCAGCGCCATTATCAGGTGTTAATGCTACCCACCAAGGGGGTTAGCTATTAGCACTAGGGTATGTTGTCCGTGGTGCCAATAGTTCTATTATTTCAAAACTTGAAATGGTGCTGAGTTTGTTTCACATGCAAAAAAACGACATCAAAAAATGTCTGCCATGCAAAAGGTTAGCAGGGAACTATTTTTAGTTTATTCTCCCTTCGCATGACACTCAGTGGAGAAGTTGGGATGAGGGCCTAAAGCGGGACAAGGAAGCAGTAGGCATTTACAGGCCATGTGGCTTGGCAGGTGAAGCAGCAGGTAAGTGTGGTTGAGAGGTGGAGTTAGGTGGAAGTGTCCCCCTGGAGGCAGGAGGTGAGGAAGCCATCCTTGCAATGATTCTGACATTTGAATGCACTTTTCTTCCCGGCATGCATCAGACTTTGTTCTTCCAATGATTCTTAAACTTGGAATGGACTGTGCATCCCAGCATGAATTATACTTTCTTAGCTCAATGATTCTTACACTTTGAAAATATTGAGTTTCCCACCATGCACCAGACTGTTCTCTCAGTGATCCCTCACCTTGGAATGGGCTGTGTAGCCCTTTACGCATCATACATTGTTCTCTCAATGCTCTGTTACCAGCATTAGTTATCTCTTTAAGTCACCTCTTTAGATTTTCTGTCAGGTTTGTTTGTATTGGAATATGTGTCCTAGCCTGCATGCACTCTCCCCATCTCACAATGCTCATTACACTTGTCTTGGGTTGTTAGATTTCCTTCCCAGCATGGGTTATTTGTTCAAGTCTCTCTTTTATACTTTCTGTAGGTTTTCTTGGACTTCATATCTTAGTATGCAATTAGGCACTCTATCTCACTTGTTTTTTTAATTTGGTGTGGGTTTATTCACTTGGCTACCCAACATGCATTAACATGCTCACGTTTCATAATGTGTGATATACTGGGCTGCCTGTCCCCACATACATGTTCTCTTGCTCACACGCTTTGTTACTCACAATCTTTGTTATGCATAATTGGGATACTGGACTTTGTTTATGCACCAGCATCAATGGCTTTCAGCTCGCTGCAGTATTTCTTTGGGCCTTTCACCAGTCTTCTTCCGACTCTCGCACCCTTATTGTCCATTCCGGCTTCCTTTTCAGAGTTTGCACACTGCCACTTTCTCAGTCCTGTTTTATAGACCTTCTGTGTCAAACAGACTCTCAAGGTCCTAATTGTTCTGTGGCCAATGACTGTGGACTTCACATTTTCAATCCTGTAGATGGGTTCTCTCATCATATTGCGCTCTTCTCATTAGCCTTTTCTGATCACAACTATGTCTTTGCTCGATTTCTGCTTCACCAGGTAACAATCTGAGCTCATATACCCATGGTTGGTGAATTGCCACCACCTGGAGCTCCAGATGGTCAACTCCCTCGCTCGATCATATGTTTTTGGAAGCACCATGGCTCCGAAGGGTGGCCATGTGCAGAACGACCATGCATGGCTTCCTCGGGAAGGGCAACCCAGTATGCCGTGCTCGGCCTCCCTCTTCCCATTGCTGCAGTTATGTACACCTATTGGATTACTCTTTCGACTTTTCCTTCTGTGTTTTCTGATGAATCCTACATGACCTGCTTTTCAAGAATCCCCTAATCCAATTTCTGCAGAGTGTACTTGGCCCCAAAAGATTCTTTCCCACCTACCTCTTAGAAGGACATGAAACTGCTTCGTCCCTTACCGTTCTGTCTGGTGAAAAGACAGAGGCCAGGCCATTCACTTGCTGTCTGGCTAGAAAGGCTTCTGAAGACCTGGCCACTAGTGGAAAACTCTATGACAGGGGAGAACAGACCCACCATATAACAGAGATGACAATAGCAGGACAAAATTGGTTGAACAATGATTCTGTGATCTCATTAGAGCAGTTGTGACTTATCTAGTTTGAGCATCATAGGGGTGGCTTCTGTCTGTCCATTTGACAACAATAACATACTACTAATCAAAAGTAGTATATGAATCTGCACAAAGATCTATGCTACTAACCCTCACTTTAATGTGGAGTGTAAATATTTGACTTTGTTGACCTCCTGGACATATGTGTGTGTTTTAAGGTCCAATCTCGTGTACTTGGGCCTACAATTTTATGTGTGTCCAATCTTTCAATTAAATTAAATTGACTCCTTGAACTCTCCAGCCTTTTCTGTGACCACCCTTAGCTAGTATTTGTTAAACCTAGCCTGCTGCCTTTCATGCCTACCCCCAATGCGTGGTTGAACAGGGGTAGCTGTTGACTCTGCTCTTTTCTCTCTTTCTGTCTGTCCATTACATAATCTAGACATAGGGAGGCTCTAAACACTGTGAGCAATCTGCGTTGGTGTTTATCGTGGCTCAGTGCCTCAGAGGCACTTCACAATAATCTTGGGGGCTGCTACCAGCAGCGCTAGACTGTCATTCTTCCTGCAGAACCCATGGGAAAACAATATAATTGACGTGCTCTCAGGTATTTTGTAAAGGATTAGTCTATGTTAATGGTAAAAAGTGTCTTGGTTTTAGATCTCATTGAAATATAATATTAACTACACTTTCTGCTGATGGAGCAGTCATCTTGCCCAACCCTCTGGCTGTTAATATTTTCCTAACCGAACACACCTATAAATATGACCCCTGTGTGTGGGTCTGGTCCTTCACACTGGCCTGGCCTCATGCACCTTTTGAAGTGGACACTCGTTCATATTTTTAGCCAACCTACTTTAGCAGACAATATGCTTCCTGGGCACAGATTACGAGTTTAATTATGGATGTTTCCAAACTGTAGACCATTTTACTTATCTGAATGAACACAATGAGTCCAGTGAGATCCTCCTTCATACTCAGTGATCTCAAGAAGTCTAACCTGACTCAGGTTTATGCCTTTTACTGACAATGGGCTGAAGAGTATTTCAGAGATTAAAGTTACTTCCAATCTACCTCTAGTGACCCGGCTTTATGTGGAAATACCTCATTTTAAAGGTCTCAAGAGAGAAAGACTGATTTACAATGCCTGACTTTCTTTTGATCGTAAAGACAGCATTGATAAGGTCTTTTTCTCTTGAGACCTTTAAAATGTGTTTAAAAAATACTTATATTCTGGGGTTCCACCCCCAGATGCCCTCATTGTTCCTCAGCACTCCACCCCACCCCACCCCACCCTCTCCATTGGGATTTCAGGCCCAGCCCCCTCCGCTCACCCCACCCCCACCTAAAACACATACATACACGCAACACGCACGCACCCACACACTTACCCCTTCTCCTTGCCCTCCGCTTCCTGGTCTTGCAGGGCCTGCCAGCCCCTGCACACACTCGTGTGTGGCAGTGGCATGACGGTTTAATTTAGAAAGACTGTGTTGTGCAAGCGCAGAGCGGTCTTTCTATATCGGTCTTTTAGCAAAAAGATCTTTATAAAAGAGATCTTTTCACTTAGGACCGGCAACCCATCTCAGAGCCAAAGATAATTATACTATTTACCCATTCATATCTATGATTAAACTCATGCAGGGGATCCCCTTCTAAGGTTAGGCAACCAGCATCAATATATTTACCCCAGACCCATGCCATCATGTACCTTTCTTTTGAACTTAACTCGGATCCGTTCTACTCCTGTCTTATCTGCTCCCTATCAGTCAGCTTTCTGTAACCATGGCGCCTGCACCCTACTCCCTCCAAGTACCATGTGCTCAACCCTTTTTCTGTCCTCCATCTTGTAACAAGCTCTGATGGGTCCTTTATAATGCCAGTTCTGCTTTGCTACATGCCACACACCTTGTTGGCATTATCTGCAGCAAACATCTCAATTTTTGTTTCCTCTCAGTAACCTTGCTCACTGAGGATAGCAACCCATTTTTCCTTCACACAGGTCCCCGCAAATACAGCAGGATAACACTTCACAGACTCCACGTCTACTGAAGGCAAAATGGCATTCTTCTCATCTCCATTCCCCGGAATCCCCCAATTTATACAGTGAAATCCCACACTGTACACTGTAACTCTCAATGTATGCTTGTGGGTTTTGCGGTAGGGTGTTTTCTTGCCCTCGACATCCACCTTTCCCCCACTTTCAACATTTAAACCTTGTTCTGCTATCCAATGTTCAGTAACATGGTTATTCTTCCATTGCTGGCTTAAGCTCTCAATACTTTGGACCCTATTCTCTGAGAACATTTTGTTCCAGGGGACAGTAGCACTGTGTTTGACCAGCCATCACTTACCTGATCACGCCTGTGAAGAAATGCCATCTGTGCAAGCAGGGGAGGTGCTAGGTCTGGAAAAGACCTGGGGCTAAGTTGATGTCAGAACTGTTGGGACTGGGGGCTAGCTAGTCTTTTGGCTGTAGCTCCTGAGATTCTATCCGGGGCTACAACCAAAAGATCAGGGGCTATAGCCCCCTTAGCCCCCCCCCTAGCAACGCCCCTGTGTGCAAGTGTACAAGTCATAGGATTTGTAATTTTATCATATGTAAAATGATGCTGGTTTTACTCTTCCAGAAAGTGAGCTCTGCTAATCAGGCCTCACAATCTAAATGCCCGATGCAGACAAAGTAGAGTGCACATGTGTTCTCCTCGCTGAACACTATCTCCTGACATCGCAGAAACTGCCAGGTGGCTTATCTACATGGTAGTCCTAGAGTAACATGTACATTACTGAAACAGCCTGCTGGAATCCAAAGCATTCCATAGCCGTGAGCTGCCCTTAAGACTAAGCCCTCATGATTGAAATTATACATAAATATATATCCCCAAAGACTGGTGGCAGTTTGGCTAAATAGGAATATAAAAGGTATAGCTGATGTGACACAGTGGCCTATTTATTTATTTTTTTACTATGACTCCTACAGTTGTCAGAGCTTTTGTGTATTGCTGTCTGGAGCTGAGGTTTACCCACAACAGGGTTCTGAGCCCAGCCCTCAAGGCTCCCTTTGTTCACTGTCTTGGAGGGATTGGCACATTCTCAGAGGAACAGGACACACTCGAGTGGATAGGGTCAAATCCCTCTCATTGTCCCTTAAAATCATCTCTTAATACCGTCAAGTCCCTCTCTAAACCACCATACACAGATTTGCACCCAATCCACAGCCATATGCAACTCCCTCATGAACTCCAAAATACACATCAGCACAGCCCTCCCCTCAGCTCTCCCACCCACCCCCTCGCAAACATTCAAAGACATGGGACACCTTGCACCTCATCACGCTCACTGCCAAAACAAAACCTGCACACTTCCTGGATGATGCATGCACACCTCACTCTGCATCCAATTGCATGACCACCTTAGATGGTGGTCATGCAAATGGATGCAGCTCAACATTATTAAATCCTGTCTCTCACATGGTACTATCCCCACTGCACTGAAAACAGGACAAATCTCAGCCCTCTTAAAAAAATACGTTGCTCCCCATTACTATCCTACCATACCTCGCCAGAATCATGGAACGCTTTGTAACTATCCAACTGCAACAACACTTCACCACAGTCAACTCAACCTCTTCTAATCTTGGATTTCAGCCTGAACACAGCACTGAGACCGCTACTCTTCACACCATCAATGACCTCCACAGCACCACAAAGGACAAACAGCACTACTCATACTCCTCGACCTCTCGGCAGCCTTCGACACCATCGACCACACCGTTCTACTAGACATACTAGCCCACAGGATGAATCTCTCTGGCACCATACTCGACTGGTTCACCTCCTTTCTCACTGACAGGACACTCTACATGCCCCCTTATGTATCAGATCCCACACCTATCAAGTATATGGTCCCACAAGGTTCCTCCCTATCTCCACTCATCTTCAACCTATATGTTGAATCCCCTGGGCAGACTCTTAGCAAGCACAATGTACATTTACACCAATATGCAGATGGAACACCAATATACTTTCAAATCTCATTCCATTCACAACTCCAGACCCTCAAAATCTGACTCTCCACTATCACCAACTGGATGGCCAGCCACTGCCTCAAACTCAACCCTTCCAAAACAGAACACCTCCTCATCCGCCCGTAAGGCACCAACCTGACCTCCCACCTTGGATCCAAGAATTCACCATAGACAACCTACACATATCCCTCTCCACACCTCTCAAATTCCTTGGCTTCACCATCAATCCCCCTTTCCTTCACAGAAAACATGCGATCTTCAACTACACCTCCTATGCAAAATCAGACATCTTCCTCCTGATGACTTCCGCACTACAGTCCAAGTACTGGTTCTCTCTAAGATGCACTGTGAAAATGTTTTCCTCACTGGACTCCCCAACAGCACCCTTGCCGCACTGCAAGCCAAAAAAAAGGCGGCAGCCAAACTCATCCTCCACCTACCCAAACATTCACACATCACCCCCGCTCTTGCCCAGCACCACTGGCTCCCCATACCCAAGTGAATCGCCATCAAAGCATTCTGCATTGCATTCAAAGCCATCAACCACAAAACTCCATCTCATCCTCATGACAAATGCAAACCCCTCACCCACACAAACACCAGACAATACAGCCAATACCTTTACCTTCAACACGTTTTACTCTGCAAATTCACATGCACACAAAAACAAGCATTTACCCCTGGACACCTATGGCACACAAGACCCTACCTCTCCAAATATGCACTGCATCCTCCATCACCACTTTCAGAAAGAACCTCAAAACACACCTGTTTCCCCACACATAACCGTATCCTCCTCCACTGCTATCACTTGTCTATCCTAATCTTCCTATAATTTCCTGAAAACATTTTGTAACTCCAACCTTATCAATATTTGAACCATTTACGGCGCTCTGAGACCCTCTGGGTAGGGGCAGTGTCAAACAAAAAAGTAAAGTAAATAAATAGATAGGTTGTGTGACGATCCTTCCAGTAGTGTCACTTCTCCCCAGGGGGAGCCCCTTTCCATGAGGCCAGGGAAGTGAGGCTGCTAACCAATAGTACCCCTAGAGGTGGTAACATGCAGGGGGATCTCATGGAGAGGGGCTCCTCTCCTGGGGATAAGGACGCGATTGGGGGACACAGCCCCTTTAAACCGCAATCCTGTAGGCTGATGTTAATGCCCTAACGTTCTACAAATAAGCTCACGTCGATATTATGTGGTATTGTAAAATATCAAACCATCCTAATGTCATAGGTACAGGGTTGAAGAAGAACTTGAGAATGCTACAATCGAGCATGACAAAGTCTCGATCAGATGCTATCAATTGGACTGATGTTATGCTGGGGCCGTCCCCGCTATTTAAACTCAACAGCAAAGAAGGACTGAGTTCTTTGTTGGCTTCTGACCCGTCCAGCCATGGCCCATGCGGTTCTAGTATGCTGAAAGCTATTGTACATCCAAAAGGAGATCTGGTGACCGAGGGGGCCGCATCGAAGGCCATAGGGCTGAACTTGAGCTTCAGGAGACTGCAGCAAGGCACATCTCCAAAGTTGAAGAAAGTAGGAGCGGGACGCCAGAGAAGCATTTAATGAGTCAGTTGGGAACTGGCGCAGTGAACCTGGAAAGACAGAAAGGTGGTGGCGTGACCTGTAGTGGGTGGATTGTCGGATCCGACAACAGTGCCAAGACTGCCTGCCATAGCCTACAGCAGAGCCACGTAGGTAAATGTGTGCAGAGTGCAAGAGACTGTGCTGGTGGCGTGAACTGTCGTGGGTGGACCAAGGGGTTCGACAACTATGCTATGACCACCAGCAGTAACTGGCCAAGGAGAGAAGTAGGCCGCAAAAGTACAGTGAAAGAAGAAGTTGAATTAGAGAAAGTGGACCCGCAACCCCTGGCAAAACCAGTGACAAGTTCCCCTGGAGAAGCTAACGGAAACAGGTATAAGACCAGGAGGGGGCCGGGAAGATGTGAGACTGTAAGACACCAAGAAGCAGCTAAAGTAGTGAATCTCTTTGTAGCACAATTCTCTGGACAGTTCCAGAGGAGTGTGTTGCTGGAGAGTCATGAGGGACTCAGGGAGCATCTTCATGGTTGGTGCTCCAGATAAGATTTGGATGTGGCAATATTAGACCATTTTATAAGTGAGTAAAAATGTTTTAACTGAAAAACAAATGTTTTTGTAATATTTCGTTCTTTGCACCTATTTACTCATGCACATTAAAGGATACATGTTTACTTCTTACAATCAAGAAGTTAAAATAGCAGTTTCTTCCTGTGGTACTATGTGTACTACTGGTCTAAACATATCCATGGAGCTGTGAGGGTGAAAGCAGGGGTGAAATATTCTACATGTCTTTTTCCTATTTTTATTCCCTATTTTTATTTTTTGGGACAATTTGTCATTTTTTAGGAAATAAAAGTGGCCGATACACCCTTTATCTGGGGGGCTGGGGTCGTCCCAGTGGAGGCAGAATAAAGAATATAAAGAAAGTCGAAAGTGTGAAAACCCCTGTGAAGGAATTTTGCTGAAAATGATGAAGAACATTGGGGAACCAGCTAGGAGAACGGAGTCATCCTCCTAGCCCTGCACGGCTCCTATAGAACTGTTTTGTTTCACTTGTGTGTCACAAAAAGCCTGGAACTTTATGGAACTGGAGGTGCTCTAGGGCTGGTGGCGAAAAATGCTTGTGAGGGGCAAGTTCTTAGGGGGCGTAGGGTATGGGCATAGAAGGACTGTCTGAGAGAGTGTGGAGGGGTGTGCTCAGGTAAGTTTAGGAAACAGTGGGAGAGGAGGATGAGCTGAAGAGGCAAGCAAGGGGAGGCAGGGCAGGTGGGAATGGGAGAGAGTTGAGGTTCAGCAGGCTTGGGGTGGGTAGAGGTGGCACAGGCTTGTGAGTTTTTGCAGGGGAGGCAAAGAGAGAGTGGACTGGGTTGGGAGCTGGAGGAGAGAGAAAGATGGTATTCGAGAGGGTAGAAGGGTGGGATCTGGGTGTGAGCAGAGGAGAGGAGTGAAGAGATGATCGGGTCTCATTACATGTTTGGTTAAACCCTGTTGGTAAATCCAGCAGGATACCACCAAACAGAATTACTGGCACCTGGTCTGCCGGAATTCCCAGCATATTACAGATATTGGTAAATACAGTATATCCCCATTCCATGGAGTCCAGTAATACTCCATTGGATGATTTGCCAGTATTACCGGCACAGGTAATACTGGTGCCGGTAATAACGGCAGTTTGTGAAGGTGGAGTGCAGGAACTACCTCCCGTTCCAAGCTGGAAGTAATTCTGGCCACCCAGCAACCGAACTCGGAGTATGCCAGTCCAGAACCATGCTAGTAAACAGAATTACAGGCATGTTAATTCCGGACCACCATACTCATAATGAGGCCTGATGTCCTTCGGGGGGTGAGGTCTCTGTGTTTATGGAGGTGTCTGGGAGGCAAAGGTGTGTACGAGAGTGTAGGTGGGGCTGAGCAAAGGCAGTGTGTTTGCCAAGGTGGTCTGAGCGAAGCTTAGTGATGGGAAATGTGGCTGGTGAAGAGGGGGTGAGGGTGTAAGGTGGAGGGGGAGTGCTGGCTTGGGTTGGGTGCAAAGAGGGTTGTGCGTGTTGAGGGGACCTGAAGTGTTAGGAGAAGAGAAGAGGTGGGGTGTGAAGGGAGGGGCAGAGAGAGGCAGGGGTCTGGTTTCTGGAATGCCACTATGCCGCTCTAATCTGGGATCTGGTAGACATGGTAGGCAGATGCTGCCTGAGGATTTAAACAGAGTTCCCCAGCTCTCGTGTCTCCCATTCCCTCTGTTGCTCCCTACGTACCCTATTTTGTAAACTTCCCTGTTTGCAGACAGGTGACATTATGCCTCTGTCCATTTATGGTTATCAGTTAAATGGATCTAACTACCCACTGCAATGATGAATTAATCCATAATTTCAGAATATGTTACAATGCATCATCTCAAGTCCAAATAAAAAGATTTCAAGCAATATAGTAGTGGACATGGTAACAGTAAAAGCTCACCTGTGTACACCCAGTATGGCTTAGTTGATTCTGCAGTTGATATGACTGGATACACCAACGCTAAGAGAGAAAATCAAAGCATGTTATGTCATTCAAAGGCCTACCACCTCGTGGAAAGATCTGGTCAGTGATGGCAAACAGCAGAACTAATGTCTAAAGAACACAGATATCACCCAACACATATGAAATGTCATGGAGAATGTTGCATGACTAGTCATCTCTGCCAAAGCAATTGTTATTTTCCTGCAATATAATATACAGTCTATCAGGTGACGCTCATGCAAAGCGCTACCGAATTCCCAGACAAGCCACAGCGCTTCAAGGCCAGCTAGGCACTTCATTCATGTTTATAACACATCACATAACGCTGGCATGTTCTTTGCAGTAGTGTATTGATTCGATAGATTCAGCGTTCATTGCTCTCACCATACAGCTGCAGAATGGACCTAAGGATTTATTGCAAGCTCTGGGTTAATTGCCTTCGCAAGGCTACCGACCAACACGCTCACATCAAAGAGCAAGGTGCTGATCTCTGCCAGATGACAGCATTCCACATAGGTGAGAAGCGGTGTCATAGGGCAGACACAGAAGTTCCACCTTGGAAAGAGGGCCTTTTCATACATCTGACTGACTTCATGTTCACCTGCATACCCTGAATAATGCTTGAGTGCTGAACAAGGATGGTTCTAAAAGGTGAGACAATGGCCCTCATTACAAGTGAGCCGGCTCGGATATAAGGTGTTGGTAAAAACGCTACCAGCACCTTTTTGAACCGGCTCATTCCGTGTTTGCCGATAGGGGCTGTCAACCACCGGCAAGCCTGACCCGATGGAAGGTCAGGCCCCTACCGGCAGTACATTCACTGAAGCACTGGCAATGTTAACAACAGTGCTGGTGCTTCAGTGTTCCCATTCCCATGGAGTCTTAACAGACTCCATGGGAATGGTAGCTTACTGTTCTGTGCTGCCCGTAATATCATGCTATTACCGGGTATTACCAGGATATCGGGCATTGGAAATGGTAAGCTAAGGTTGCCGATAGGCCGCCGGTGATACCGAAGCCCTACCGGCAAACTTGTAATGATCCGCAATTTGTATGCGTGTGTTTGCTTATATATTCAGATGGTCTGACAACATAAGCCCCTGTTTATTGTAAAATGGCCATACAATATTGAAACCTTCAACAACTACTTTGGCCCAAGTCTTAGAAAGTGCAAAAAACTGCAGGCAATGACTAAGGAAATATAGCAAGATAAACTGGCAGAAAGGAAAATAAACAGGAAACAGGACTTGTCTTGTTAGACCTCTGCATGGAGCATCATCCTGGTGGCAATACAGACCATGCCAATGCTCTTGCAAGTCCGGAAGGAACTCAGACCTTAATGCCTAGGCGACACTCAGGCTACTTGTGTTCCCATGTCACACCACGCCGCCATGGCCTGGGCATCCCATGCCACATATTGTAAATGCCCCATTCAACATATACAGCGCAGTGTTGCTTCCTAGTTAATTTTGCACTACATAATAGTACAAATACAAATATAGATAAAACAAAAAGAAAACGTTTCATATTAAGAGGTGTGAATATCATTGAATGTATCACTGTGTTTAAGCATCTTTATGCAAAAATGAATTGAATTCAGTGCTTCAGTTTCTTTGCAAATCGTATTTGGAATCAATCTGTTGGGGTTGTGTAGTTTTAATGTTCACCATTACATTACATGTAGGACAGGTGCACCAAATTACAGTTCAGTGTTCTACACCACTGTTAAGGACAACTTAACTGTGGTGTGGAGGGCCTCATTATGGGTTTAGTGGTAATTGTCAGAAAATGATTAAAGGTATGTGACCTTATCACACAAACTCTTCTAGGGTGTTTCTAAGTCTTGAAAGTAGTACAATCCAAGGCAAGATCTCAATGTCCCATGTCAGTTGTGAAATAATCGACCAATCTTGACCTTTAGGCTCACATCATATTGCATTCTGTAGCAACGGAGCGCTTTACAGAGGTATACGACAATACAGATACACATGGAGTGCTTTTCAGAGGTAACAACAGAACAGATATACAGCGGGGGGTAGGATACAGAGAGGCACAGAGGAGGGGTTCAGCTGTACAGCGTGGCGGGAAGGAGAGGGGCAGATGGCGTCTAGCGAGTCAGGTGGTGTGGTGGGCAACGTGAAGAAGTGGGTCTTGAGTGCTTTTCTGAATTAGTACCGCGAGGGGTTGTGGCAGCCTCTCAGCCAATGTGAAGGCTCGGAACAGGGGAATTACCAGCAGTAATCCCCCCACTCCAAGCCGCTTCCCAGTTGGAGGCCGCCATCTTCACCCTTCTGGTGTGGTCTCCCTCCCCCAGTTCCCTCCCTCCCCCCCCATTCACAAAATTCCCTCCCCACCACCAACTCCCACTGACCTTCTTTAAAGTCAATTTCGGGAGCGGACGTGCTGGGAACACTTCTGCCCCAGCACATCCACTCCCGATCTGTGACAGGCCATCATGGAAAGGAAGAAGGGACTCGCTTCTTTCCATGGCGGCCATTTTTTTGTTTACTTTTTTCAATGGCCACCATGAAAAGGAAAAACAGACTTTGTTTTCTCTTCCCCAGCGGCCATTATTTTACATTTTGCACAAAATGCTTTTAGTACCACGGTCTTGCGGGCCGGGGTAATAATAGCAAATAGCCACTCGAAGGGGGGGGATTGTCGGGGTGACATTTGTAACAGCCTGTCGCAGCCTTAAGTGCTGCAGTGAGAGCTGGAGCTCTGCTCTTTGCTGGCACAAGCAGCAGCCATTGTGATATCACATGAAGCGTAATACCGGATTACAGAGCATTTGTGATGTCATTTTCTTATTACAGGTCAGTTGTGATGTCACAACTAGCCTGTTATAAGAACATTATTTCCAAGATTGTATACTGATATTTCAGGCTGTGATGTATTATTTAAGTTCTTTCTCCAAATGTGGGTACCTATCAGTACTCACAATTCAGCCAGGCTGATCCTAGTGTTTCTCGATTCAACTTAAATCAAAGCTCCTCGTTCAATTACAGCTATAATACTAACCATCCCAACACCATTAAAGTATGATACTGTTTTCCTTTCCTACATTTAACGTTCATGGTGTTGTGTCACAGGTACTCATTAAGGCCTGATGTAGGATATTTACCTTCTGCGATGATCAGAGGAGGGTAGTTTAGGTAAGACCAGACCAGCTCTGCAGACAGCTGATTGAGGAGGCTGCTGGAAGCCGTGCCATTCATGAATGCAGCACCATTCCTCACTGCATATGTCAAAGTCAGGGCATTTTCAGCCGTGTTAAATGATGTGCTCACAATCTAAACATCAAAACATAAAAAAGACAGCAATCTTAGTAACAATACTAAAACGGGTATAAACCGAGAAATTGTTCTCACTGTTAAAATTATAGAGAGAATCATCTATGGCGACGCACAATTAACAATATTGTCAAATTGAATAGCACCTTATGCCCACAGATGTTTAAGGGGATGTGTGTTGTCAGCGTGTTTCCAAGACCAACTTTTAATCAGGTGCTTCCCTCCTCCTACAAATGATGCAAGCAAAATCAGGGTGGATTGGGTAAGATCCAAGTCCAGAGATTTAGAACTCTGGCCGAAAAATATATAACTCACAATCATTTTTGATATTTGCTGACACATTTCAGGTAGATCTGAACATTCCTCATGATACAACATATGACATTTGCAATTTCTCACGGTGTGACTCGATAGATTCCTTACTCTAAATAACCTCCCTGCAGTCAGTCCCCCTTAGAAATGTCCATCTGCTTCCCTCGTTTTTATCTACCTTTTAAAAGCCGCGTGAGCAGCTGAGATCTACCTCTCATGCCCGTGTACCACCAATTCATAGAAAGAAATTACTGAGTAATGAATAACTTTGGGGTAGTTTGTTGTGGTAATGTAGGTACATGTTGAGAGGAAGCGATATAGGTTGTGGTTAAGGAAGTGAAGGGGGAGGTACCGGCTGGTAGGGTGGGTTTGTGAGGGGACCCCCTCCCTCATTAAAAGTAAATTACCATGAAGTAAATTACAGTTCAATGATTTCCTTCGCTGAAAGAACTTAGACCGTTCATGCCACATTTAAAATGTGGTAATCTACTCACCACGCGTTACCTGAATAATTCATTTAATGTCTGCATTAGTGGTTTCTAACATGCTCATGTAGGATAGGCTATCATTTCAGAACATGCAGGATAGGACTGAGGAGGGTCTGGCTTAACAGTCATAGATATGGTTCCGGGGAATGAAAATGCAAATGGAGGAGGAAAAACAATCTTCAGAAAGTTAGGCCAAACAGGTGAGTATTGGGGGTTCTCTTGAGGATAGGGTTAACATTTCCATTTTGCAGATGAGGGAAAAAGTTTTGGCCATTAAACAATAACCTGTGGTGTGGTGTTAAGGTTTCTAGTGGAGGAGCAGCAAACCAGAGGAATGAAGGACTCTCAATGGTTCTATATTTTTTGTACTGCAAGATTGAAGGGAGAGAGGCCATAGCAGAGAATTGCTCTGAGGGTGAGGAAATGTATTTGAAAGGTGATCTGAGACGAGCTTGCATGGCATTGTTGTAGGACTTGAGTTTAAAGAGCTATGTAACTGCTTTGTTCTAAATTCCCTGGAGTTTTTCTGTGGTTGGTTGAGGGAGTCTCATGATGTAGAGTTAGTTGGTGTAGTTGAGTCGGCAGCGTATGAAGGCCCTCATCAGGAAAGTTTAAAGGTTGGTGGAGAGGAAGGGCATTAGCCAAACCTCTTTCACTGCAGACAGATATGAGGGACAATATAGGGTTCTTCTTGTCTTCTCCAACAGTCATTATGTTTCTTTTCTGAGCTTGTGGTCTCACCAAATTAAAGAATGACCCACCTTCTGATGGTTGTAGCCAGTGGAATTTCCGATAGGATTACTGAATGTGGTAATTACTACTACTGCATGCAGCAATGCTGGGAATGTGCCTAATTATAACACTATACTACTGCAGTGGTAACAGATGTAGATTGCATTTAAGTACAGCATGTGGTATTTCCTAATAGCTGCATATTATATATATATCAGGCGAGCAGCACTCCACATACAAAAGTGTTCCAATTGTCAAGTAGTAATTACGGGTAACCAACAGCAAACACTGCAATTCCGGTTGTAAGTTTTAAAACAACCTTTATTTTTCTTTTGCAGCAATAAAAAAATCCATTTAGTTCTCCCAGTGAGAGTTTTCTTGCCAGACGGCAGCCTGACGCATTTCGCCACTACCCAGTGGCTTGTTCACAGTCACTCATCACCACAGGAAGTTCGTTTTTATAAAAAACACACACCTCAGTGAAAAACATAGAAAATGTGACTTAGAAACTCAACATAGTGGCTGTTAGCCATTTTGGATGGGCTACTAGTTCGTAAAGTAACTCCCAATGTTACCTGTTTAGTACATATTACACAGGCCAAACCCGGCTTTTAAATCGAAGCAATGTAAACACAAATTCTGGCATTTAGATATTAACGTTTTTGTTTTTAAGCTAGGCAATTGCATATTACACAATCCATGATTGATAAGGCCATGCCTACCCGTACGTGCTACAATATTATTGACCTAGTGTTTATGGACATTTTTAGTTTTGACATGTTACTCCAATTTCGAGACCATGAATAGTTTCACCAGGTCATTAGTAATGAATAAGTTAATCATCATTTATGTATTTTAAAGAACAGTATTTGCCAAGTGCACCGGCAGGGAATAGGCTCATCCCTTGGACATAAAAAAGTTAATATGTTGGCCAGAAATCTGCAAAAAATACTTGCAAACAGAGATAGTATTTCAACATGTGTATCACCAAATCTATGAAAATATGGATGATTCAAATCAAAGTCTCAATTAGTAAACAGTGTTGTATGCATGTAAAGTGCATAGTGCATATCCATTGTATTCAAAGATATTACCATATACATTGGTGTTTTTCATGTGCAAAAAAATGCATTCCTATGATAATAATAGTTTCACATTAAAGAGAACAATAAAGTGCATAGTGCAAACTACTAACATTATATAAAATGCTTTGATACGATAAAAGTATTTTTGCATAATACAACACAGAGAGCAGATTTTCTAACAGTATCACATATATATAAATACTACCTCAAGTAATACATTAGCAATAATGCATTCCTATATTTGCTATTTCGGGCATAATAACATCAAAATTTGTATAAGGGAGAAACATGTTCTAAAGTGCCAACTGCATATATAAAACAAAAAGTAACAAAGTCCTTACACTGAGCTGAAATTCTAATCACACTATTTAAAAACATCAGATACCTTAAAAATTTATAAAAGATACCATTACTCCAATATCATGCCAGAATTGTGTTATCAACAATTAAAATGCCTCCTTATATACACCGATTCGCCAAATCAATTCAATATTTGAGTCAGATTATAAGTCACCATACAAAGTGAAAGATAAAAAGTGATAAGTAAAAAAGGAAAGAAGGAAACCTTCGCACATGAAGTCAAACATATTCGGTTACAATATAAGGTCATTAAAATAGATGGGCTACATGGGGTACTGAATCATATAAAGTATAGTCCTTATGTCCCCAAAAAGGTGTAGAGCTCCTCATCAATATTATGTCCCACCGGGGTCTTATTCTCGAAGTCTAAGATATATTTAGTCTCTTCTTGTCGGAGTATTCTCTCATTATCACCTCCCTTGGGACCTGGAATGACCTTATGTATGCCAAAAAACGTAAGATGGGCCGGGTCGGCATTGTGCATTTCTGAAAAATGTTTAGCCATGGGGTAAGAGCAGTCCTTGTTAATAATGGCTCTAACATGTTGCAAGATACGTACTTTGAGCTTGCATTTAGTACTTCCCACGTACCATTTGAGACATGGGCACATCAAGACATACACCACCAGTTCAGATTCACATGTAATTTTGCTGTTAATATAGACCAGATGTTTCAATATTGGATGCTCATAGCTTTTGCAGTTCCTTGTGTATTTGCAAATCTTACACCTGGTACATTTAAAGAAACCAACTCCTGTAGAGGAAAGCCAATTGCTATTCGTATCATTCCTTTCCGCAACCATATAGCTTTTCACCAATAAGTCTTTTATGGAGGCACTTTTTTACGAAAGGTAACATCGGGATGATTGTGTAACATACCCCCTATGTCCTTATCTGCTTTCAGTTTTCTCCAATACTTGTTAACTATTCGTTTGATGATACTGGAGTGGCTTCCAAATGTCAAAATTAACCTCTTCTTTTGCTAGGTCCTTCTTGGATGTTATTAACATTTTGTGTCTATCCATTTCTCGGACCTTTAGGTATGCCCTTTCAATTATCTTTTTTGGGTACTGTTGTTGCTGGAGGTTTTGCGCCGTTACTTTGCTGGCTAGATCAAAATCCACAATTTTGCTGCAGTTGCGTCTAATGCGGAAAAATTCTCCATATGGAATGCTCCATAAAAGAGTCTTGGGATGGGCACTATTTGAGTGTAACGGAATGTTGGCACCTGTGATTTTTCTGTGAAGGCAGGACTCAATTTTTTGCTCCTCTATCTTGACTTCTACATCCAAGAATATGATGGACTGGCGGCTGTGGTGGTCTGTGAACCTAAGATTTACATTGTTGGTGTTAAGTAGTTTGACAAATTCACACCACAGCTCAGCGGAGCCGTCCCAGATTACAAATAAATCATCAATATAACGGAGCCACAACACAATTTTCTCATTATATTTTTCGTTAACTTCTGCCCATACTGTCGTTTTCTCCCAGTATCCCATCATTAAGTTCGCATATGATGGTGCAAAAGTCGTACCCATGGCAGTTCCTTGGGTTTGGCGGAAAATTTCATTATTAAATATGAAAACATTGTTCTTTAAGCATATGTTGATCATCTCTAAGATAATCTGAGAATGTTGTAAATGATTCAACAATCTTGTGTTGAGGAAATTTCGACAGGCGGAGATCCCATCATCATGTTTGATAGATGTGTAGAAGGACACAACGTCCATGGTTGCCATCAAATAGGTGGGTTCCCAAGGAAGTTCGGCAATTTTCAGTAGAAAATCTGTTGTGTCCCTGACATATGATGGTAATGTCGTTACGAAAGTGCAAAGAACCTCATCTATAAACTGAGACATGTTCTCCAAAAGTGACCCGCACAATGTCACGATGGGTCTGCCAGGTGGCTTAAGAGGGTTCTTATGGACCTTTGGGAGGAAGTAAATAGTGGGAATTTTTGAGTTCTTGGAAAATAAGAATTTCACCATTTCCTCCTCAAGAATGTCTGCCTTTTGCCATTTAGTTAGGAAAGTCCATACATCGTTTTCTAATTGCTTAATGGGATTGATCTTTAATCGTTCATAACAATTTACATCATTCAATTGTTTATAAGCTTCAGCAATATAGTCCCTTTTGTTCATGATGACTATATTACAACCCTTATCGGCTGGTTTTATTATGTATTTGTCCAGCTTTGCAATTTCTGTTAACACTTTCTTTTGTTTTTTCGACAGGTTGCTTTCATGTTGTCTGTGAGTTTTTCTTCTCTCTTCTTTCATGTCATCTATAACTGCATTGGCGAATGCTTCGATGTGACTGTTCTGGGCACTTAGCGGATTGAATTTTGATTTGCATCTTAGCTTGCTAGTTGACGGCCAATCTGTGCAAATCCCCAATATTTCCCAGTTAGTACCAGACTCATTCCTTTCTGTATAATTTTCCTGTTCTAAATCGTCAAGAGTTATCAGGGTATCCATTTATGCAATGGTGATTTCTGTCCTTCCCTCTAAAATGTCTTTTGGCTTCTTTTTATATGTACAAGTGGCAAAAAACTTCTTGAGGCGCAATTTGCGAATAAATCTGTCCAAATCTATCCTGGTTTCTACATAATTAAAACTGGAAAGTGGACAGAAATTAAGTCTCAGTTTCAAAATGTGTTTCTCTTCAGTAGTAAGAACATGATCGGATAGATTAATAATCTGTTGTTTGTTGGTGGCGTCTCTAACATCATTAGTTATTTCCCAGAGCGCAGCGATCTTGATGGCAGAGAGCTGTCTGAATTTATTGGGTTTTTTTCCAAATATGATTTATTGGTGAATTTGCTAGGTTACAACATACTTAATCAATTTATCATTTGCTGTCATACATCCACCGTATGGATTTTCTGTTTTTCACTCCCTCGCCCTTTTCAATAACTTTGAAATCCCCTTTCCAACCAACCCCCCATCCTCTGCCCCTTTTGCATGTATGTCTTGTGTGGCTCCAGGGCTGCCACATCCAAGGTACCTTGGTCTTCCATAAGTTCATTACTACCTTTATCAAGAACTTCCCTACCATGTTCCTCCTTGGGGTCCTCATCTCTTCCCTAGGGTCTCAATTGGGGCACACCTGTTGCCCTCATTCTCTCTTCCCCCAGAAACAAAATTCAATTGCTTCCTCAATATCATTACTTTCCCTCTTTGTGGCTGGAGTATTCAAGTCACTCTCTCCATGTTATATCCCCCACTCCACCTGTGTCGTCCCCTGCCCTTCCACCTGTAGCCTCTCCGGGTCATATTTTTCAAGGAAGGCCACCTGTTCTATAGCCCTTGTTGGGGTCTGATCATGTAGTTGCCTGGTTAGTTCCTCCATTCTATATAGGTGCTATGCTTTCGAGGCCCATTCTCTTTCATTGGGGAGCCCCTCTCTCTTCCGTCCCCCGGCCAAGCATTCCCTAGCTGCCAGTAGTAGGTAGTGTGGCAAATGTGGAAGCTTCAACCATTCCCCATCCACTGTCTCCATACCAAACAGCACCAGAAGGGGGTCCAGGCACCGGTCTATTCCCTCCAGGCCATTTATCCATCCCAGGATCTCCTTCCAGTACTTCTGCACCTTGTCGCATCCCCACCACATGTGCCAGTAATCAGCCATTTTCCTGCATTTCCTCCAGCAATGAGGAGCTGCCCCCGTGAACATCTTTGATACCCTCACTGGGTCCCACTGCCACCTATATAGGAGCTTGATACCGTGCAACTTGTATTGGCAGGCTACAGGTGTACGGTGGGCATTCACACACAATCTCCTCCACTGTTCCATCAGCATTTCAAACCCCATGTCTCGTTCCCATTTTTTGTTATGTGTGTGAATTTCTCCCGCTTGCGCCTCCAACAACGCCTGGTACATTCTGGATATGATGCCCCTTGTCCCCCTCTCTGTGTGCAGTAATATCTCCGTACATGTCAGCTCTCTTTTCAGCTCTACCTTCCATTCTTCCAACATTAGTGCCCCCTTGAGCTGTAGGTATTTAAATACAACGATGTTCCCTATCCCCAGGGTCTCCTCCAGGTCTGCTATCTCTACGAATCTCATATTATATCTTTAACTTTAAAACAAATACATCTATTTCCTTTCCTGCTTTGAAAATGCTAATGGATTCTGTACAGCAGTGGACAAACCTGTTGATCTGG
This sequence comes from Ambystoma mexicanum, assembly GCF_040938575.1. Lineage (NCBI taxonomy): Eukaryota > Metazoa > Chordata > Amphibia > Caudata > Ambystomatidae > Ambystoma > Ambystoma mexicanum. The sequence goes on along the minus strand of NC_090934.1, from coordinate 710,937,457 downwards.
AAATGTAACCCAAGTCAGAGAAGGGTCAATATTGACCCTTCTCTGTATTTCATTGCAAAGGGGGTCAAAAGGTGGCATCTGAGATTACATTTGTACCACCTTTGAAGTTCCCCTGCTCGTTCGTTTTCCTTAAGTTGAAGGAATGCAGAGACAACTTCCTTGATCGAAAGATAGATGTTTTTATATCTTGGGAGGGTATAATATTTGTACCTGAACCTTTGCCCTGGAGGTTAATATTGGAGTAATTTCTATGATGTTTTTGACCTGATAGTTTGTCAGTATTCCTAAGAGAAGAGCTTGTAGGAATTACAGCATAGCCCATAGTCAGGAAGCAAGTAAAGACAGGCAATATTTTGAGCACTTGCTGAATTTAACCATACCACCAAACCCATAATGAGTGTAACGTTTCTACCAGTGGAAAGATGCCTCTTTATCTCTTGTCATTGATGGTGCTTACAATGCCCCTTCAGCTACCTTACTCAATAGAGATATGCTTTCTTCTTAGTCCATTGAAGAGAGAACCTATAAAAACATATACAAACATATAAAAAGGCAATTATTTTCATCTAGTTAAGGCCTCATGGCTGAATTTTATTTGTATCTCATAGGCACTAATAATGGCAAATCGCAATATACTTGGACTAATGGTCGATACAGTAGCTATATAGATTTGATCTTTGTCAACAGTGCTGTAATGGACCATTTCTTGTGTTTTTGTGTTTCTCCGGTCACCATGAGTGACCATGCTATGCTTGAAATAGATCTAAAAGTGAAGCCTCAAAGACACAAAATATATTGTTAAAGAATCCGACGGTGAACCTCCAGGGTAACAGGCTACGCTGGTCAGCCGCCAGCATCACTAGTTTTAATTCTAAACTGGCGGCACTGAGTGCTTCGGGCATTGACATCTTGCAAGACTTAGATTGGGTTGTGAAAAGGCTGGGACCTCCTCGTCACATTCTTGCCCATAGCCAACTGGCCAGGCATGGACAGCTTCATGACAGAGGGATTGCGCAGAAGAGGAGAGAGCTAACCAGCGTACTACGTACATTAAAAAGATGTCATTCAACTCAGGAGATTGTTAAGCCAACCTTGAGGGCAAAATTGCCTGCGCACTACAAGAAATGGTTGCGCAATTACTGATTCAATACAGCAAATGTGGAATGGAATTTTGTAAATAGACTGATAAAAACGGGGGATACAAAAATGTTCTGGCACATGATTCGTACTCATAGAGCAGGCCAAGCAGCTGTCCGTGGTATCTCTGAAAGAGTGTGGGCCGACCATATCAAGGAACTCTATTGGGATATTTATGAACCGGTCGACACACTAAAAGTTAAAACAATGACCGGTTCTGTGGTATGGAAACATATCAAAGAAGCTGACATCGTGGAGACTATTAACGAGTTCAGAAATTCCAGTGCAGTTGGCCTAGACGGCATGTGGAATCTTATTATTAAGAGTAATCCTGAGTACTGAGCTGCAATATTAAAATCTCTATTTCTGCATGTATGGGAAACCAGTAGGTTCAATGCTCCTGGCAACAATCAGTACTGTTCCCTATTCATATGAACTTATGAGAAACTACAGACTCCTAGCGGTGCTTGACTCTAGCTCAAAGATTTTTTCTAAGCTTCTGTTACAATTGCTCACTGCATGGACTGAAACCAACGGCCTTCTCCATTTGACCCAAACTGGATTCAGGGAAAAGAGCAGTACTACACATTCCATATGGGTGCTACTTACTTTAATTTCAGACACTTTCTAGGATTCCAGTAGGGTACTTTATATTTGTTTTGTGGATTATAGTTTTGCTTTTGACCGTATCGACCGATCCAAATTCTGGGAAAAACTGGGCCATAGATCCATCCATTTTGTATTTTCTTAAATTGCTTTACAGTTATACATCTGTGAGACTTCGTACCTCTCAAGAGGGCAAAATCACTGACCCATTCTTGACTAACAGGATTTAAGAAGGGATGCATTAACACAGACTTGGCAGAGGGGTACTTCCCTGCCTAACGTATGCAGACAACACAGTCCTTTTTGATCGTACTGCAGTCGGCTTGAAATGCCTGCAGGATGCTTTGTACAGCTATGCAGAAACCAATGGTCTCCGGATCAATGCTCAGAAAACCAAGATCATGACTGTTGGTAAGAGAGCCTATGGGAATCCGACATTTGTCTGGTGACTGGGTGGCATTAAGCCAGAGCAACTAAGGGAATACAAATATTTGGGCATTACCATGGTTACCTACTTTAGAGGCTAAGATCTTATGATCACTTATGAGAACTACCTAGTGCTGTACCAGTGGAGGCGATCAGACTGGAGCTAGGACTCCAGTCTTTGTTCTTCCTCAGGGAGGTCGCAGTCTGCATGTTCTGGGCCAAGATTAAATTCAGCAACCCAGCTGAAACACCTCTTCTTGGCCTTGGTCTGGAGCATGCACAAAGGAAAAGCAGTTCCATTTGGTTTAAAGAGATGGAGGCTGAAGTGTTAAAACATGTCACTGACATCAGTATGAATGAATCTCTTATAACAGCTGTCGATTTCTATTTACCTGAGTTCAAAAAGAAAACTAGAGACTTTGACCGAACAAAATATCTGGCTCACTTGGCTGAGTGACATAAATATCTTTCATACTCTCGACAAGGCAGGTTCACAGAGAGTCCTCGAAGTTATTTTCACCCGAGCTCATACGATTCATTTTACATTTAAGATTCGATATTTGACCAGTGTTGGGGAACACAGATGCCTGGAGAGATATTCCCAGAGAACAGTGATTATGTAGATACTGTTCAAAAAACATAGAAACAGCACCCCATGTTCTGACTCAATGTATCTCTCTGAGTCTATTGTACAAGAAGGGTTATGCTAAATATTACAACATCGAATCTGACCAATCCAATTCTGGAGTGCTATATTTGCTGCAGAATCATTGGTCACAACCGCCGCAGCACTCCATATTTGGCAGATTGTGTAAGTCAAACTGATTGCCCCTCAGCAAGCTTAAATTGGACCGAACTATTCTTTTTAGTGGGGTCTGTTGGCCACAAGTACCAATATCGTACTATTTTAATTGAAGAACAATCAAATACATTTTTTTTATTGTTTTAGACTACCTGGGAACTATAGGGCTTATTTATTAAATGATTAATATGATGCTATGGATGTATTAATGTATAATGCTGATGAATTTCTGTATAATAATGTAATTATTTTAACAGTGTAGTGTGAAAGGTCGTTTTTTGACCATATGCACTTAAATACAAAAAAAAGAATTTATACAAAAATAAGGCCTCATATCATCGCTGAAACCTCAAGAGCTGTATTGCGTGAGAAAACCACTCTAAAAGGTTTTCGAATATGACTCATTCCATTTTTAAAAACAGACTAATATTAATGTGGGGAGAGGGTGTAATACCGGAGGGGAAACGTGCCTCGTTGTGGTAGCTATTCTTTGGCAAACAGAGTAGTATGTTTTATTTTTATTTAGTGTTTTAAAGTACTGTTTTATTAATCAAGTGGAATGGTGCAGTGAGTGCCAGGGCTTGGAGCTACCATATTCAACCCACTGTATTATGGTGTTGCCTCTTTTTAGTAACTTATTATGCAATTCTTCAGAGAGGAGCCTTCACATATATATGTTTTCGAACGTTAATTTGGTTACTTTTTCCTAGGCTTTCTCTTTCATTATTCCCACCTTTTACATGGACTTTATAATTATAGTTGAATCGTTAGCACTTCTTGATTTTTACTTTGGGTCATGTTTGCCTAGAATCTGATTAACATATTCAGCAAAATACATAATACGTAGAATTGTGAGAATGAATGTTGATGTATGCCTGTGAGCTCAAAATTCCTATGCCGTGCCAATGCATGGGGACCCTGTGCTTTTGTTGTTCCTCGTGGATTTATTGAATCGTTTCCCTGATGAGACCTTATAATAGACATCATTATGGCACGCAAATCCCTAGAAACGCCCCTGACAGTCCTGAAGCCTCTCAAGGTTACGGTGCCCCAAAGGTGCCCTACGCCAGCCTTCTCGTGTAGCTGGATGTGTGGCCAATGCTTGAAGGGAATCATTATGGGGTACACCCGGGAATGTCCACAGAGGAAAGCAGTGATAAGCTAGGTCCATGATAAATAAGTAGGTGTTGTTTGGGTATTTACCCAGCCATTGAATGCCCAATGACCATGCTAATCCCGATGGCCGTTCCCACCCAGTTCCTGCGCTTCCCCACCCAAAAACACATCCTCAAGGGAACACTTTGAGCTCACTGTAATCAAGCCTTACCATCAAACATTGTGCTGGAAGTGCCTGCCAGTGTTTTTTTTAAGTCTTCTGAGCTTTTTGAGTCTCCTGAGTATAATGGTTTTATTCACATTGTAAACCCCTCAATTGTTTTAATAAAAATTAACCAGGAAAGCCTTCAGCCACTCGATTTACAAGCACTCTGTTTGTCCTTCACTGAATTCCTGTTAAAAACAAGCATTTTCGGCCTGTGTATAAGTATTAGGCATTTGTCAGGCACTGCTATTAGATTACCAGATACTCTCACCATTTTGCACCTGGTACCATCAATGGCCGGTTAATACCACTACGGCTGTGCCTGGCAAGTCTTTGCCATGACTACACAAAAGCCCAAACTGTTGGCATTGTCAATGCTTGTTTTTTTTTCTGTAGTTGCTACAGGAATGCAAGTAGGTAGATAAGGATGACCTACTGGGATAGCCACTCTTCTGGGAACATTCAGCAGCCAATGCATTGCATTCATGCATCACACACACAGCATTCTACACTGATGCATGTGCTACATAGACCAAAGAACGCCTGGCCAAACGCTGGACATTATTTCCTACGACACACAGTGATTGGGATATACACAATATGCAAGTACTAGCCTCATCCTCTTGATGTTAGAAATTGTGTTATGCCCTCCAGTACCTGGCTCTGGAATACGTTCCCACTCTTCAGCGCCCAGTGTACATTGTTCAATCCAACAATGCTATTTTGTAAAGGGCCTCGCCCTAGTACTGCCTCCCCTTTTCTAATGCATACTGTGTATGTCATTTCTGTTTCAAACAACACCATATTCTTCAATAACCACAAATACACATTGCCATATGTGCCCGTGGCTACTGACTGAACCAACTAATTGTGAACAGGGCAAAGCGCTGGTCTCGAAAGCTGGTGGACAGAACGCTGGCGGTAACCACAGAGAGAAATAATGAATCCAAATAATCAAAAATATGTAAAATGTCTCCTCTGCAAAATATAGGTGTTCTAGGAAATATCTCAGCAGATTAACATGCTCTCTAATGGAGGCCACACAGATAGAATCTCAGGCTAAGAATGACCAGCAATTTAATCGAAAAAAAGATAAAGGAGCCCCAGTGTATGGAAATCATTTCTATTATACAATAAGATATTGTTGCCTGCTAGGAACTCACTGTATAATCGATTGCATGACCATGACTAAGGGAACAAGTTCAGAGTTAAAGCAGTGGATGGTTGAGATGCACTCAATCCTAAAAAAAATTGAGGCGACGGAAGATGAATTAAGGGATTTCTGCAGCAAGTAAAAAAGAAGCTTTGCCAAAGGGATTAGATCAAAGCAAGGGAGGAAATCATGAAATATAAGATATTCCAGTTCTTATTGAATTGAAAAAAGTGTAGGCTTTATCACAATTTTTCTCAGTAAATCTTATAAACATTGGAGATATAATTAAGATTGAACCTTCTCCCTACATGGGAAATAAGATGTATAAGATTGAATTCAACGGAGGTGCCAAAGTTCTGTAGATATTGTGGGCAGGACTCAGAAGACAAAACACTGCAACATCTTTTCATGGGTTGCCCTCATCTTCATCATCAACGCACAAAGCACTTAATAAGGTACATAGATACTTTTTAAGATATGGAGGTTTCAGAGATCTGGAAATCAATAATAAGTGCTAATCAAATGTACTTATGTATAGAGGATGTTTTAACTGAATGATATGATCTGTAGTTTCTTTCTTTTCAGGAAGCTGACGATCATATATAGTTTTATAAAACTCCTTGTAGATTTATTGTGTTTGTAACCAGGATATTAATATGAACTGTTTCTCTCTGTGAAAGATATCGTCAAACCAAAACAAAAAATAAAATAATACAAATTAAAAAATTATAGATTTGACAACTTGACTATGCTATGCAAGTGCCCGGTCGGTCTGTCTCACGTCACCTTCACTTTTCTGATTAAGGAAAATATAGAAGCTACTATACCACTACTCATATTTATTCTTGAGCTATTCAAATGGAGAGCTAGTGTACAACAATATAAGATATCCTGCCAATAAAAGAAAAATATAATAGCCACTTCTCCAGCACTTTTTGAAGAATTTCTTGAAATAATAGCGGAAATCCTCCCAAAATCCTCATAGAAGCTGCATGTAAATAGAAATCAATTTTGACCGAAGAGAAGAAAATGCAAAACAATCTATGAAGGGAACCTTATTTTGTACATGTCATCCACTTGTCTGTCTGACGTCCCTGTCTCAAAAACATTCAGAGATGTGTTGCTCCATTTTCCATCAACCACATGCCAGGTCCACAGTTTCACTGTGTTTTTCATTATTTCTACCAATTTACCAGCACCCTGATTGCCCTCTGTGACCCCGGTATTCTTATGCCGCTAAGGTAATATGCAACCACTCAGAAAACACGGAAAGCCCACATGGCCATTGAGTCCTCAGCCCTGGATATTCACACAAGTTAAAAGGGCATTACGTTGTGAAGTGGGCACTTCACAACATAATGCCATTTTCCCCCTTTGTGAGTATCCAGGGTTGAGGACTTAAGGCCCATGTGGGCTTTCTGTGTTTTCTGAGTGGGGTTGTTCTGTTATGGTAGGCATGAATTCATGGTAAAAAACAATCCCACCTAGAAGGCTGTAATACCTAGGCCCACAAATGTGGTCTGTGAAAACTTGGTTGTTCTGTTGCTAAATTCTTGCCAACGCTCAGCATTGTCAGAAAAAGGCAAGCAAAGGTAGTAGATAGACAAGGTTCTTTTTCTTGGCATTTCCCCGTCTCATAGACTCTTCACAGCCCCTGACACATGCTTCCAGACAAAGATTATTTTACCCTAGAGGTGGCAAAATGTACAGTGCACATAGAATATTCTCAAATGTTACATTTTTCAGATGGACTAAATGAAGGAGGAAATACCAGAAGTCCTAAAACGGCATTCCCAGAAAATTGTGTAGGCAGTGGCTATTTGGGCTTTCTGCTGCCCTTATGCCCAACTAAGTGTATGCACCCCCTTCTCCACAACTTTACTCCACCTCTTCCAGATTCTGCACCTTCACCAAATTTCACCCCTTCAACAGACTCTGTCCACAGTGGCCAAACTACACCCCTTCACCACCACTGTGTCCCATTTTGGCTCCTTAAAACATAAGGACGTTTTTTAAGACTGAGAGGATTAGAAAGTTAGTGCTTACACTGTAATACAAGCCTGTTATGTTATATGTTATGTCAGTTGAAAGTGTGTCTTCAGGTCTCTGCTATTACCACTCTGTAGCATACAGATAATTAAAGCTGCTGTAGCACAGATTATACAGCAAATGTCTACAACCAGCTCACCTTGACAGATCGATGGCTCCAAATGGGAGGACCAATGCAGCTGGCTGGGAAGGCTCCCCTGCGAGAGCCCTGGCCTCTCCACCCAGGGTAAAGTGACCCAGGGGAGAGAGCAGGACTCCCAGGGAAACCCTCTCAGGGAAGAAAACCCTGGACGAGTTCCACTAGTGCGGATCGGGAAGAAGTTTGAAGAGTAAGCATCTCCGAAGGCAGAACCAGGATGTCACTCAGGAGGCTTCTTCTAGGTACACGGGACAGGAAGAAAATAGAAGAAGGTTAGAGGAGAGATCAAGGGGAAAGAAGAGAATGGGAAACAGAAAGTAATCCTCTCACCAACGAAGGAACGAAGTTGGAGGAATAATGTTCAGTGCTGGAGATCGGAGGAGTAGTGAAGCTTCGGGAGACTCTGGAAGGAAAGCAGCAAGTAAGAATCCTAATCGAAAGGAAGGGGGAGCCCTCACGGATCTGAACTTACTTTAATGGAAGTCTGGCAGGAACGGGAATCAAATAGGTCTGCCAGCGATGGCAGACTGAGAAAGAGGCGGGAGAATGCTGCAGTGTGAATCTGGATAGGGGATGCAAAACAGGGTTAGAATGAACAGTAAGCACAAGAGGAAATAACTAGCAGAAGTGAGAAGGAGGTCTCAGAAGCGAACTCACGGAGCGCCAAAGGCAGAAGCGACGCAAAGCACTGTCCGCTTCGATTCTGGATAAAGGATCACGTGAGCAGTTGGCCGTACGTCAAATGAACGTGTAACAACTGGACCTCTACAAGCAGAATGGGGAGAATCACGGGCATCCATCTTGGAACTGTTCGTAAGTAGAGTGCTGCACAAGCGGGTCCGTGCCCACAAAGACCAATTGCGGCGATGTGTAACAGTATGCCCCCTCCTCCGGGAGGACGCCCCGGGTTTACCCAGATGAAGTAAAAAGAAACGCCGCACCAGACGAGGTGCGTGAACCCCAGAAGCCGGTTCCCAAGTTCTTTCCGCAGGCGAATAACCCTTTCAGTCGATCAGAAACTGCAACCGACCACGTCGGAAGCGTGAGTCACAGATAGCCGCCACTTCAAACTCGGGACCACTGTCCGTGAGCACCGCAGGTGGTAGAGAACCCCCATTTCGGTGAAAGTGATCCCGCACCACCGGTTTGATCTGAGACAGGTGGAAAACCGGGTGGATCCGAGACCAGGAAACCGGTAAGGAAAGTCTGACATCAGCCGAACCTATCTTTGATAGAACTTGAAATGGTCCAAAGTACCTGAGAGACAGTTTAGATGGAACCAAATGACGAGGAAGGAATTTGGAAGCCAACCAAACTGAATCACCGACGGTAAATTCCATAATGTCACGACGGTGCAGATCAGCATTCCTTTTTGCTCGATCCTGAGCCTTCTGTAAAGACTGCTTAGCCAGTTTCTGTCCTTCGTGGATGTCAGCAATTAGTGAATCAACACCCGGGCAGCCAGAATCAGAAGGTGACACATTCGGAGCAAAGGACGGATGATATCCATAGGAACAAAAATAAAGGGCTGGTCTGGAGTGCCGAATGCTTGGCATTATTGTATGCAAATTCTGCAAATGGAAGCAGTTCTACCCAGTTATCCTGTGCTGCTGAAATAAAGCATCCTAAGTATCCTTCAAGGGTTTGATTTAACCGCTCGGTTTGACCGTTAGTTTGAGGATGGTATCCGGAAGAGGGCACATTTGATGCCCAGAATGTGACAAACATGTTGCCAAAAGAGAGAGGTGTTCTGGGGTCCTCAATCCGATACTATGGTATCTGGAAAACCATGGCAAGAAAAGATGTCAGAGAGGAAGACCTTCGCCATGAAAGGTGCACTGGGTAGTTTTCGTAAAGGAGTAAAGTGTGCAAACTTGGTGAAGTAATCAATAGTTACCATGATCGTAGTCTTGTTTTCAGATAGCGGTAGATCCGATACAAAATTGGTTGAAATGATTTGCCAAGGCCAGTCTGGAATGGGCATTCTTGCTAATAATCCCAACGGCGGTGATCGAGGAATCTTGGCACGAGCACATATTTTGCAGGCTGCAACGTAGTCCTGGACGTCAGGTCTTATGGATGGCCACCAGAAATGTCATTGGATGAGTTCTAAGGTGGAGAGGACGCCCCGATGTCCTGCAGCTCGTTAGACATGGCAGATCTTTAACACCTCCAGTTGTAAGGAAGAGATGGGAATCAAAACTTGAGTACCATAAAAATAATATTTGGTTTCCTTGGTTAAATGATGGGTAGTTGCAAGGCCTTCACAAAACGCTCTGTTAAGGTTGGTGGCCGTCCATACTTCTTGAAGGAAATCAGTCCAAACTGCAACGAATCGAGCATTGGAGAACATATTTTCAGAGCAGAAAGAGGAAGTTGGAGAATCCTTACGGGATAAGGCATCCGCTCTCAAATTGTGTTTGCCAGGCCAGTAAATAAACTCAATACGAAAGGGCAAAAAGAAATAAGCCCATCGGGCCTGCCTACTATTTGTGGTATAAGCGTTCTGAAGGACTTTGAGGTTTTGGTGATCCGTGCGCACCCTAACTGGAAAGGGAGATCCCAAAAGTAAATGTCTCCATTCCTCGAAGGCGCGTTTGATAGCCATCGGTACCTTCTCGAGAACAGAATAGTTTAACTCGGCAGAATTGAAAGTCTTGGATAAGTATGCTACAGGTCTTTCATCCCCCTGTTCTGATAGCTGTAATAGAACGGCTCCCAAAGCATTCTGAGAGGCATCCGTTTCCACAATGAATTGTTTGGATTGGTCAGGGGTGATCAAAACGGTTTCAGAAGTAAACATTTTCTTCAACCTGTCAAATGCCTTCTGAGCCGATTCATTCCAGGAAAATGAGACACCTTTCTTGAGAAGTCGAGTCAAGGGAAGTATGATTTCTGAGAAGCAAGGAATACATTTCCGATAGAAATTAGCGAATCCTAAAAACCTCTGGATGTCTTTTATCCCAGCAGGCACAGGCCAGTCCACTACAGCTGAAACCTTTTTTGGATCCATGGAAATTCCCTGGGAGGATACCACGAACCCTAGATAGGTTACTTGCTTCTGGTGAAATTCACAGTTGGAGGCTTTACAATAAAGACGGTTTTATTTCAAGCGTTCTAGTACAGTATTCACATTATGAATGTGATCTTCCTGGTTGTTGGAATAAACAAGGATATCATCAAGATAGATGATAACAAACCGGAACAGTATGTCAGCAAATAGATAGCCCATGAACCTCTGGAAGATAGCTGGAGCATTTACCAAGCCAAATGGCATGACATGGTATTCAAAATGACCAAAAGGAGTATGAAAGGCGGTCTTCCATTCATCTCCCGGCATGATACGTATGAGATGGTACGTACCATGAAGATCCAACTTTGTACACCAAGAAGCCCCTCAAACTGCTTCCATGATGTCCGTAATGAGTGGCATGGGATACTTGTCGGCTGTGGTTATTTTGTTGAGTCCTCTATAATCAATACATGGACGGAGTTCATCCGAGTCTTTCTTGGGAATAAAGAATAACGATGCTCCCGCTGGTGACGTGACACAGATTCAGTAATTAGACCATTCCGTAAATGGGTTTGTAAATATTCTTTCAGTACTAACTTTTCACGTTGAGAAAGAACGTACATACGACCAAAAGGGATGGGTTGATCAGGAAGTAAATCAATGTGACAATCATCCCTTCTATGAGGAGGGAGAATAGGAAATTCAGGGTTTTCAAATACTGATCGATATAGCATGTGACAGTCAGGAATCTCGAGTTGGCTTATGGAGGATACAGCAGATTTGAGTGTCTCTTCGGAAGGTATGCGGATCCCCACTGACTCTTGAGAAAGACAATGATGGACACAATACTCCGATCCTAGAAAAATGGTTCCAGCTGACCAATTTATGAACGGGTTGTGGAGTCTCAACCAGGTGAGCCCTAGAATGATAGGGTAATGGGCCGTCCTAATGACATCAAAGACTAGGGTTTCCTTATGACTTGCCAGCATGCAAGTGAGCGTAATGGTCTGTTCTTTAATGGGACCAGAACTTAAAGGACTACCATCCACTCCCTGAATGGGAGTGACAATAGTTTTTGGCACCTGAGCGATTCCGTGTTTCTTTGCCCACTCCACATCCACAAAATTCCCAGCCGCTCCGCAGTCAATCAAAGCAGGGATTTCTGGTATGATGTTTTCTGATAATATAACAGACAAAGAGACTACCACCATGGACTGGTGTGTTGGAGAATTATCAAGAGACATACTTGTCTGACATGGGGAAGAATACTTCTGTACGCTTACCGGTCTTCCCCTAACGGTAAGGCTTTGAAGTTTCCCGACTTCGGGTTCGGAGAGCTGCGTGGAGGAACCAAGTGGCAATCTTTCAAAACATGAGAGGATGATCCGCAGTACATGCACAGCTTTAAAGTCCTTCTCCTCTCCCTTTCAGTAGCCGAAATCGGTCCTCGAACGGTCCCGATTTGCATGGGTTCTTCGGTCTGAGTCAGATTTTTGTTGGGTTGTAGGGGTAAACTATAACCGAGGTCGTGTTCCTTTGCTCTTTTTTCTCTCGTATGTCCGTTCATGCATACGGTAATCAATTTGCATGGTTAAAGTGATCATATCTGCTAAATTAGCGGGGCGAGGGACCTTAGAGACCTCATCCTTGAGTTCATCCGTTAGGCCTCTCCGAAAAAGTGTGAGAAGGCCTTCATCTGGCCAGCCCAGTTCGGAGGATAGTTGTTTGAAATGAGTAATGTACCAAAGTAATTCTCTGCTTCCTTGTTTTAGATCGAGGAGCCGTTCTTGCGTGGCAACCAAAATTTCCTTCCTACCGAACATGGTTTTAAGGCTGTTGGTGAAGGTGGAGTAAGAGTCAAGGATTACATTGCTGGAGGTAACTAACGGGGTAGCCCATGCTAAAGCAGGCCCGGAAAGATGTGAAATAACATAGCCCACCTTATCTTTATCGGTAGGGAAAAAGCGAGGTTTGAAAGTGAATTGGATAGTGCAGCTGTCGAGAAATTCTTTTAATTTGTATGGATCACCATTGTACATAACAGAATGTAACGACGACGGGGGAGTGTCAGAAAAGGCTCTAGCTACTTGATGCCATAGTTGCGCATTGTCCTGTTTTAGGGATTGCATCTCTAAGGACATGGCCTGCATAGCCGCCATTAGCTGCTGCATTTGTTGTTCCATTTGGGACATCGGCTGTCAATATCTTTGGCGTCGCTTACTATTACCACTCTGTAGCATACAGATAATTAAAGCTGCTGTAGCACAGATTATACAGCAAATGTCTACAACCAGCTCACCTTGACAGATCGATTGCTCCAGATGGGAGGACCAATGCAGCTGGGAAGGCTCCCCTGCGAGAGCCCTGGCCTCTCCACCCACGGTAAAGTGACCCTGGGGAGAGGGCAGGACTCCCAGGGAAACACTCTAAGGGAAGAAAACCCTGGACGAGTTCCACTCGCACGGATCGGGAAGAAGTTTGAAGAGTAAGCGTCTCAGAAGGCAGAACCAGGATGTCACTCGGGAGGCTTCTTCTAGGTACACGGGAGAGGAAGAAAATAGAAGAAGGTTAGAGGAGAGATCAAGGGGAAAGAAGAGAATGGGAAACAGAAAGTAATCCTCTCACCAACGAAGGAACGAAGTTGGAGGAATAATGTTCAGTGCTGGAAATCGGAGGAGTAGTGAAGTTTCGGGAGACTCTGGAAGGAAAGCAGCAAGTAAGAATCCTAATCGAAAGGAAGGGGGAGCCCTCACGGATCTGAACTTACTCTAATGGAAGTCTGGCAGGAACGGGAATCAAATAGGTCTGCCAGCGATGGCAGACTGAGAAAGAGGCGGGAGAATGCTGCAGTGTGAATCTGGATAGGGGATGCAAAACAGGGTTAGAATGAACAGTAAGCACAAGAGGAATTAACTAGCAGAAGTGAGAAGGAGGTATCAGAAGCAAACTCATGGACCGACAAAGGCAGAAGCGACGCGAAGCACTGTCCGCTTCAATTCTGGATAAAGGATCACGTGAGCAGTTGGCCGTATGTCAAATGAACGTGTAACAACTGGGCCTCTACAAGCAGAATGGGGAGAATCACAGGCATCCATCTTGGAACTGTTCGTAAGTAGAGTGCCGCACAAGCGGGTCCGTGCCCACAAAGACCACATGCGGCGATGTGTAACATCTGCTGTCCAGGATTTGGAGAAAGCAGTGTGTTCTACAGTTGAGTGCACTAGAGGTACTTATTGAGGCCGACTTCCTACTTTCGGTTTTGTCAGAGAACAATTTTTTCAGAGGAAGCCATCAGAACATAAGCTGTCTGAAAATTGGACACATAAGTGAGGGAGGGTTTGAACAAGAAATCTTGATTTCAGTGCTGATATCTGGCTTCTCCCAATCCACCCCCTCTCCCCTCATGAAAGGCATCTACACTGGACTGTAATAGGAATGTTTTCGGGCAACAGAATGACATTTCTACATGCAGTTCTGTGAAAAGTTAAAGTTTACATATGAAATATGTGCATGTGATTCAGGCACATTTAAAAAAATGTTGATTCAAAATGACTAAACCTCCTCATGGTTACAGCCATGGTGCCAGCAGAGGATGTAATGGAGATAAGCCAAGTTACCACCTGCTGCAGCCCATGCGCTGCCAATCCCCTGGGCTGGAATGCGGTTAGGAGATGGCAAAATCACAAGTGAAATCTTGAAACGCTGCCTGGCATAAAGATGTCAGACGGGTAAAGACAGTTGGAGAAGGTGCTTGCAACCTTTGGCTGAGCATTCTCAGGGTGGGGTAAGAGACAATGGTGACCCTGGACATAACATTCATGGGTGGGAAGCAACAGCATTCCTCGTAGCTGGGCAGTGACGGTAGCTTTTATAACAAATTAAGTGGTACATACTGTTTACATCATTGCTCTTTGTTCCATTGCCCAAAATACCAACACCCCAAGAGTAAAACTGAGTAATTGATTGGGCGTTCTAGTACAACATTACCTTTGTGCGTGTGGTTTAGTCTATGGGTCCGGCCAGATAGCATTTTGGGAAATTTAAAATTTGTGTTCACTCTTTGAGTGGATTAGACTGTAGCAATACAAATGAATAAGGAAAATCTAATTCATGTAAAGGTTACTTCTAAATGCAACTGGTTTGCATTGTGTGGCATACTTTGCAGTTGTTCTAGTGGAAGCACTGAGCGTGCAGCTGAATGTCACCAAAGACACATTATAAACCCGCCAGAGATGCCTTTTGCCTCCTTATCCTTGGGCAGCGCCTGTAAAGATGGCCAAATGGATATCTTGATGGGACACCTCAGACCATTCTTCTTTACAGCTGTGAAATGGTGTGTACCTTTGGCACACCTTTACTTTCTGTCACCATTCACAGGTTTCTTGATGAACTTGCGCGTTTCGAGCTACTGTTCGCCATTTTATCTTCTGTACAATCTATTTCATGCTTGCAGATTTTGGGTGGCCACAGTCCTCCGAAATGTGGGGTCACGGAGAAAAAGTAGTGCTTGCTTCTGCACATCACTTTATATGCTTGACTTAATATTATAAAATGATACATCATTTTTAACCTTTACTTTTCTGGAGGAAACCCCCTCATTTTTTGCAATGGTGTGAAAAAAGCATGTCATGTGCATAGAACAAATGGGAAGTGGCACCAATTAAACCAATAAGGTTCTGGTTGTTTTGCATATTAGGGAACATTCTGGGAACATAAAGACCAAAGAGGTTTATATCTCTCATATATGACCGTGAGAGTTGTATGACTGAATCACTAAATACCTAATGCATGCTGAGTACACATTTACTAATTTTCTTTTAAATAGCAGTCAACTTAACAATAAAGCATTTGTAAATATCAAGCATATGTAAAAAGTTTGGCCAATAAAAAATTCAGCTCTCAGAGTGTATTAACTGCTAACGCCTACAAATCTCTCGAGCTCTCTTGTGTATTAGGTAGACTCTAGGAAACAAAACTAACTAATTTAGAAAACTGACAAGTACATTGAAATTAAAGGAAATGCTATAAAACAAAGTTTCTCCAATGACAAGCCTGGGCCTAGATGGCCTTATTGTAAATGAATCACTGTGTGTAGGGTGTGTACTCATGCTACGACATACACTGTTAACACCTTCATTGAGGTCACCACATAAATGGTGAATTCACTCTCATAGTCCACATGAGCAAATGAGGTACACTGCAGGGGCTAATCCCACTGTTCCTTGTCGAAGGCCCTCAATATTCTGAGCACTATGGCGGTGCTCCCAGAGGCCAAAAAACAATCACTTGCTACTGGGAATTCGGATCCTTACTGATAAAGGTGGCATGCACCTGATCCAGCGTCTCCACAGTTCTCACAAAATGCAATCATGCAATGTTTGTGAACACCAACCCTATATAGCCACATTTGCTAAATCTACCTGGTAAATTGCTCAATGAATAGAGTTCGTAACTCTCCCCTCATAATAGTTAATCCAGCATTATGTCAATTCATGGGATCTGTCAAACCCACCAACCATCAAAGCCCAAAGCTCGCCAGTGGCTATGTTTAGTCTAAAGCTGACTCATTGCACCGCTTGAAGGCAGGGCTCAAGTCGGGGGTACACGCGGGTGGACAGAGTCCACCCACTGTTTTCAGAGGGTGGACTCATTGACTGTCCTCTTTGAATTTATGAATTAAAGCTGACCGCAGTCGTCAGGTTTGCAGGCCGGACACTTCACCACTGCACTAGATAACCCGATGAAAACTAACACACAACTAAAGGTGAAATGTCCCATTTCGGTACTGCAAGTTCCAGGAAAAACATTTGTATTGGTTCTTGGAGTTTAAAACATGCACACCTTTTAACGTTTTCATAAACACTATTTGAAAAGAAAATATCCTCTCTTGGTTTTGTGTGTGTGTTGATTTTATGAAAGGCAAATGCCATTCGTCCTGTGCAATTTGGGTGGTTATGCAAAGCCAATTTAATGAAATGTGCACATTTCACCTTGATATGTTCAATTGCTGGCAACGTCACATCCCATTGAGTTTGTTGATGAGTCCCCCCACTTGACCACTGCTTGAAGGACATTTTAATGGCCACTGAGTACAGCTACAGCATCGCAATGCTTGCAGTTCTGGGGTCTCTCCTGATTTCTAAGGGAATGGGGCACATGGAGTTTAAGATTAAACCTACCAGTACAGGGACCTGTTTGTGGGTCCCCTTACCCAACACCTGCTCTTTCAGCCTTCTCCTACTCACTACACCTCACAGAACAGAACTACTCCAGGACCAATTGCCAAAAATACCTCACTCTCGTAGGTTACGGCACCTGTCAATCTTCCTACACGCTCTACGGCTACGTGATGGCACAGGGAAGAGCTCTCCACCCTACGGGGAAATATAATATACCGAAAGCACAGTCACCTAAACTGACCAATGAAACTGACCACTGGGAGTTATATCACTTTCAGACAGAACAAATGAATCTATTAACACTATAGATAACAGGAACATGCAGCCCTACATAGTAAGACACATGCATCAAAGCAAACATACCGCTGCTGTGCCTAGCCAAATCTGGAAAGGAGGCTAGGCTCGCCTCGACTTTTATCTTTCACAGGGCTAGTTAATAGAGCTTGCCAGATGTATCACCCTAAGGCAATTAGCTACAAACTAGACTGCTTCTAGTAGAACGCATGATTATGTTATTCAGCAAAATGTATCTGGTTCTCTGCTAGTGACTCTTGAATATTATGGAACTACTGTGTCTGCAGTGGCACAGCAATGCACTCAAGCCTCGTGTTGTGGTCACCTGGCAACCATTCTAATCAGTGATTATTCACCAGGCAAATGCCAAGGACCTGGCAGTACAGGCACATATTAATTGATCAAAATTCCTATACTCTCCCGGTCTAGTTTTAACGAACTACGTGCCAGTTTAACAGAAATGGGTTTTGGCCACCTCCTGGCACCAGTCACTCCTACTGTAGGGTGGTAGTGAGCACCCATCACATAAAGCCGTCAGTGATTTTAAGAGTATCGCACTGGAGAGCTAAAGTACATTTTGGGGAGCCTGACTCTGATGCAGAGCGCAGGCCTGCTATATTCAAAGCTGTTATCACCACCAAGTTTCTATCACAGCGCTGCCAGAGTATGGTTTGTTTGTTTGTTTGTTTGTTTGTTTATTTATTTGTAGCGCGCACCAGACCCAAAGGTATCAGGA
Source organism: Ambystoma mexicanum (assembly GCF_040938575.1). Lineage (NCBI taxonomy): Eukaryota > Metazoa > Chordata > Amphibia > Caudata > Ambystomatidae > Ambystoma > Ambystoma mexicanum. Next base: position 710,919,602 of record NC_090934.1, on the reverse strand, counting down.
TGCGAGAACAAGGATACTTTAAGCTTACATAGTTACATAGTTACATAGTTACAAGGAGTAATACAGCATTACAGAATGTGATGTCAAAATAAAGGTGCATGTTATCTTACAAAAAGGGTTACAGACATGTGAAGCAGAATCCCGTGTAAGTTGTGGGTCAAATACAACAGTAGTAGCGGGTTGGCTAAAGCTAAAGATCATTTTCTTTAAGCCAGTTGGTGATATTTAATCTAAATTGTGGGTAAGATTGGTCAGTCCTTAAGATGGGTGGGAGTGAATTCCAGAGTTGAGCAGCTTTGACAGGGAAGCTATTGCCACTGATTGTCGTCATCTTGAAGGAAGGGACTGATAAGCAGTTTTTGTAGGCTGCTCTGGTAGGTCTGGATGTGAGTCTTCTTTTGAACCTCTCTGTCAGGTATCCAGTTGCTGCATTGTTGAGGCACTTGAAGGTTAGAGATGGAGTTTTTAGTTTAATTTTATCAATAGTTGAGAGGCAGTTAAATTGTCTTCTAGCTGGTGAGATGTGTTCTCTTTTGGTCTTTCCTAACGCTGCCCTCAAGGCGCTATTGTGAAGTGTTTTAATTTTCTTAGTGATGTGTTTATTAGATCCCAAATAGAGGGCATTGCAGTAGTCCAGTTTGGACAGCACAAGTGCTCTTGCCATGTGGTGCAACTGCTTGTGGAGAGGAAGGTTTTCGCTGATCTAATCAGCTTACATATGTACGCAGTGGATGTTGCCATTGCGTTCACTTGTTTTGCCAGCGTAAGGCTGGAGTCAAGATAAAAAACCTAGTGTTTTCACTTCTTTAGCAATCTTAATCGTGTTGCCATCTATATTGAAAGATGTGTAGTCGTGGCTGAGTTTGTTAATGTTGGATGTAGTCCCTAAGCTGATGAGTTCCGTTTTGTCATCATTCAGGCATAGACCATGTAGTGCCATCCATGCCTGAATGATGAGATATATCCTATTCACCAAGGCCAAATCCTGATTGTAATCCCCTGAAAGTGGGATGAGCCAGCCCCTCCTCTCCTGCCTTAAAGGGAGAGGAGGCAGACCGGCAGGCGAAGCCGCAGTCTGGCGAAGGCCGTTGGCAAAGGCCGACGCCGCTCTCTGCAGCTCCGCTGCGAGGGCCTCATGCCAGGAACCCCCCCAGGAACCACAGCTGCAGCCCCCACCCCGCCGCCATTGGGATGCACGCGGCCCGGCCCGCGATGCACTTGGAGGAGCAGAGCCCCTCCCACACAGCGCGACTCCGCACAGCTGGTCACAGCACAGCTGATCTGCCTGCCGCGCCCGCCAGCCCCTCCTCTCCTGCCTTAAAGGGAGAGGAGGCAGACCGGCAGGCGAAGCCGCAGTCTGGCGAAGGCCGTTGGCAAAGGCCGACGCCGCTCTCTGCAGCTCCGCTGCGAGGGCCTCACGCCAGGAACCCCCCCAGGAACCACAGCTGCAGCCCCCACCCCGCCGCCATTGGGATGCACGCGGCCCGGCCCGCGATGCACTTGGAGGAGCAGAGCCCCTCCCACACAGCGCGACTCCGCACAGCTGGTCACAGCACAGCTGATCTGCCTGCCGCGCCCGCCAGCCCCTCCTCTCCTGCCTTAAAGGGAGAGGAGGCAGACCGGCAGGCGAAGCCGCAGTCTGGCGAAGGCCGTTGGCAAAGGCCGACGCCGCTCTCTGCAGCTCCGCTGCGAGGGCCTCACGCCAGGAACCCCCCCAGGAACCACAGCTGCAGCCCCCACCCCGCCGCCATTGGGATGCACGCGGCCCGGCCCGCGATGCACTTGGAGGAGCAGAGCCCCTCCCACACAGCGCGACTCCGCACAGCTGGTCACAGCACAGCTGATCTGCCTGCCGCGCCCGCCAGCCCCTCCTCTCCTGCCTTAAAGGGAGAGGAGGCAGACTGGCAGGCGAAGCCGCAGTCTGGCGAAGGCCGTTGGCAAAGGCCGACGCCGCTCTCTGCAGCTCTCCGTTGCTCGACGGCGCGCAAGGCGCTATTATGCTGCCCCACACAAGGTAAGGCCACTTGCCTTAATATTTGCTTGTCCCCCCCATCATGGGGGAAGGCCCTCCCTACTACTTTGTACACAGTGCCGTGCAGCTTCAGAAACGCACGACTCCGGTCGCGCACCCGCCCCTCTATCACCTACACCCCGAATATTGTTGACCGTAACCTAAAGGTAGGTCTCAGATGTTTGCCGCCGTCACGCAGGCACAACTTTAACTCGACCTACCCGGATGACACTCTTGTGCCCCACAGGCCTGCCTGCACCATGGCACCATTGTACACTGAAGCCATTGCACCTCATCTCCGCCCAAACTCATCAGACGCCCAAATCAAAAGGCCCATTACTATCACTGTCGCGGAACTACCATCCACGCCCAGGCCAAGTGATGCTTACAAGCCCAATGTTGCCACTACTGTCTCTGCTGCACTTATACCTCATGTGGATTATGTACCGCCTGTTATGCCTTGTGATGCTCCCATGCCAAATGTTGATATTGTTGACACTGCTGATACTGCTGCCCCTATGCCCAATGTTGTTTCTGCACTGCCTGTTATGCCTAGTGCTGACACCACGACCAAGTCCAAAAACATACTACCCCCTATCCCTGACCCACCCACTACCCCCCCCAGACCACCCACCTCCACCACACCTTCAACGGTCCACACCCTTAGTTGCGCCCTGCTCAACGCTCGCTCCGTACCTGCCCACGCCCTCGACATCAACGACCTGATCATTAATGACAATCTTGACCTCCTATTCCTCACGGAAACCTGGCTCAATGAAAGTTCAGGCCCGGCACTATCTCTGGCTATTCCGTTTGGGTACTCCATTTTCAGGAAGGACCGCACCTCTCAGAGAGGTGGTGGCGTGGCCCTCATCGCCAGGGAATCCTTTGCTATTAGGGAAATGGCAGGGCAACTTGACCACAATAGTGACTACCTCCCACTCAAAATGTATGTTTCTCCTAACTGCACCATAACTGTGCACATTGTCTACAGACCTCCGGGTCCTTGCACTGACTTCCATGACACCATCATCTTCGCACTGTCCAACAACATCAAAAAGACTTCCCAGGTCATACTCCTGGGCGACTTCAACCTGGGCTCAATGACCCCAAGGACCCCCATGCCAAAACCCTCAAGAACGCCCTATCCACCCTGGGCTTTGCGCAATCTGTCTCTGACTCCACCCACATCAAAGGGCGCACCCTCGACTGGATCAGTCAACATAGCTGCTCACTACTTGTCACGGAAAACACGCCCATCCCATGGTCTGACCACCATTACATCCAATTCAACCTTCGCACCAAAAAAGAGACCAACTCACCTCCGGCACCTTGCCCAGCTACTCTCGCCAGGAGCTCCCGCCAGCTCACAGTCGAGAATTTAGCACCCTACCTCCGCAACCCGGCCTTGCAGGCCCCATTCTCCAATAACCCAGAAACCCCAGCCAACACTTTCAAAGAAGTCATCACCCAAGCAGTTGACTCTGTTGCGCCACTGACCCTCAAAAAAGCCAAGAAAACCAAACACGCTAACTCATGGTTCTCCAAAGAACTCCTTGAACAACGCGCGCAAAAGAGGACTGCCCTCTCCACCTGGAAAGCTAACCCTTCAGAAACCACCAAAAATGCGTTCAAAGCCATCTCTAAATCCTACAAAACTAACATCACCCTAGCTAAAGCTGCCTCCTTCAACGCCAGGATCTATGACGCCAAATCGGGGTCAAAGGAAATCTTCACCATATTCAGGGAACTGGAAAAACCATCCTCTCCTCCTCCCGCTCTCATCAAAGATGACAACTGGTGCAATAGCATTCAATCCGCAATGCTTGACAAGCTTAACACTCTTCAAACCAAAATTCGTGGCCACCAAAAAGCCCTTTCCCGCCTCATAACTAACCTGCATAGTCAACCCACCACACCCTCCACCACTAATCCCTCTCCATCTTTTGACTTCAAAGATATTACTGAGCACGAGGTCATCGCCCTGCTCAAGTCCATCAAACCTTCCAACTGTAAGGGAGATGCTTGTCCAGCTAGTCTCATTAAAGACTCAGCACAGATCCTAGCTCCATTTCTCACAGCATTCATTAATTCATCCTTCCAGTCCGGCCACGTTCCAACGGGACTTAAGGAGGCCTGGGTACGCCCACTCCTCAAAAAACCGTCGCTGGACCCCACGATCCCGGGGAACTATCGACCTATCACCACTGTACCCTTCCTGCTGAAAATCCTGGACAAAGCAGCTTACCTGCAAGTCCAAAAGTTCCTTGAAGAAAACCGTCTCCTCGGTCTGCGGCAATCTGGCTTCCGCCCACGACACGGTACCGAAACGGCTCTCTTGGACCTAAAGAACCAAATGGACGATCTAAGAGACGCAGGGAAACCTGCTCTCCTTCTGCTCCTGGATCTATCCGCCGCCTTTGACCTGGTGGACCACAACACCTTGTGTCGCCATTTAGCTACCCAAGCTAACTTTTCCCCCAAAGCTTGCGAATGGATTACCTCCTTCCTCCAAGAAAGGGCCATGACTCAGCCTGTGCCACCCCTAGCCACATCACCTGCGGTGTGCCTCAGGGCTCATGTATCGCGCCCACGCTTTACAACCTCTTCACGAGGCCACTGTTCAGCATCCTTGACTCCCTGGGCATCTCGTATACAAACTATGCGGATGACACCCAGGTCCTCATCCCACTCACAGGCGATTACTTGGCGGATACAAAAACTCTTACCACCATCTACTCCACTATCCAATCATGGATGGCAGATAACTGGCTATGCCTTAATAGTGAAAAAACCGAACTCCTCCTCATAGGAGCACCTTCCACGCTGGGGAACCTCGGTGAACAGTACACTTCCTTCACTATTGATAACATTCCCATCAAGGTCTCCAAACATGTGAAGACACTCGGAGTCTACCTAGACTCCGACTTGTCAATGGATAGACAGGTCAATGCCATTGCCTCCTCCTCAGCCTATTACTCGAAAGTCCTCAACGCTGGCAGACCTTTCCTGTCACGCCAGAATTGCCTCACCATTGCTAGGGCAATAATTGGATCCAGGCTGGACTACTGTAATGCCCTACTCGTTGGGACCTCCAACAAGAACCTGGCCAAACTTCAGCTAGTTCAAAATAATGCACTTAGGGCGGCCACAGGTACCGCTAGAAAAGACCACATCTCAGAAGTCAGAAGACAGGCACATTGGCTCCCGGTGAAAGAGAGGATTGTCTTCAAAACACTCGCCCTCACCCACAAATGCCTCCATGAACTTGCTCCACCATACTTGACCCAAAGAATCTCCAAGCATTCTGCCACCAGACCATTAAGAACATGCTATTCCAACACGATTGTCACGCCCAAATCACGCAAGGTGCGCGCTGGCGGCGCCAGCTTTCCCACTCGGGCCGCCACCCACTGGAACGCACTGCCACCTCACATCAGAATGATTGAATCCCACCAAGCCTTCCGCAAAGCTGTTAAAACCAAGCTCTTTGTATGAAACGTACCTGAATGCATTCTGTTACTGTATTATGAATATCCTGCCTCACCTGCAACTATGCCTGTAATTTTGTATCCATAAGACCTCTGGTCTCATGCATATCTGCTGAATTAAGAATCCAACACTTACTTGTAACAGCGCCTCGATGTCCATGGGCTGCAAGTGCGCTATACAAATGTGAATAAATAAAATAAAATAAAATAGAATCTGGGTGTCATCTGCATAGTTAGTGTAGGTGACACCTAGAGAGTCCAGATCATCAAACAGGGGTTTGGTAAAAACGTTATGCATGGGAGGGGAGACACAGGATCCCTGGAGAACACCACAAGTGATAGGAATGGGGTCTGCAGCCTCATGGTTCTCTCACTTAAGAATGGTTGGATCCATTCTATGGCTTGAGGCGAGAAATGCCTTGCTGATTCTAGATGGTTACAGAGCACCTTATGGTCCACCAAGTCAAATGCTGCTGAGAGGTCCACGAGAAGGAGTAATGCAGATTTTCCCTGGTCTCTCAACTCATCGACCTGAGCCTTAAGGTCAATAAGTGCTGTTTCAGTACCGTGCTGTGGTCTGAAACCTGATTGTCGGGTGCCAAGGAGTTGGTTTATCTCCAAGAATTTCTGAATCTGTAGGTAACCCACTCCGTCCAGTATCTTTAGGAGGAATGGCACCGTGGTGATTGGCCTATAGTTTGTAGGTATAGGCGGGTCCAACGTTTGCTTCTTAAGGAGAGGGAGGACCCATGATTCCTTAAGGTTACTCGGAATGGTACCTGAGGTGAATGATGCATTGATAAGCTTAGATAGGGTGATAAGTCTCTTGCTGTGTCTTTTATAATTTGGGCATCACAGTTATCTCCTCGACAATTGGAGGATTTAAGTGACAGCATTATTTTTTCAACCTCCAGTATGGATACTTTGGCGAAGTTGAATCGCTGTTCTGGTTTAACAGCAGTGTGTGGTTTGCCAGTTTGTAGGGTAGCAGGCGGTATGTTTAATCTTTTCTTATGGATTTTAACTTGGAGAGTGGCAATTTTGTCAGTAAGTGCGTTCTCCATGTCAGAGCACCACGTCTTACCTTTGACACAGTTGTCAGGTATCGTGATAGGGTTCTCCAGTTCCTTTAGTATTGCAAAAAACTCCTTGGTGCCTGATTTAGCTTGCTATATTTTGTTGTCGAAACTTTCCTTCTTAGCTCGCCGTATTTCGGATTTGTATTTTGTGGAGGTATTGATAAGGCTAACTTTGTTAGCCTCAGATGGTGTAAGCCTCCAAGTGATCCACATTTGCATTTTTCTTTCCTTAGTGATTTTAGATATGGGGTAAACCAGGCATTAAGGTGTGCTCTAGGTTTACTATTCCTCATTTTTAACAGGGTGATGGTGTCAAGGGCCTTAGCCATAGCTGTATTAAATTTGTTGACTAGGGTGGATGGATCTAATGAGCCAGGTAGCGAGTTTAAGGTTGGGAGTATCAATGGTAATAGTTTGTCAGTGGTTATATTATTTTTATTCCTTGTTAACATGGGAGGTGCTATAGGGTTATTTTGAGTCAGGTGGATTTTGGCATCTATGGTGAAAGCTATCAGGGAGTGGTCTATCCATACCTGTTGACTGATGGTGGTGATAGTAGTATTGCAGTAATAGTCAGCCACCCAGTCAAGCGTTCTGCCCTTCTCATGGGTAGGCTATGTCACTCTTTGGGTATAGCCGAGTTCTCAGAGGACATTGGCTATAGTTGTGGCTTGTGCATCTTTGGGATCGTTGAAGCCTAAATTCAAGTCTCCTAGTAATAGAGCCTGTGATGTGTTTTTTAGATTATCCGAGAGGATCGTGAAAATGTCCTTCTCGAAAGAGCCGATGGCGCCTGGTGGTCTATAAATAAGGTGTATAGTGATGATTTGGGAATTTGAACTAGGTAGCTTGACTGACAGGGATTCGCAGGATTTGACATGCAGAGGATGTGCTATTCTCATTAACAAATTAGATTTGGCTATGATGGCTATGCCTCCTCCGCGGGTGTTAGCTCTGTCTTCTTTGAGGATAGTACAGTTAGCTGGCACAGCAAGCATCAAGGCAGGGCCAGCTGCTTGATGTAGCCAAGATTCGGTAATAGCTAAGAAATCATAGTTACCTATTTGTAAAAGGTCGGAAATTTCTGCAGCGTGAGCTACTAATGACCTTGCATTAATGAGTGCTCCTTTGATGGCAGGAGACGCTGTTGGTTGAGTAGATGAGGCAGTATTTCTACATTCAGCTGGAATAATTGGGCGTTTATTATGTTTGGCTATTCCAAAGTTTTGTTTGGAGGTGGTGCATGATAGAAATATAGTTGATCTTAATATGGATGGTCTCATGTTTATTCCTAAAATAGGCGGTGTGGTATCTGGCAGGCATTTTGAATATTTTAGGTTATCTCCAGCGTAGTTTTGAGTTCCTGAGCGTAAGGTCACACAGGATGTTAGTTCTTGGGGGGTTAGGTGTGTAGTTAAGAATAATTGGCTTTCCTGGGAGACATTCCCCACCTGGGGTAGTGGTGTAGTAGCGCATCACTACAAGACTCATGGCATGTGAACTGAGGTCTACAGTGAAATCCCCCAAGCACCTATACCTCATTGCCACACACTGCTGGGCAAATGGGAGGCCAGGTGGACTCAAAACCAGGCTGCTTGGGCCTTTATTTCACCTGCCATACTATTGTACCCAGACTTTTATACTCATCTAAAATAATTGTTGAGGTGGAAGGTATAAGATTACATGGTCCGTAGACTTTACCTTTGCTGACTATGTGATCAGAGTAAAAAGGCATGAAATACTGCCAAATAATTAATGGACATTTTGAACATTCCCGAAATATACTTCCCAGGTATTCCTGGCATATACGATTTTCTAATTCAAAAAATGTATTGCACTGTACATATATGAGCTTTATTTTATATACTAACACATGTTTTACATGTTGCATTGTAAGACCTGACATGCCTGAAGTGCTATGCATGATTCCATTTTCTAGCATGAATCTGAAAACCTACATGTGTGTCCACCAGGACAAGATATCCTGGTATGGATAGTTCAATGCACGCAAATTCCTAACCCATTCTGGCAAAGTCTTTTTCTCTTTCAAAATGCACACTTGAGACAACCCCTCTGCTTTTTATAGCCAACCTTCTCCCTCATTGTTATGATGCAACCGGTTGTAAGTTATGTACTACTTGTCGTAGGGTTGCCAATGATGATGTATCAACTGAATGGTGAACATATATGTCACCGGTTAGGATGCTCTATAATAATAACATTCATTTGAAAAATATACCCACATTCTCAGTGGAGTGGCTAGACCTCGCAGAATGACATATTTTGGGTTTGAGTAATAGGTATTTCAAAGGGTTACACGTCTTTGTAACGAATCATGTTATAAGGAATGCACATATAACATAACACTTTTTTTCTTTTTTTGGGGAGGTTTCCCCAAGCCCCCGTTTCCCACCCCTAAAAACCCACTCCAACCATTTCCCCATAAAATGTAACCTTTACCCAACCCCACATACATTTTCGTTATGTTTTTCGTTATATCATTTCCGTTATATTTCAAAAAAAGGTAGCAGGTGCTCCTCTCCAGAACGAACATGCCATGATAACCCATTCTGAGATGAGAGTTTGCAGCACACGCTTTTTACTCACTGTACCTTTCACAGATGGGAAATATCCATTTGCATATCAGTCTTTGTCCCGCCCACATGGACAGTCCATCTCAGAACAGGCTATCATGCCATGTTCTTTCTGGAGAGGAGCACCTGCTACCTTTTTTGAAAAATGTGCAAGGAACTTGGGGTTGGTCACCCTGAGTTACCTGGGGGCAACCGGATGTGGACTCCCTGCTCACTGTGCTCAGAGAGGCACAGCGTCACCTCTCTGATGAGGCCCAACAAGGCTGAAACACGTGTATGGGGTTGCTGTTGGTACTCTTGTTCAGAGAGGAATTGCCATAGCATTTTGGTGCTGGACTGCCCATGTGGGTGGGACAAAGACTGATATGCAAATGGATATTTCACATCTGTGAAAGGTACAGTGAGCAAAAAGCGTGTGCTGCAAACTCTCATCTCAGAACAGGTTATCATGCCATGTTCTTTCTGGAGAGGAGCGCCTGCTACCTTTTTTGAAACATTTCCGTTATATATTCATTTGACTAGAAGAGGTAAGCCATTGGTGCCAGCAGTGCCTCAGTATATTGCCCATCTCCCCCTAACTGGGATTACATGCTTGGATAGATGTTCTTAGCCTCAACATTCAATGCAGCAGACATTCCTGACCTCTTAGGGTGGTTCTTTCAATATGAGGACTGAAAAGCAATGCAGCAGGAATGATCCTCTCAAGACATGGTTCAGAGAAAAAAGAATAAAAATATGCTTCTTCAACTGCCCAACTTCCTCTTCCACCATCCAAGATGATGACAGTAGGTCTGTTATAGTTTGCACGTCACATCTGCTTTATCACACACCCTCCTCTGCTTTCGACTCTTGCATCGGTGCAGTCGCTACCAAGTGTGTTGGGCCCTTGCATTTACCCTACTCTCTCACCTTATCTATGACTCCACAGCACTTCTGGAAACCAGGCAGGCTGGAGTCCCTTCTATTACTCTGGAAGGAAGAATGATTGCATTCTTGCCTCTGGCCATCCAGGTACGAGAACTACTTTCTTGTGGCCCCTACTGCCTGCACTTGAAAGCATCTCTGCCCCAGGTTGGCTTTAAGATCTTTCCACTGACAGGCCTGGGCTTTAAGGGGATTCAGATTCTCACAAAGGTGTTGTCAGTCACAAAGCTCTTTATACCTGAAACATCACTACCAAGATAGGTAGGTCATTGCAGGAAAGTGACAAATGTGTGATTCCTCCAGAATTTCCAGGGGAGCGAGTGATGTGATAAGGTGATCATCCCAAAGCCCCTGGCTTGGATCCCTTCTCATGTGCCCAGGGAAAGGTAATCACTACCTGATCCTGACCCTGGGGGGTGGTATTATGCAGGAGGATCACATGGGGGGCGGCTCAGGTCAGGAGGAATGGAAAACCCCTCTGGCTAATTTGCCTAATCGTCATATGGTTTTAATGTCTTAATGTGAAGATTCTGATCTAAAAACAACTAAGACCATTATGTACTTCAAGTCCCATAATGCTCTCTTAGTACTGAGACGAGAAACAAGGACATAGAGTTAGTAAACCGTAGAGAATGGTCTAGTTGTTCTAATGACACACACCTGAGTGCGACCTTAAAACAGTTTAAGGCCTTTCAGGTGCAGGTCGGTAGAAAGCCGTGGAGGAAACAGTGGGAGCAGCAGAAGCAGCAGGAGAAAGCAAAAGTGTGAGCTTCCGCTGTATGCTTTGCAGAGAACATGGTAGAACTCGGGTTCCTAGGAGTTTCAGAAGACGCGCAGCAGTAAGTGGTGTTGAGCCCAGCTATGCCAAGGGAGAGAGAAGCTTTCTGTTTACTGCATCTTGCCCTGGTGTGAGGTTTTCACGGAGCACATGGGGAGTAACGGAGGGTTCATTGACAGACTGTGCAAGCAGCAAAGGGCTGACCGGAACTGTCAAACACCAGGGAAGTCGCAGCAAGCAAAGAAACAGAAGCAGTGAGTCAGGAGGAGACGCCAGGAAACACTGGTGAGGTGGCCTGACACAGGTGGCCCTGGGTCGCTCCAACGTAGACCGCTGTGTAAGAATATATATTTTGAATACTGAACCTTTGAATTGCCGAAAACTGGGTGCAACTCTCCTCTTGGGAGAGGTCGAATGGAAGAGTATTGTAACCTGCATTGCCAAAGCCTAAAGGGAACAAACAGTAAGCAAAGTGAATGCAACATCCCAAAAGTGAGAGGGCAAATGGGACAACATTGAAACCCACATTGCACAAGCAAAGAGGAGGCAATAATTAAGCAAAGGGGATACAACCTGCCTAAAGAGGGATATCTAACAAGGGAAAATTATAACCAGCATTTCCAAAGCCAAAGGAAGCCGAAAGTAATATCAAGACCATTTGAATGCAGCAGTCCTAGAACAAGATAACGTATGGAAGAAAGTTGTAAACTACATTGCCAACCGCCAATGCGTTCTGTAGAAAGAAATCAGAGACTGCAGGAGAAAGGCCCTGCTTATGGAAAGGATCAAGGGGGAGAGAGTTGTAACCTGCATTGTCTATGGCAAACAGACCAATATGAGAAGCATTGTTCTTTTGTACAATAGGTATGTAGAAGAATGTGCAAACCAAATGTGTTGAAAGTCAAGAGACTGAATCAAGAAGCAGTTGTAAATTCAACTTTGTGGAATGTTTGGAACAAGCCTCACCAGAAAGTACAAGTAGTAGTAGTAGGAGTTTTATACTGGCAGGTGAGTATACCAGGAAAGGGCCAACTAGTGGCTACTCCTGGTAGGCGAGTGGACCAGGAAGAAGATGGTTTGAAGTACTGTAATGTGGTAGACATTTGTGGTGGAAAGTAAGTGGTGATTCCACTACTGTGTTTTGATGAGCTGTTGTGTATACATCCTGACACAAGTATTTCTAAAGAAGGAGAAGTTTTAATAAGCAGTTGTATATCCATCCTGACAAAAGTATTGCTTATGAAGAAATGCAATGTGATAAAAATGTTTGGCCTCTAGAGCAAAGGACATTCACATTGACTTTTGATTTGCTGTATGAAGAGATAATCTTTGGGAGTTTGCCAAGCAGAAAGTTGCAAAAGCTTTAACAATTGTTTCAAGTTTGAAGAACCTTTTGTTGGAACTGTACATTCTACCTGGAGTGGCACCTGGCTAATGAAAATAACTTTCCTAAAATTGACTTTTGGTTTGAAACATCCTGAGCTGCTCCAGGGGAAGGGGATCCAACCCTGATTACGAGGACTTCTGTTTATAGTTTTTATGTTTGAATCCTTATGTTATTTTGTAAAGTTGAAACAGCCAAATGATTCCTATATGATTTTGTTGTATACATTAGTGTGAGGTAGAGACATTTTTTTACATTGGGCCTTAGTTTATTAGGTAGGGAACTCCTTGTTAGGTTAGCGAAAAATATGTGTTTGCCTCACCTTTATTATTTACATCTATTTAATTTTTTTATTTAATTGGCAGAGCGAGCATTCTAGTGGAGTGGGGTAAGTAGGTAAAAGGAACAACAATAGGAGAAGGCATAGGGAGGGGGGTGGGACGGACAGATGGTGAAGAGATGAGGATTGCAGAGGTTGAGATGGGGAATGCAGTGTTATGATGACATTAAAGAAGTGGAAGGAAAAACCTGGATGGAATTGTAGACAGGGAGCAGCCATAATTATTTTTAAAAAGAGCAATTCTGCATGGAGAGCCATCGAACATGGCGATGGTAGGTAAAGGTGGAGGAAGAACTGGATAGGTTGAATATGGTGTGTGTCGCAAATGTGAAGACTTTGTTGAGGAGAAGCTATGAGTATAAACCAAAAACTAGGCTTGCACAGTATCCCGGTTTGCTGAGCTCAAGAGTAGAGATTAGTGTTTTAGTTGTGTAGGATGTGAGGTGTCCACTGATTATTCTAATGGTTAGGAGGATGAGTCTTGCTGTGGTGACATTGGCCATCATGAACTGGAAGAGGTTCAGGTCACTGTCAACGAGAGCACCATGGGTTTGAGCCGTGAGTGAGGGGGTGAAGAGATTGAGGTGAAAGAGATGGGAGTGGGGAGAGTGGGGTTGGTGTTGGAGGCAGAAAGAAATATTTATTCCTGCTTTGAAGAGTTTAGCATGAGGCAGCATAGAGCCATCCAGTGGCGGACAGTGGCTGGCAGTTTGTTATGCATTCAGAGAATGCAGGCATGAAGGAGAAACATATCTGTGTACTGTCAGCAAAGAGGTGATAGTTGAAGCCAGAAGCAAAAAATAGTTTTCAGATGAAGGAAGAGTATACGGTGAAATGGAGTGGTCCCAGGCTGATCCATGAGTAATGCCCAGTGGCATCAGGGAGGAGGCACTGGAATTCCAAAGGATGGGGATGGAGCAGTCAGAGATGGGAGGATAGCCAGTCTAGCATAATGTCTTTGAAACCAAGGAGGGAAGGAGTTTGATGGGGGGAGGGATGATCCAAAAAGTCAAATGGCGTGGAAAAGTCTAGAAAGATCAGAATGGTGGAGAGGTGAGGGGGTGGGCAGTGATAATATAATTGGCAATGCAAATCAGTGGCATCTCTGTGGAGTGTTTGGACAAGAATCCATATTGGAAGGGTGTCAGCAAGGGCAAATACCTCAAGATAGTTTAATGTCTTGTATACAGCATGATGTCCAGCTTAAATGAACTGGACATCATAATATATACAAGATATGATACTATATTCTTGGAGCGCTTGCAAAGGGTTGTACTCACTTCTAACTTTACCAATTGCTACAGTAACACATGGTTGAGCGTTACACATCCCTACAATCTGCAGCACCAAGTAACTGCACAACTGGTATTATTAAATAACTTACTACCCTAGTTAGAATCAGCGCAGCTACAAGGTCTGTCAACCAATCGCGCCTCATTAAAAAAACCTACCTCAAGATAGTTGACTACGTATTTTAGCAACCCTTTCATAGGTTTTAGAGTGGTAGATAAGGATAGAGACAGCTGTGGAAAGAGCGATTATTGGAGTCAGCAGATAACAGTTGAGAGGGAGGTTGAATAAGGCAGAGAGGCGAGAGGAGGTGGTAGGTGGAAGTTCCTTCACAATTCGTGCTCCAAAGGGGGCAATTGAAGTGCAGGTGGGGGTGCAGAAGGTTTTGTGCAGAAGGATGTGTTATCAGTGACTACACCACAAGGTCTCCTGCGCTACCTTCCTGTGGATGAGCCCTGTTTCTCCTTTTAATGCACAACTCACAGAGAGACAGGAAGTGTTATGGGCCATTTATCAGTCCAACAAACCTCCCAAGAGAATCATGAGCTCTGATTGTCTCCCCAGAACTCTGCGGGCTGATAAGTGTTTTTATTGGCTCACTGAGATACTGAATATTGATGCCAATCTTCATCTCTTTCTGCAAGATCGATTTTGCTGGGGTTCATTGACCCTTACTCATCGGAAGAGTGGCACCGGTTTTTATCGGCAAAATAGAGGCCACAGGAACACTCTTCATACCCAAAGGACTAGAAATAGGTAACTGCTTACCCTCTGTGGTAAAAGACTGTATTGATGCCTTTTCCCATTGTATTGCAGCTCTTGTGAATCACTCTTTTAATGACAACATAATCCCTCAAGAGCTCAAACCTATCTGGATCATCCCAATATTGAAGAAACGATTCATGGACCCGAACTTGTGCTCTAGCTATCCCCCAATAGTTGCGGGACCACAGAGAAGATCACAATCTACTTGGTGATCTACAGATTGGTTGTACATCTAGTCGTAGCACAGAATTGGCTTCGCTAGACATGAAGGACCATTTACTGCAATTTCTAGATCATGCGCAAGATAGACTGCTCATGCTGTTGGATCTCCAATCGGCGTTTTACACTCTTGCTCAACCACTCTCCTTTCAAGGTTGACAGAAGTAGTTGGGATGTACAAAAGAGCAGCAGACAGGATGAGAGCTTTCTGAAGCACTCGCTCCTGCAGATTGTGCATTGATTGTATACATCAAATGCTGCCCCTTTGGGATTTGGGGTACACAGGCATCTTGTTTATAGTCCCTGCTTTTCAGCACATGTATCAAGCCCCTCCAAGATCTGTTGCTGGACCAAGGAATTTCATTTCAAAATGTTGCAGCTGAGACACAACTACTGTTTGAATTACGAGGACATCCCCCATGTATTTTGGATCGGATTTGATGCATCTTCGACCTAAGAATTATTGGATGCAAGAGAATTGGTTTTGTCTAAACCCTTCAAAAACGGAAACGTTACTAGTATCATTGCATTCAGCCCTACGAGAAGCGGAAAATACTGAGGAACAAAATGACAGCACAAGAGAAATTAAAATCACTGGGAGTATGGCTTGACACTCTACGATCAATGTCCAAACATGCTAATGAAATCATTAGTGCCACAACGTACCATGTTATGCTCTTCGTTAGTTGAATCCCTTCTTCATGCAAGATCATTCAAAACATATCATAGCTCAAGCCATCACAAGCTCAAGAGTTAACTCCTACAACTCCTTATTCTTAGGGCCCCCGTTATATGTGACAAAACGTCTTCAGACTCTCATCGATGCCACCGCTAGAATTGTTATCAACATGGCATGAAATCAACACAACAACCTGGTCTTGTGAAAATTGCATTGTTTATCATCTGGATCCAGGGTCAAGTTGTAATCTTTGATCCTGGTGCAAAAGGCAATCTATGGAAAGACTCTATGGTCCATTAAACGGTTCTATGTAATATCATCGCCAGTCATTTTTACGAGTGCCTTTTTTTACGAGTACACTATTATGAAAAAAAGTCATCGAAATTTGTATTTTTTATTTTGGGGGGGATCCCCCAAACCCTCTCTCCCCTACTTATTTTTTACTATTCCCAACCCCCCAACCCTTTATCTACCCTTTCCCAGCCGCCCAAAAAAACTATGACTTTTTTCGAAATAGTCTACTCGTAATAAAAGGCAGTCGTAAAAATGACTGTCGATGAACCGATGGTATACCCCTTAAACGTGGGTTGGGAATTCACAAACCTTGTAGACCCACACAATCTCAGGAAAATCAACGTGTAGTTGTGTCACAAATGAAATTTATGCAGGAAATTGGACATTCTTTCTCGTTTTGTGCAGCCCATCTCTTGAACTCTCTTACCGAAGAGACCTGTTGTCCGTATCACGCATTTACTCCGCCTATAAAAATACTGAATGCAAAAATGCAGAGCGTTTCTTTTTCATTCCATTACAATTATTGGTGCAGATGGGTTTGGGTCAAACCCCGCACATAATTGCGCAAAAAGAAGAAAAATAAATCAACATTTTTATATTCACTATATAATTTTCTCAGTGATCACAAAATTTAAACGAGGCTTTTATAGATTTCTGCCTTGGTTTCTGTTGCTATTTTCTGCAAATGCTAAAGCACTTAGATACCATCATGGGTCGTCAGCACCTAATGAGTTAACAAATAAAATCAAAGGCGATTGCACATGTCTTTTACTATTTACTTTTGCAGTAAGTGGTGGAAACAACAAATATTGCACAAAGGAGCCCTTTTGCACAAAAGTGCAAACAGAAGTGTTCCCATCTGTGCAAGTTAGGAATCAAAACAAAATCCCCCTTGCACTCTATTTAGGCAACATGTTCCTGTGATAATGTATTCATTTTCAGTTTGTTGTATCATGTGACTTCTGCACATTTAAAATAATTTGTCTAAAATGTAGTATTACTTTAGATTTTCAAACCCGAACATTAACACATATGTGTAACAACTTCAGCTGGGAAGATCCCTGATCAAGTACCTACATTTCAGACTTTGCTCAAATGATGGGTTCACCGCTTAACCAAAGGGTGTGATCCTAGGAAAATCATTTCCTCTCACTGTGCCTTACCTGCCAAACTTCGGTGAACCTGGAATCGATTCAGTTCACAGTTATCGATATTACCAAAAAGCATCATTCAGGGTTTAATAGACTAGTTGTGCTCCAAATATTATAATGGTAACCCCTTCATATTGAGCATACGAAGTAGCAGATGTTGTTTCTAAATGTGTTACTTGTTTTGGTTACATCTCCAATTGCTGTTCCTGTTGCACCCTGACTCATTCTCTCCTGCATACTAGCACTCCTCACACCATCACATCAATTAAAAATGTGCTACGAAAATGCTGCCAAAAATAACATTTTGTGCTTCAAAATGAAATGTATTAACCCACGAAATGCCCCATTCTATACTGCAGTATTTTGTCGGTCATGTATTTTATCCTCAACCAGATGCCGGGACTCCAAGCCGCTCCTCCACTGGCTGCTGGGACCAGCCACCATGTTCAGGGAGGCATTGATGGAGCACACCGAAGATCACATGGAATAAGTGCAGGGGGTCTTGTTGCCCAGCCCAACAAAACATGGTCGGGGGAGGGGAATGCTGGTAAGGGCAAGCAGATGGCTGTGACGGGAGGTTGAAAGGCGAAGGGGAGTGGATGGAACAGAGCGGGGACAGTAGATGGGAAGGGAAAAATAGTGGACTGATGTTGGCACGCTTTTTCTTGCTTCTCTTTTGCGCTCGGTTCGCGCTGGGTTTGTTTAATAGCTGAATTATTGCATATATGTTAAACAAAAGGTAATCACTTTTATTCCTAGGGCATGATTAATTGGAATTCCACTCTTATGATCTTGTTCAGGGGTCTGCGGTGTACAGTTTTCAGTTTTCAAACTGTGGCAATAGTTTTCCTTATGGGGAAGGGGAGAGTGGATGGAAGGTGAAGGGGAGAGTGGAGGGAAAGTGAAGACAGTAGTAGATGGAAGGTACGAGAGATGGGAGGGGTGGTGAAGGATGAAGAGAGTAGGAGATGGAAGGTACGAGAGATGGGAGGGGTGGTGAAGGATGAAGAGAGTAGTAGATGGAAGGTACGAGAGATGGGAGGGGTGGTGAAGGATGAAGAGAGTAGTAGATGGAAGGTACGAGAGATGGGAGGGGTGGTGAAGGATGAAGAGAGTAGGAGATGGAAGGTACGAGAGATGGGAGGGGTGGTGAAGGATGAAGAGAGTAGGAGATGGAAGGTACGAGAGATGGGAGGGGTGGTGAAGGATGAAGAGAGTAGGAGATGGAAGGTACGAGAGATGGGAGGGGTGGTGAAGGATGAAGAGAGTAGGAGATGGAAGGTACGAGAGATGGGAGGGGTGGTGAAGGATGAAGAGAGTAGTAGATGGAAGGTACGAGAGATGGGAGGGGTGGTGAAGGATGAAGAGAGTAGTAGATGGAAGGTACGAGAGATGGGAGGGGTGGTGAAGGATGAAGAGAGTAGGAGATGGAAGGTACGAGAGATGGGAGGGGTGGTGAAGGATGAAGAGAGTAGTAGATGGAAGGTACGAGAGATGGGAGGGGTGGTGAAGGATGAAGAGAGTAGTAGATGGAAGGTACGAGAGATGGGAGGGGTGGTGAAGGATGAAGAGAATAGTAGATGGAAGGTACGAGAGATGGGAGGGATGGTGAAGGATGAAGAGAGTAGTAGATGGAAGGTACGAGAGAATGGTGAAGGATGAAGAGAGTAGTAGATGGAAGGTACGAGAGATGAGAGGGATGGTGAAGGATGAAGAGAGTAGTAGATGGAAGGTACGAGAGATGGGGGGGATGGTGAAGGATGAAGAGAGTAGTAGATGGAAGGTACGAGAGATGGGGGGGATGGTGAAGGATGAAGAGAGTAGTAGATGGAAGGTACGAGAGATGGGAGGGTTGGTGAAGGATGAAGAGAGTAGTAGATGGAAGTGGAAAGTAAGAGGGTGTATGGTAGTAATGAAAGTGTGGACCACAGAGGAGAGCAGAAGATGTTGGGCGGGGCATGGGAGGGCATGTGATTTTGACTGGGTTGACCAGATGGAAGGGTACAGCAGATTTCACACTTAAACAAATTGAATGATCCTGGGCAAAGCACATTATGTCAGCAAAACCTGGTGAGGTGACGAGGCTGTCCGCAGCCAGTGTCATACCCCAAACCCACAACTCAAATCGCAGAAAACACAACTTAAAAAACATGAAACAGTTGTGCCTAAAGTTCAGCATTGTCTCACTTATGACAGCCATTGACTCCTCCCACTGAAAGCTCTGCCCCCATCCCCTGCCTACCCAGAGCCCTCGTTCAATCTTGACCTCGTGGCTCTTTGCTTTAAATGTGCCACTGCGCAAAGGGAGCCAGCAGCATCGTGGCATAAGGTGGTCCGGAGGATGCCAATCAGTGAAGAGGAGCAGAGAATGAAGGAGCGAATGATGGACTTCTGTGAGTGGGACTTTCAATCTGCGCCACTCGGCTAAACACCTCAAACCGAATTCTCTAGTCAACAAAGCAGACATTTTGGTATAGAAATTATTATTTGAATTCCAATAGCTCTTATTTTTGCTTTGATTCTGGCTTAAACCACTCTGATAAGCGGCTGCAAGAGGCTGTGCAGCTGGACACGGAAAGCACCTTTTTGTGTTGCTTCCACAGACTCTTTTGTCAGAGATCAAAGTGCGTCCGTGCCACCCCCAGGGCCCCCGCGTGTTCTCAACGTGCGCGTGCTCTCTGCTGAATCAATGCTGCTGAAGGGATGCTTTCACTGCCGGAAAACACGCGTGCAGTTGACAGGTCAGATAGAGATTTGCCTGTCTATGAAAGGTACCCTGCTGGGGGCTACGTTGTGAAGCAAGCGGGGATCAGGGGTACAGCGCTGGGATCAATGCTGCCCGATGATGTGAGCATTGACCGTCAGCCCTTAGCGTCCGTGCCGGAGTCACTTAGTCATATAATGTGACGCTTAGCTTCTGGATGCTCCACATGGCACCATTATGTTCTGGGAAATGGCCGGGCATTGCTTTACTGGGTGCCTGTGACCTGTACCGGGCAAGAATACTTACTGGAATACAGCACAGAGCAAACCGTGAAGCTTCTCAGTGTGTTATTTTCCTGTTTGTTTTTTTAAAGGCCCTTTCTAAGCACTAAATAACATCAATACATAAATCCATTAATCCGGCCTATCAATTCATGTATCCCGCCTCTCCAAAGTGCATTAGGAACATTGAAAAAATGTGCATTAACCAAAATGACACCTATCAACATAGGTGACAATCATATGATTTTCTCGTTTACGACGCAACAAACTGCAGCCAATCACACACTCCTATTTGGCAGCACTTAAAAATCTGTTTGACAGATTCTGCCATATGCACAAAGCGCTCAGTTGCTTTTCATCGCCATGACAGTACGGGTGGTAGTTCACATATATCTATGCATTTCTGGTGCAAATATGCGAACAACAAGATGGCGGCCACCTTTGCTAGCCTGCAGTTCTTACCTGGACCGTCAGGGTGTTGGTACTGGCGCGGGCTGTATTCTTCGCCGCATACTGGAAAGCTTGCTGCAATCTTTGCTCCATGGTCTGAACGAAAGTGCACGTGTGCACGTCATCTGACAGGCCGACAACTTGCAGGACTAAAGCAAGGGGAAGGCACACATTGAACATTTAACATAAATGCAGAGTAACTTGTTACAATGTTCCAGGACAATAGACAATAAACTAAGTTCCGAAGGGTTTTTGTTGCAATAAAACACACGTGTACTTGTTTCCACAGGGGAATGATGAAATGTAGCCATGATTTATTTTGAAATAATTTCTGGTGCTCACCTTTTAATCCGTATTGCTTCTACTTCCGGTTCACAAGAAGTAGCCTGCACTACCCTACCCTTAAAATAGTTAACCATCAGAGTTAACACAAACTGTGCCTTCCTTTGCCTGAGTTATGTTTTGTAATTGTATATATCACGTGGGAGATATTTTGGTACGGAAGTGAAGACCATGGTCACGATTAAGTAGTTAGTAAAGGAGTGAGAAAACTAAGCTGAAAATAATACAATATTTAACACTTTCCTGTAGCTAAAGCGGCCCTCGAATGGGTGAATAGTTTCTGGCTACCTGACCACCGGTCAGATGTTGGGATTGGAAGCAGGTGTTGCTGGTGGGACGGCTGCCTGATAACAAGTGCGTTTCTTGGTCATGCACAGAGAGCCGGTTTGATGAACACTACTGTGGGCCTTACGTTCTACCTGCGTGGCCACACTGAGCCAGCGCGAGGATCATAAAGCAAGGGTGACATGGTTGCAGAGACTCACAGGGTGCTGGGTTCGTTTAGTGCTGTACACCCATTGACATTGAATATACAGTATTCACAGATGCCAAGATACATGCGATTAGAATAATATTGCTGCTCTGGGGGATGCCAGAGAGCCACCCCCCATGATGGCCGCACTGTAGCCGTCCTCGCCAGTACTCCCCGAGTCTCAAGAAGTGGCAGATGTAGGGCAAAGTGCCCGGTGTGCAAGATTGACAAAGGGCCCCGAGTGGGCGGGTCATGGAGCTGGAGCTTAGGGTTGGAGTTGTAAATGACTTCTCTAAATCCAAGAAGGATTAACTCTAGGTACAAATCTTTCATGATTTTAAGTCGTCTTTTTTACTGCAGGAGTTGTGCTTTTACGGGGTTGCAGCAGCCTGTTTACTTCACTAGACTTGGCCAAGGTGAAATTAGTTGCCCAGGATCACTTGCTTTGTTTGAGTGGGAAATCTACTCTCCCCTTCCATCCACTCATGCTTTCTGAAATCGCACACTCTCCCCTTCCCAAAATGATTTGCACTCCATGCCACTTTCATAATCTTCGCCTCTCCTCTTCCATCTGCTACCTCTTCACCTTCCATGTGCCCCATCATCTATCACTTTCCAGCTGCTACTCGCTTCATCTTCCATGAGTCCCATCACCCATCACCTTCCATCAGCCACCTTTTCACCTTCCATGAGTCCCAACACCCATCACCTTCTAGCTGCTACTCGCTTCACCTTCCATAAGCACCATCACCCATCACCTTCCATCAGCCACCTTTTCACCTTCCATGTGCCCCATCACCCATCATCTTCCATCTGCCACCTCTTCACCTTGCATGAGCCCCATCACCCATCACCTTCCATCTGCTACCTCGTCACTATAGTTGTTCCCCGTTACCCATCACCTTCCATCTGCTCCTTGCTTCATCTTTCATGAGCCTCATCAGCCATCATCTTCCATCTGCTACCTCTTCACCTTCCATGTGCCCCATCACCCATCACCTTCTAGCTGCTACTCGCTTCACCTTCCATAAGCACCATCACCCATCACCTTCCATCAGCCACCTTTTCACCTTCCATGTGCCCCATCACCCATCATCTTCCATCTGCCACCTCTTCACCTTGCATGAGCCCCATCACCCATCACCTTCCATCTGCTACCTCGTCACTATAGTTGTTCCCCGTTACCCATCACCTTCCATCTGCTCCTTGCTTCATCTTTCATGAGCCTCATCAGCCATCATCTTCCATCTGCTACCTCTTCACCTTCCATGTGCCCCATCACCCATCACCTTCCAGCTGCTACTCGCTTCATCTTCCATGAGTCCCATCATCCATCACCTTCCATCAGCCACCTTTTCACCTTCCATGAGTCCCAACACCCATCACCTTCTAGCTGCTACTCGCTTCACCTTCCATAAGCACCATCACCCATCACCTTCCATCAGCCACCTTTTCACCTTCCATGTGCCCCATCACCCATCATCTTCCATCTTCTCCTTGCTTCATCTTCTCTGAGCCTCATCGCCATCATCTTCCATTTGCCACCTCTTCACCTTCCATGATCCCCATTACCCATCACCTTCCATCTGCTACCCCTTCACCTTCCATGAGCACCATCAACCATCATTTTACATCTGCCACCCTTTCACCTTGCATGAGCCCCATCACCTTCCATTTGCTACTTGCTTCATCTTCCATTAGTCCACTCCACCGCCTCACCTTCCACCCGCTACTCTCTTCACCTTTCATCCACACTACGCTTCCCCTTCTTTTGCCATTGCATGAAAAATGAAAACTGTACACCCCTGAACAAGAGTCTGCAAAGTGAATCCCAATTACAAAATGCCTTAAAATTCAAATGTATACATTTACCATTTGGTCACCATATATGCATTAATTGAGCTACAAAAAAGTTAAACTCCAGAGCAAGAGAGAAACATGAAGAGTAGTGTGGCAGTATCAATCTCCCATTATTTCCTCCCTACCTGTGTCCCCCTTTCTCTTCCATCCACTCCCACTTCATCTTCGATGCCCATTCACCTTCCAACCACTCCTCCTTAGCCCCATTTCCGTTGACCACCACTCTCATGCAGAACATGCAGACTCGCCTTGTATTCTTCGCCTGGCTGGGGAAAAGCAAGGATCCTGCCTCCTCTCCCCTGTAAGTGAGGGCTGAGGAAACAAGGCCTATGTGCCCTCCTCCGCCTCAGCTTCAGCGTGCACTGGCACTGTGAACACTATGGCCACTCCTGTCAGGCCGCAGAGCAGGGTATTGGGGGCACAGCATCTTATGAAAGACAGACATCTTAAGAATACTGCAGAATGGGACATTTTGTGGCTACTTGCAGCGCAATATGTAATGTTTGGTGGAATTTTTGTGGCACATTTTTAATGGAGTTGAGGGTGCCCAGAAGTGCCAGAGAGAGCCAGAGTGCAAGAGCTACTCAAAATGTAACCATGATTCACAGGGTGACCTACACATATGGAAGCAACCACTGCTTCTTAGTAAGATAAACATAAATGGTCATTATTATTATATATGGGGCAACACTAGTCCAGTAAAGCATGAGTGAGACTTTCTTGGGCTCTCATATACTGTGAAATGAATCCCGTATAGGGCCTCCTAATATGTCAGATGGGACGCAAGGAGTTGAAATGGCCTGCCCAGGATCACAGACATTGGATTAGTGCTGAATCCAGGATCTGAGCCTTGTCTGAAATGTAGCTTTTTTCCAACTGAAGTTGGTACAAATATATGTTCATGCTTGGGTTTGAAGAACTGAAATATTACTCAGTTTTAAAGATATGGCTTTAAAAGTACAAGTCACACAATAAAGCAACTTGACCATATATAAGTCATTGCAGACATGATGAGCAAATGGCGCAAAAGCGTAGCTTTGTTTTCCCCACTCTGAATGGAAGCCTTTGATTTCCCACATGCAAAGTAATGAGAACAGACACAAAGGGAAATAAAATGGATGACAAGGGCATTCTTTCATGCAGTTTTGAGTTTGTTCTGTATCCTCATAATTTGTAATACCCAATAATCGCACCTCAAATAGCTTACTAAAAGCTCATACACGTCTGAGAAAAAACGTGCCACAGATAACAGTCACTGGGGCTGAATTTCTGGTGCCAGGCACTCGTAAAGAAAGGTGGTAATCAGCCTCAAATTAACCCATGGTACAAGCAAGGTCATTCCATAAGAATCTATTGTAAATGTCTCCTACAATCATTATTTGTCAGAGGTATTTACATGTTTCCTCAAACATAATAGAAAAGTGAAGTAAAGGCAATTTCACGTATGTTTTATTCTTTATTTCTCCACGAATTGGTGGAAAAGTTGGAAATATGTACAGAGGGGACCTTTTGAATTTAAGAGGAAAGTAAAGAAGTCCCCTCCACGTAATTGACTCCTCAAATGAAAGTGACCCCCACTGCCAAATTCCCATCCAACCACTAATAACTTCCAGTTGTAAATGGTCTGATAAAACATTATGGGCCTCATTCCGAGTACGGCGCTAACCAATGGCGCTATTAACGCCTTGGTTGACGCCGTACCCGGACCGGCAGCGCCTTGGTGGTTGGCGGAATTACCGCCCCATTCCAAGGTTGGCGGGGCGGTAATTCCCCAATCCCCATTTACCCTTCCCCATTCCCATTCTTGCCCCATAGGGCATAATGGGAGTGGGGAAGGCGTCAATTACGCCACCGTAAATTACGGTGGCGTAATTAACATCAAGGTCCCTTAGCGCCATGGTATTTAACGCCTGCTAAAAGCAGGTGTTAAAAGCACCATGGCGCTAAGGGAACTCGGAGTATGGCGGTAAGGGATTACCGCCACCGCTCTCGTTAGCGGTGGCCGCTATCCCTTACCGCCATACTCGGAATGAGGCCCTATGAATATTAGGACAAACTGGACACTGCTTCAACTCCTTCTTTCCTTTTGAGAAGTGCTATCTATCCGTCGCATCAGCCAGTATTACAGCCCTGCTAGAGTAAATCAAAGCTGGAACACTGGCCCTTTGGGGAACAAAACTCTCTCCCAAAATCTGTAAAAAAAAAAGAAATGAACAGGAAACCACTTCCGGGAAAAACAAAGGAAAAAAAAGTAATCCCTACACCTGACCGTAGTCTAACCCAGTAAATGTAAGAAACAAGCGAGACAGATGCAAGGGGCACTAACAGTGACATTAGGAGGGGCGCAACGCATTGAGACGCACGGCTGCTCAGGGCTTCTTATAAAGTGAGCAGTGACCTGAAGTGAAATAGTGGACAGGAAGTTGGAAAATGGCCATCTTGGATTGGTAGCTCACAGTGTTGAGAATCAGAGTCCACCTTCTTGAAAATGAAATAAACCAAATGAACCTTCAGCATTTTGGGGGGGACCCCTGTGCTGCAGGGCAAAAGGTGTAGCTGCATAGGTGGGCACACAAGGCATGGTTATGGGTACAGCCCCAGTGGAGCAGCTGGCGTATCGATCTGTAGCCATAGTTGAGGTAAGTGTAGGACTGAAGCAGTGCGTGGATATTTACAGGTTTAGTAACTCAAGTGAGATATTTATACACACTGTTCCCACCTGGTCCCACCTCCTCTATGATCCTGCATGCCAAACCCTCAATTCCACTCTTACTGGTGGACATGTATGGAGATAACCGACCAAAGCTAACCTGCGGACAGAGGATGCGCAGTGGTAATCCAAGTGAGACTACATGCTGGAAATGCCAGAACCTGGCCGGTAACATTTCAGTCCTCTGTGTTCCAGCTCTTTCTAGTTCCCAACTGTTGGCAACAGAATACCAAGAGCAATCCGCTGGAGGAGATGAACGCATAAGTCGAAGGCAGGCTTCAAGTGGACAGGTTTTGAAGCATGGCTTTATGTATGTATGTCTAAAGGTCACTGAAGATGGTTCTGAAACCACAAGCGAGAGGGTAATGTTTAAAGGAAGCATGCATCTGCCCATGTGACTGCCATACAGATGTCTTCGAAAGAACATATATTCTCCCGAAGTCAGAAATGCTGCCTCCCCTCTTTTGAAATAAACATCATTCCATGCTGGAGGGGCACATTTAGATGGCTTAGAGAGAAGAGTCGCAGGACATTATCCAAAGGGATGCTATAAACAATAGAAGTGTCTCTTCTGGGAGCATTCACAAAATACCTTGCGGAAAGCCTAACCTCCCTATGGCTTAATCAACGCAGATAGACCGAGCAGCCACGGTGGGAAAAGCCAGCCTTAGAGGCTGCTAGCGAGTTTAGCTCCAACTATGAGGTGCAGAGAGGACCCAAGTGGATTTCATGTGGTCCAGAAGAAATGGAGAAGGTCTGATGTGTAACAGTGTTAAAAAAAAACCTCCAGCCAGTACTATAAAAGAGCACTATTTGTCACCTGAAAGGCTGAGCATACCCTACTACACTTAATATCGACTTTAACTGATGAATGCCTCATTATGAGTTTGGCAAACCTCACGGGAGGGGAGCCTGTGTACATATTGAAGTGTGCATCTGGTCATTGTGGTTAGCGTATATGTAATTCCGCTGACAGTTACCCCTCCATTATTCTGGAGGAAATGCTATCAGCAAAGTGCAGGAAGTACTTCCTGCTAATGTTCTCTGATTCTGAAAGCAATCGGGAAACATGATGGTAAACCATTACCACCGTGTTTACAACTACTTCAGTATCCTTAATGAGTTAGTTGCATCGGTACCGCCAATCACTAGCCAATGCATATATCCACCTCATGGATGAATGTATACTGGTCCTTCCTGTCGAGCCACCTCTTCATTATCTATGGCCACAATTGAGATATTTGCTGAGATGTGCTTCCCTCTCGGCCACTGGTTCTCAGTAAGAAATCCATCCTCCGAGCATCTCACTCCATCACTCATAAAGCACTACCTTCTTGTAGGTCAAACACAATTGGGTCCCCAGGCACTGAACCAGGCTTTCTCTAAATCCCTCTAGAACCAAAGCAACGGCCTCCTGGGAGGAGAACCTGAATACAAAATGAAGCGTACATCTGCTCATTGTAGATAGCATTTCTATTTTTCAAGTGCTTCACCCATTTCCCCACCAGGGACTTTAGAGTTCCGAAGATTTAGCATTTGCAGAGTGTAAACAGATTCTGTTGGTTTTCACTGATTGGCCAGGATATTTTGGACGTTCCATTTGTGTTCGATTGGAACTCCTATTTTTCATTTCAAGGATATACGAGCCAACCAATGAATGTCCTATTGTTCACTAGTTCAAAACAAAAATACACATTTTCACACTGTTGAAAGAATAATTTCAGTGGACAATGGAAAACCCCATTCCACTTTGCATCGGTCAATGTACTCAATGTACCTAATGCTCGGTGTCTTTGGTAGTAATATCTTCTGCAACTAGGTAAGACTACTTTTTTATGAATGTGTAATTTAATGTACTGCTCCTGCTAACTCAGAGATTGGGTGGGAGAGTGAAACTCTAGCACACAGAGCCAGATAAAAGTAAGAACATATATCAAATAATACATAGAATTAAAGGTTCCATTGGGTGATTGCATAAATCAATCGGAAGCAAAAATACATGTACTTCTTTATTTCTTTTGAACTTGTTAATAATTTGAAATGACTTTGTTGAAACTACAAATTGCAATCTTTTTGGGGAAACAACTTGATATAAGAAATTTGACATAGGTCACGTTTCTTTAAACAAATTTCTTAAGCTGTGAAGTTCCAGGCAATACAGTTCTGTTGCCTGCATTACAGCTATCTATTGTTCCTTTGGCTGGTCCGTATGTCTAAGAGGGATGCGTGCTGTTAAAAAATATTAGAAACATTGCTAAAATATAGGAATGTGAATTGTATTACTGTGCACATTTCTGAAAAAGGATACACTGTCCTTATCAGTAACTCACTTGTTCCTTAACTGCCCAGTAACATGTCATACATGTTTAGTCTTGTGATGTCAGATCGTAATATCAAGAAACACTACATTCCTGTGAATGTGCCATGCGCTCACAACGTTAATAGGCAGCCTTTTAGCGTACGGTGTGGTGATCTGCAATGATCTGGGAGCACCCCCAATTGACATCTGTTTGTGGCTGGCTTTCCAGGTCTGCCTGGTGCCATGATTAGAGCCCTGCTCTAGTCCCACCTATGCATGCTGGATTGGAACCAGTCTCTGGTAGTATGCTGTTTAGCTCGGATAAGAAATCCTTTTTCTGGACATTTGGTTGGCCCACCAATTCTCGTTTAAGTTTCACAGTTTCACAGTTTTGTTGCACAGTTATGTAGGATTCCTGGAACAGGAATATTCCAGGGGTATATTTTGCCAGATATCATTACATGCTTTAATTCTTGTGATAATGTCTGAGGACAATGAGGTTCCATGAAATAATCTTACTCCTTGCCATGGTCTTTGTGAGTGTGGGGGTTATAACAGCATCTTCCTATTGCTAGTCAGTCTGGTCTCCTTTTGTTTGTGATATGTTTGGGTCTCACGTCCATTTTTCTGTTGTGGTGTTATTTTGTATTTTAATGTTCTATTTTATTCTTGGATTTTAAGTGAGGGGGCCTTCCCGGTGTTTCACCTTGGTGATCTATGTTCAGTTTGCCGTGCGTGGACTCTGGTTTCTGCGGCATCCTGCATTAAACAACAGTCCTTATCCAGAAACGTCCATCATGTACCAACCTTACTCTTGGGCTTTTCCTCTAGGAATGTGGTTGTGGTGCCTGTATGTTTATGTGCCCCCACTCACATTCTGGCTTTTTATGGCGGTTTTTAACGGCTTTGCTCTTACCACTGCCACTGCTGTATTGCCTTACGACATAGGAGTTAGTAGAATTTGGTGGGTAATATTGGTAGGTTTCCATGCATTTCCCCTTCATAATTTCCTATTTCATTAACTTCTTGTCAACTGTATGTTCTTTTAAGGTTGTTCTGGGTTTGTCTATTGCAATTCACGTTTTTTTTCTTCATTTTCTCTAGGTTCCTCTGCCCTGGCCTCCAGATTAACTTTGATGTATTCCTGTTTCATGGGACATAAGCCCAATCAGTAATGCTTAGCCCCCGAAATTTCACCAGATGAGATACTACTTTGAAGCTCCTGCACATCCTGTTACAGACAGTTCTCCCCTGCAGCTGGCGCCAGTGTTTGACTGTGAAGCCTACAGTCTTCTAAGCATCAACGTGTCTGCCTTGGATCAGCTGGAACAAGCACCAATGAAGAGATGTTTCTTGTCCCACACAGAGCAGGCAAGAGCTCACTCAGTACACCCTCCCTGACTACCAGAGGCAGACCCTCAGAGCCTTTGCAGTTTGAATCTACCTATTAGATGCTACGCACCTCGTTGAGGTGGTAATTTGTGACAGTGCTCGACAACCACAAATTGTAAAACATTTTCTGAATGAAAATTGACCAGCACAACAAAAAGAAAAAGTCAGGGCGATAATCGTCAGCCTGTGTTTCAAGTTCCAGGCCAAATGAGAGACCACAGCGCATATCTTATGACCGTCTGGTCAAAGAGTTTATGAGTGAACTAAGGATGTAGGGTTGAGGACCCTGGAATGGGATTCAGCCACAGATATGCGATCTCTTGGCCTTCCAAAGATGTCACAGATGTTTATATAGCACCCGCTCCCATCTCCCAAAAGTCCTGCTTTTCTGCATGCTGCATTGTGCAGGAAATCCATCCCTGTGCCTTTCAGGTACAACAGTTAAAAAATAAGCAGCAGGATGGCCCAGCAGCACAATGAAGAAAAAGAGGAATCTCGTGGAAACTAGATCATTTTGTGCGACTGGTAAGTCTGTGGTATTCAATGAAACACATTCTTGAAAATGTGCTAACCGTTGTACAAGTAAGATTTCCTAGGCATTTAATCACCTTTTAGAGGCGTGTGACACATACATCTAATTTTGTCATAATTGCAAAAGAGCCACTCACGCCGTCAAAGTCAACAGCAAGCTAAGAAGAAAGAATGGGCCATTCTCTTCAGGGACGACCTGTCTATTAATCCAGAACCGGTTTCCAAGGAGATGGCCTTCTGAAGCCCCAGGGAGCCGTGGTGACTAAGGTCTTGCTGTACAGTGAGTGATCCTTTTGTAAACACATCATTGTCGACGACGAAAAGCAAGCAAGCAACAGTCCCAAGAAACATTACTGGAATGCAGAGAGGCATATCACGCGGTAGCACCTTTGTTTCTGAGAATTCCTGCCCCGGGCCCACTCCTTCTGGAGATGTAAAACCACGTATGTATCGATGTTGCTTCAAAGGTAGTCTCAGACCCAGCACACGGCTGTACACTTGTGAAAATCTTCACTTGCAAGCCGACTGCTCTATGCTTCTGTTCAAAGGAATTACACATGATCTATAGATTTTATAAATTGAGCAGAAGCCTCTCCTTCAAGTCACCTGCCTCAATTAAAGTTTCTGGCTGAAGTATTTGTAGATGGAGTTAGATTGTGTCTAGTGTCACTAAGGCCACAGGTTCTACAGTACTAACATTTTAAGTAAACATTAGCATCCTGTTCTAAAAATGTTAGTTTGTGTTTCCACAACTGTTCTCTACTTAGCTGGGATCAGTGGTGGTGTTGCTAGGCAATGATATCGCAGGCAGTTGTGTTAGTACAAGTATGGTGATTTCTTAGTGTATACGCGTAAACCGCTAAATGGGTCCAACTGTTGAAAACCTCATAGTTTAAATGGATCAAAAACTTTGCAGTCTGCCTGACTATGGGCCTCATCACGAGTTGGGCGGTAACGCCGGCGCTATTAGCGCCGGCGTTAATAGCTCTACCACCAAACCCCCCGGCGCTAATAGCGCCAGATCACAGGTTTGGCGGAACGGGTATTGCCCATTCCCCACTGAGCCCATTCGGGAATTCCCCATTCCCCATTGGGCTCAATGGGGAATTTTCGCGCTCGTACCGGCGCTGGATATCCCGCCGGCGGTAAGAGCGCGAAATTTCGGCGGATTTCCCCCCAGTTCAGAGCTGGGGGGAAATCTGCTAAACCCGTGATTTGGCAGACCCTTAAATGCGGCGGTAATAGCGCTACCACCGCATTTAAGGGTTACCACCAAACTCGTGATGAGGCCCTATGTCTTTTGATTGTCTACTGACCATGGACAAAGAAAAAGGACTCCAGCCAATGGTCAGCTTGGCCCATGAAATGGCAGAAAATATAAAGGAAGTAGAATCAAATCCACGGGTAGAGGTAGTTAGTTGGCTGTGTCACATGTATTTTTTTTTGTTTGCCTTTCAAACATGGCCTGGAAAAGAGTAGCATACTGTCAGAGCAAACTAATATCTCTTCTTTGAGTAGCCCCAGTATTAACTACTAATGCTGAAGGTACTCTTTTGCTGTTTGCACTTTAGCCTGCCAGGCACGCCATTATTAAGCAGTTTGTATGTTGGAGCCACATTATCAACAATGTATCTGTCCGCTTGCTGCATGTACAACTAATTGTCCTGCTTGCTGATACCCCTAATTGAAACACATCTTGACTCAGGCTGTCACTTCATTTAGAATGTTATTGGTTTAAGCTGAAGAATGTTTAAAAGAATAGAACGTTGAGGAGAGAGGGAGTTAGAGCTTGGAGCTGGAAGAGAAAGATTGTACTGCAATTGCTGTGTTTAACTTAATAAAGGAATTTACCTTCAATCGAGAGACTACACTTCATCATACCGTTGAAGGTGACATCCCACTTGGGACTGGAGGGCATAAAGGTTTATTTCATAGTAGAGGCCTGCTTGATGTTTCTTGCTAGGGTGACCTTGTGCAAAATTGCTCCCCTAATAAGATGAGTTCAGTATGTGACCTTGACCTGTGCGGACCACCCCTTCCATTGAAAAGCATGTGTTCCATTGGGTATAAGAGAACGTGGCACTGAGGGAATGTGGCGAGGAAGAGAGGGGTGAAGATAGTGTCTGTACCTTGCACTCTTTTTTGGGAGAAAAACTGTTTTTGTTATTTTGTCCTGGCCTCTAGTTTAGTTTTTCAGCCACAAGTGCTCTTTATGTGGCACTGTCAGTGACTAATTTGATATATGTGTTTTTGTGTTAGCCATTTTAAATAGAATTATACAGTTATTAGCACTTGTCTGCAAAGTTGCTCCGCTGAGTGAAGGGGTTACCATTGTGAGGGTCCCAGATTGTAGACACATTCCCATACTACAATTGGCTGAAAGTGTGATATTTGCAAAAGATTAACATAATGTTTGGATTTTTCAGTAATCAGCATCATGACTGTGAAATTCCACATTCCATTAATGAACTTCTGTTGCACTGAGAGCCAAGTCAGACTAACTCAATGAGCATCTGTCAGGATTCCCAAGAGAGGGTGATGCCAGGGCTTCATCCATGAACTTCACGATGAAGCTTCATAATGCTTCATTATCAGAAGATTTCTCATACACCAGAAATTCCCCAAAACGACATATATTTACAGAATATTTATTGGGTTTACAAAATCGTATGCCACTTTAAATAATATAACCGTTTCAGGAAATGTCAATATTGATTTTAGCAATGCTGATACCATGATAGCATTGTGCTATAAAAGTCATGTCTTCCTCATTAACTAACCACTCCTCAAAAGGATTTAGCAGTAAACCTTTCAAACAAAATATTAAATAAAGATCTAATATCAGCCCTAAACAAAAGACTGTCCTTTTGTCTCACAAACACCTTTGACTATTTCTCAACAAATGTATACTTTTATACATTCTGCAGGCGTCTCAAACTTAAAATATTCTTTCAACAACAAAGTTCAAAAAAATCACCAAGAATATAGCTAAACCGCCAACAGAAATATCTTCAAACGTAGAACAAGACATTGTCAGACTAATCAATTTGGATTCTAGTGAGGACGCATTCACAATGGACGATCTAATCTGTGAAAAAAACATAGATCCCTTTCAGATTGAAGATAGTCATCTGAAACGATCCTCCAAATTCATATCACAATTACCACCAGACAACGTGATAGATTCCTTCAACTAAGCAGTAACAATGGATTTAAGACACATTTATATAAACCAGCTCCAAAAAATAAAGGAGCAAAATCTTACCGAAGCAGAAAGAAAAGCAGTTAAAGCCATACAAGAGGACAATGATATTATAATCAAATCAGTGAATAAGGGAGGAAAAATAGTAGTGATGAACAAAGAAGACTACATCAAAGAAGCAAAAAAAGAACTTAACTAAAAACACTGTTATGAGAAAATATCAACTAATCCAATTAAACAAAAAGGGCAAGAATGGAAAAATCTTAGTAAACAACAGCAAATGAAAGGCCTACTTAGCGATGAAGAATTTGATTTTTTAAATGAGCCATACGCATAATTATCACCTATCTATTTTCTCCCCAAGATCCACAAGAAATTTCAATCATTTCCAACTTTAAGACCAATCATAAATGGAATTGGTTCAATTACAGAGAAAATCTCAGAATACATCGAAAACATTTTTAATCCCTTACTTCAATGTCCAGTTTCCTCCATAAAGGACACTAAACATGTAATTCAACAAATCCAATCAATAATGTGGCAGGAAAACTATAGGTTGATAACTATGGATGTAACATCACTCTATACCTGCATAGACCATCAAGGCATAAATTAGTTTTCAAAAATTGATTAGCAGATTTTGCTAATAAACATTTTTTTGATTAGCAAATGAACTAATTTGATTACCAATTTTGTACTAATACTGAATGTCACCAGAATTAGTTGTACCCCAAGTAGAATTAGCAAGAATGCAGAAATGATTTCTATGTACCTCTGAAGTATAAGTGTGAGAGTAGTGAGTGTGCATGTTGAGAGGGCTAAGTGTGAGAGCTAGGATGCAAGAGTGAGAACTATGGTGTGAGAACGAGAGCTTTGGTGCAAGAGTCAAGAACTATGGTGCGAGAGACGAGTTTGGGCAAGTGTCCAAAAGAGCCATGGTTAAAGAGTGTGAGAGATGGTGTTGGAGAGAGCCAGGATGCAAGAGAAGGGGTGTGTGGGAAGCTGGTAGAGACAGAGTACATGTGTTTTGTGACTGGGTGCATGTGAGAAAGCAGGGTGCTAGAAAGGGTGCGTGCATGTGGAGTGCTGGAAGGGTGGAAATGAGCCCAGGGAAGGTGAAATGTTGAAAATAAGGGTCAGTTAAAAGATACGAAATGTGCAGGGCAGGAGAAAGAGGATGTGAAAGATGGTTGCCTGCATGAGTTAACAGCGCAAGGGTGGGAGGCCAGAAGAGAGAGAGGGCATGTGTGGGAGTTAATGTGTGTGTGCATGCCATTTGGGGAAGGGGGAGACAAACAAAAGAAATGAAGAACAGGGGTCTGGTAGGCTTATGGGGGAGTTTGCAGGGAGACGGTAGAGGAAGGGAGGGAGGAAAGACCCTGGAATCTCAGGAATTTTGATGGGGGAAAGATTTCACTAATTGCTTTTTTATTTATTTTTTTATGCTTACAGGACTGCGCCGCCACGGACTCCCTGCCTGAGTGTGGCTTTATTCTGCAGCAATGACTGTAACGCTTCCAGCACATTGGAAAAAAGAATGCAGGTGAAGCAAAATAACGCGTGTTTATTTTGCATCACCTTTCATTCTTTTTTGCCGACTTTCAATGCTAACATGCGTTTCTTTTGCTTTCCTTCTTTTTGACCAGGTTAGGATGGACTCAGCCCCATTGAACCACCGCCATCAGGTTTGCAGGCTGGACAACTCACCACTGCACTACATAACCTGATGAAAAACAACTAAGGTGAAATGCCCAAGTTCGGTACTGCAAATTTCAGGGAAACCCTTTGTATTG
Source organism: Ambystoma mexicanum (assembly GCF_040938575.1). Lineage (NCBI taxonomy): Eukaryota > Metazoa > Chordata > Amphibia > Caudata > Ambystomatidae > Ambystoma > Ambystoma mexicanum. The sequence continues at coordinate 710,884,567 of NC_090934.1, read as the reverse complement.
GTTCTTGGAGTTTACATGTGGACATTTTAACGTGTTGATTTTATGGAAGGCGAATGCCTTTTGTCCTATACAATCTAGGTGGTTGTGAAAAGGCAATTTAATGAAATAGAAGAGGCCTTCTACGGGCAGCAGGCTGCGTTATTTTGGCGGGTGCTGCCAGACGGTCTCTAACACCCAGCACCTGCCGTAATAATGCAGCCTGCTCGTAGAAGGCAGCAGGCTGCGTTATTACGGCGGCGGGTGCTGGTGTTAGTGTCTGACGATAATATTTCTCCCGCTCGGCCAGGAGAAATATCATTCTCAGACACTGCTAACACCAGCACTTGCAATAATAAAAATAAACGGGAGGGAGAAATATTATCATCAGACACTAACACCAGGACCCAAACACATTTGCATCATTTGCATCAAAAGGACCTGGCTCCCCCAACCAAACCTCCCCTAGCACTGTGACTCCCTCGGCCTCCTTACCTGAGAACGTTGAGCCGAAGTGTGAGAGGGGGCTGAGATCCTCCTCTCACGATGGATGTGATGATGCCGCATCTGGGCTGGGCTGACATAACATTGATACAATGTTTTTAGCCCAGCCCAGGTGCTTCTGCCTTGCCTGCAGTGCACGCTGTGCACAGAGGCAGAAAAACTTTAAAGGCACAATCTTTTTTTCTTTTTGCTGTGGAAATCATATCGCAGTTGGTGCGACATTATTATTAAAATACACAGCAAAACATCATTATTATATATCGCAAATTTGGATGAGATACCGCTTATTTTATGCCTTGAACATGAAAAAGGAATAGCAGCAGCTGAACATTTTCTTAAATCAAGAACAATGCCCTTCTAGGAGCAGAAAAAGATGATACTCAAGATGTTGAAATCTGCACTAATGAACAATATCTTCTGCTTTGATAATGAAATCTATCAGCAGATTCAGGAACGGCAATGGGGGTGAAATTTGCCTGTCGTATGCCAATTTATTCGTGGGATATTTTGAGCTGGAACATGCCTGGGCACATAAATTCTTCATGGATACAGACAAGATAGTAATTCGGGGCAGATACATCAACGATATACTAATGATCTGGAATGGAGATAAAAAGTCTCTCCTTGACTATACACAATATTCGAATACCAATAACCTGAATTTGAAGCTTACAATGGAAGAAAGTACAGAAAAGATTAACTTCTTAGACTTAGAAATCTATGTGCAAGACAAGGAAATACACACTACTCTATTATTAAACCAACAGCCGGCAACAACGCTTCCAGAAATCACCCAATGCACACGATACAAAATATTCCTTATGGTGAATTTTCACGTATAAAAAGAAATTGTGAAGAAACGGAATTTAAAAAACATCTGGCACACAGCGGAGAAAAAATCATTGAAAGGGGCTACTCAATCTCAACACTGAACACAGCAAAATCAAAAGCCTTGAAGAAAGACATAAGTGAATTATTAGTAGATAAACATCATACCAAGGAAAGAATCACATCTGAAAACAGGAAAGTAAGACTGATTACTACTCATAGTACAGACCATTACAAAATACGTTAACTGCTGTACAAACATTGGAATATTCTCCAGCTCGACCCAACTTTAGCAAAATACCTAGACAAAAAACTATCAATGATGTTTAGAAAAGCAATATCACTAAACACGATCATTAGTCCAAGCTACATGAAACCCTCAGAACAAAAATCAGGAACCATTCATTCAATCTGGAGAATGCCTGAAATAACTGGAAACCTAAAATGAAGCTCAAAATAAGAATCATGGAACACATGAGAGCAATTAGAAATTACCATCCAAAATATCACTTGGCAACGCACTTCAATTTGGAACATGGCAAGGAAACCATCAATAACCTGAAAGTTGCCGGCTTTGTGACAACCAAGGAAACCTTAAGAGGAGGAAACAACATCCGAAAACTGAGGCAACTAGAACCCAAATGGATAACTTTAATGGATAGCTGCCACAGTGGTCTTACCAAGACAATGAGTTTTGGTAATTTCTTTAATAATGTCAAAATGTTAAAAATGTCAAAAAGGCTTTATACATTTCTTACAAAGATGGACTTAGACTATCATTGCAACAGTTGCTGCTACCAAATGTCAATGATCAAATGAGTTGTTTACATTTATTTTTATCTTGATGAACTTGCGCTACTCACTCGCCATTTTCTTTTCACCTTTAAAGTTTGACTTTCTTTTTTCATCTTAATTCCACAATCCTATTTTACCTAGGATTTTCATGGTCCAAATTTCCTTTATAGAGTCACATTTTTAGTTCATGATAATGAATTATGATTTTTGGTCTGAATCTAAACTTGTTTCCCTCATTGAATAGCTAGAACATTAACAGTTTTATTAGCCAAAATATCCATTACTAAATATCATTTTAGCTTTCTCAACAAAACTGTGTGACTCAAAATTATCAACATTACAAGGTATGCCGCATTAGCAGCTGGCGCCATCTTTAAAACGTCATTGCTTTCATTGCGCGATGATGTCACTGCATTTAAAAACACACGTAATTACATCATATGCTGAAAATAGCCGTAAATGTAAGGCGGCTTCCATCTCCACTTCATTGCTCATAGCCTGAAGTGATAAGAAATACCTCCTTCTTCTACATATCAAAAATAAGTAAGTAATTGCTTTTCGTTTGTGTGTCTTTTGCAAAGAAGGTCATTATACTTTAGCTTGGACTTCACAATGATATGGTTGTGAAATATCCTTTTCCTTCTTAGCAAAAATTAATTAGCTTTATTGATTAAGTTTCTTTAATTTCATTGTTCCTTAGCATAAACATTCTTTTTTTGAAACATAGAGAGAGCATTGTATTTTCTATTTACAAACAGAGTCAGCCAATTTACGCCTGTTTGGACATTTAACATGCCATTATCTGACTTAGTCAGATTCAGGGTTTTAAACACCAGGGAAAACACTGACTTATTCTAAAAGCTTTTTCCTAATCTCTTTCCCACCTACTTTGTGCTCTTCAACCTTCAAGATATAGGAATATAAACCCAATTCAATTACCTTAAATAAGAAGGATCTATGTTGGGAAACTTGAAATACAACATCCTCGACAGGGTAATTCTGTCAACTTTGGCAGAGATGGTTAATTATTGCCTGAATAACAGTGGATTATTTTCCAGTTATTCAGACTTAACTCCACACATTTTAATTTTCAGATTAATCAACAAACATATGAACAAAACACAAATGTTCATTGATTATATTTACCTCCTGAAGATCCACAGATAGAGGTGAAACACGTAAAGAGGATTATTTTGATCAATCTGCAGAATTTTCTCTTGAACAAAGTATACTCTGATTTTGGATGAACAATATTTATTGATTATCATGGAATACAGCAGGAAATGACAAAATAAATAGAAAAATTGAAAATTGAATTTTTCGTCCTTCCTTAGCGCATAAAATCTAAAGATCAACCTCTCAGCTATACTATTACTGTTGGGCAAACACAATAGTGTATCTTTTGCCAAGTGACAAGGAAACCAAAATTAACTATTAGAATACTCGCCAAAACATGGAGCAATTGTTTGCCAACACGTTGACATAACCTAATTGAACGTTGCCTTTTTGCTGACGTGAGCTTCCCTTGGAATAGACCATGCATTGCCACAAAATACTAACCTATCATAGACACAAATGCACTCAGGCAAGGCTAGGACAAGTTCTGGAATAACAAATCGATAAGCAAATGACACCTATCACATTAATTGCACCTTAATACCCTACAAATAATTTCAAAATACCCATTCCATAATCAGGAAATCCTGGGAACGTCAGATCAGCTACGTTTATGAAATATTTTAGAATTGAAATGCAAAGAATCACAGGAAGATGTCAATGACCAATAGCTTCTGAAGGCATGCATATACTATTCCTTCCTCTACCCCCAGGTACATTGTTTTACTTTGTGAAACAGGCTTAAATAGGGACAGGGTAGAGAAAGTTATGGTCCAGCAAAAAAAAGAAGCGGTAGGTATCAGAGCCTAGAAGATGCTACACCTTTCTGGGGTGTGCCGCCTGTATGATCTATGACCAGCCTTCAGTGTTTGGCAATGTTATCACAGAGCTCTTTCATTTCATTCTTAAACGCATATAGTATTATAAAGGGGTAATTATCATCTAGGGGGAAGTATTCCACTTGGAGGTTTTGCATGACATCTGACAGATGAGAGTGAAGATCCAGTTCTCTCTGATGTCATTTGTAACCCCAAGGTGGAATGTACAAGACTATACCTTGGGGTTGGTAGCTACCCATCTTTAATTTTATGTGTGCTTGACTCCTCATTCCTTTTCCCAACCCTTGTTACCCCATTTAGGAAAAGAACTAGATTGCCTAGGTTTAGGAAAGATTTTCTATTTTGCAACATTTCCACCATTGACATCAAAGAAACACCCATCTTTGTGCTATGATTTGAACCCTGACCTGACTTTTGGAGGTAAGTAAAGCCTTTTTGCTTTACTTTCCCTGCTCGATTCATCCTTTTTGGGGGCACTGGTCAGCCCATATGGTCAGCCCATTTGCTTACCAGTGAAGGGGGACCTTGACCCCTTTGCAAGATTCCTTTGTTGCTTTACCATAGCACACATCACCTTACAGTGAAGTGCTACAGGTTACTTTGCATCCCTCTTTCGTTTTTCTTTTGTAACATTCTGTTACTTTTAATAGGGGTCCAAAACCAGCTGGTGGCAGTGGATATTTTTCTGAAGTGTTTTTCATTTTTAATGTGTGTTCTTTTTCATCATTTTACCAGATTATGCCATTTTAAATACCATATACTCAAAATGGCAGTGCCACACTTCCATTGGCCATCATGTCTTTTGATCTTCTTCCTGCCTTCTCAGTTCAGTAAATGCCATACATGGTTACCCCTTTCCTAGGGAAAACCTTGTTTTCTGTGTAAACCAGCGGCATGAGCATCTGGGCGGATGTGGAGGCTGTGACTGTCTTTTCACAAGCCATGCTCCAGCCAACGGTAGGTCTGTTGCTGGGCAGATGTGGGATAATAGGCTGTTCCAGTTTGAATGGTGCTGATCCTTGCCGTTTGTGGACTTGTTGCAACCCCAGCTCGAATTTGGGATAATACAAGGAGTCGCACAGCCGTTCTTCTGATTGTCGTTTGGAGCCAAGACACCTAAGAGGAATTGGAGCCTGCTGAAGACCTGAGAGGGACTGCTAAAGACATCCAGGATTGCCTCCAGTCAAGACCCGGTGAAGCCCTATCTCCAGAAAACCTGGGTCATTGATTCAAACCTTGGGCTGATGGGACCAAACAGTCTTCACCTCTGCATGGGGATCTTGGTCTGGGAAGCTTTCAACCATGTTCTGGAGCCCTTCTGTGGGCTGACTAGCTTCATCCAGGGCATATTCAGTGCATCAGTACTGGTTCTGACTTTGGACATTTAACTTTTCAGGTCATCTGGTAATGGCCCAATAATTGTCCTCCTGCAGCTACAGCTCTCTAATGTGAAGAGAAGCCCACATGCAGCAGAGTCTTCTTCATTGCCACAAGTGTCACCTACCACCCGATAGTGATGTTCATTGCTGCTGACCTTCTCATTTAAGTTCTGGGGGTCTTCTGGCATGAGATTTGTAGTCATTATCATCCCGAGGTGTCCGAGTCACCCAGCTTCAAGGTATCTGGAACCGTTTCAGTGGCGAGCAGAACCACCTCCTAGAAAGATCCAATCCTGAACCCAAAAACTAGCACTGCACCTGCAGTCCCTGGACATCCGGCAACTGGATTTTTGACTGATGTAGGCCCAACGAATCTCAGAGTGGTTTCTCACAAAATCGGAGTAAGGAGGGAAGTTTGCATACCTGTTTCCACCCCCTCCAACTGCCATAGGGATTGCATGGCCGTAAAGGTTCACACCCTAACTCTCCCTTGCCTGGTCGTGATCAGTGGAGTACTGGCCATGGGTGTGATAATGATAAGGATTTGTTATGTATATAGCGCTTTCACCAAAGTGCTGCACATAGTGCATATTTTCATACAATTACTATCTAACCTAAATTGGATCCCACATGGGTGTCCTCTAGAGTGGTGGGGTTAGATGAGTACCCCCAATCTATTGAGTTCACCTTTGTTTTCTTCTTCACTGGAAGATTTATCTACCTGTTGGCTTTGCATACATTTTCTTCACTTTTAAAGACTTCCAGATCCCTGCAACGTGTACTCACCTGACGTTGTTGATGCTTTGAGGCACAAGGCCCACTTACCTTGGCAGGGAAGGACTTCTGATTCATTAGGGACCTTATTTTATAAGGCAGGGTATTTGTTTTCATTTCTTTTTCACTGTGTTTTATTCACTTTACTGCCGTCAGTCAACTGTTTTATTGCCAAACTGGTTTTACTATTTTCAGGGTAAAGTGTAGGTGATCTCTAGCGAGATCACCAGCTCTATTACTTACCTGTGATTTCTCCATGTGTAGTGTGTGTTAAGCCCTTATAATTACAGTATGCTTGCACTTTTGTATAATGCCATTTGTTTCTGTTCTCTGTTTATTGCTCATAGTACCATTTCGCCGGTGTACCATTGAGTTTGGCTAGACCTAAGTGTCAATAACATGTTCACTAAGGTATCCTTTCAGAACCATCCGACTGTGCTGGATCTGGAAATGCATCTCAGCACCTGGTTTGTTGCCACCCCCCACCCCAAACCCCACCTCTTCAACACCTTACCCCTACTGCGAGCGCCAACTGGCTTTCCCTTCCCTTGCTGCCTACCCGGCCTGGGGTGATCCATTTGGCTATAATCATCCCAGGCCAGGCACTGCAGCAGCGTTTGGTCCAGCGCCATCGTCACGGTGCAGAAAACTGCACCATTTTGCAAATGTGCCCAGACAGGCCCAGACTATCTGGAGCCTGCTGGGGCGGGCAGGCAGGCATGCACCGCACAGGACACATTTGCTATTATGTAGAAAATGATCCATCTGCCTGCCCGGGAACAGGGCAGGGGCAGAGCCAGCCACATAGTTTTGGGGGGGGGGGGCTGGATGGCATTTATGAAAGCTGGTAGTGAGTGGGGTCATTAAACATATTTCGATCCCCACCTGGAGCCCAATAAACTGAGTAGATATGGCGCCTTCCTTTGGACCATTAGATACCTCTTTCACCCCTAACTCATCAGAGGCTTATCAAGGATTGTTTTACAAGTGGGGCCTTGAGCTAGCCTAGTAAGGCTCGCCCGAAGGGGTCCCAGAAGAGGGAACTGGACTTGTTCTGCCCCCGACCAAAATCTGTGGGAACTACCAAGTGTAACAAGGGAGAGGAAACAAACCCAGGTGGCAGGGATGTCATTTGGGAGCCACAGTTGCAACCCCTGGGACTACCTTGCAACCCCAAATTTTAAAAGAAAAGAATTTGAAACGAAAATACCTTTTTTTGCCCCCCAAAAAATGAGTGCTCCTTGTGTAGCGGGCCCTCCTGTGGTGTGGTGGGACCCAACAAACCAGGTCTGGTGGGTCCCCGGCCTAGTCCTCACCCATCAGGGTGAAGGCTGGGCCGGGGAGGCACTCAGTAGGGGTTGGAGCTGACCGTGACATGTGGCACATGTCACATGCCACGTTCAGCTCCAACCCCTTCTCCCTCTGCTTCCTTAAAGCTCACATACAGGAACCAGGAAGCTCTTGCAGCTTCCTGGTTCCTGTTTGTGAGCAGTACGGAGGAGCCTAGGGGGCCTGGAAGGATGGACCGAAGCTGCAAGAAAAGGTAAGAAGGCTTTTATTGTAATATGATATGTCTTTTGCATGTGTGAAGTGCATGTCAGATATATGTATATGAATGGTGGTGGAATGAGAAGTGATGTGATGTGTGTTTTGGAATGTTCTGGGTGGGTGTGTGCTTGTGTGCCCATGTAGCTAATGCAATGTGTGGATGTAAGAGAAGGTGTGAGTGACTGGTGGGTGAATGAGAAGTGATGTGATGTGAGTTTTGGAATGTTCTGGGTGTGTGGGTGTGTGCCTGTGTGCAGAGAATATAATGAGTGGGTGTAAGAGAAAGTGTGAGTGATTGGTGGGTGAATGAGAAGTGATGTTATGTGTGTTTTTGAATGGTCTGAGTGGGTGGGTGTGTGCCTGTTGAGAGAATGCAATGAATGGATGTAAGAGAAGTCGTGAGTGACTGGTGAGTGAATGAGAAGTGATCAGATGTGTGTTTTTGAATGTTCTGGGTGTGTGGGTGTGTGCTTGTGTTTAGAATGCAATGAGTGGATGGAAGTGAAGGTGTGAGTGACTGGTGGATGAATGAGAAGTGATACAATGTGTGTTTTTGAATGTTCTTGGTGGGTGGGTGTGTACCTGGGTAGAGAATGTAATGAGGGGATGCAAGAGAAAGTGTGAGTGACTGGTGGGTGAATGGGAAGTGATGTGCTGTGTGTTATTGAACGTTCTGCATGGGTTTGTGCATGTGTAGAGAATGCAATGAGTGGATGCAAGAGAAACTGTGAGTGACTGGTGGGTGAATGGGAAGTGATGTGATGTGTGTTTTTGAATGTTCTGGGTGGGTGGGTGCATGTGTGCCTGTGTAGAGAATGCAATGATTGGATGTAAGAAAATGTGTGTGTGATTGACTGGCGGGTGAATGAGTATGAATGTGATGGCGTGTTTTTGAATGTTCTGGGTGGGTGGGTGTGTGCCTGTGTAGAGAATGCAATGAGTGCATGTAAGAGAAGGTGTGAGCGAGTGACTGGTGGGTGAATGAGCTTACATGTGGTAGTGTGTGCTTGAATGTTCTGGGTGGGGTTCGGTGTGTGCCTTTATGGGGAATCCAGTGTGAGCGAGTCTGAGAGGAGATGTATGGGTGAGTGACCAGTGGGTGAAACGGGATGCATGTGTGTGTAATGCCCTGTGAGACTGCGGATCACTGGAGCATTTTTGCCACATCCTTTATTGACTTTGCATGTTTTACTGGTATTTTTGGGCAAAGGCAAATTCATGTCTGCCATTCCCTGGCTAGACTGCCATTTTGGTGCAGTCCGTCTAGCCATTGCTTACTGTGGCATGACATTTATGACTAGGCATCTTTAAAAAAGCAAGCATGATAAGTAGTGTTACCTCACTAGACTGATGTTTTGGCGTAGCGGCCTGTATATTCTTCGCTGTAGCATGGCTTTTTATTAACTGAGAATCTATGATTAATCAAGCAAGGTAAATGTACTTATGGGTCTAGACGGGCTTACATTGGAACCAGTTTGGCAGGTTTTCCTATTGTGACATGTCACTTTTAATGGACAAACTAACGTATGTACTTACATAGGAGTACTGGCATATGTTGGCAGAGCCTGTTTTGTGGCCAGTGCCAATAAAGACTCTATAGAAAAACTTCTTGAAGCGAACCTAAGTATGGCCTTATATGGCAATACTAGCATATGTTGGTGGAGCCAGCATGGAAATGTATCAGCACAGCCAGCATAAAAATGTTTTTTATACTGGCATTTATTGCAGGGACCGGCATGACAATGCATTGGGAAATGCCCTGTGCACTTTTGGTGACGTGCATCTATTGTAATTTTTTCATGATTTACCCTACACCTTACAAAACAGATTGTTGGCCTTTTTCGCACATTGTTGGCCTTTTACCCAAATTTTCCCAGAAAGTATGCTTTGTAATGCACAATTTTCACCCATTATTCAAAACATTAACTTTGGGGAGGGAAAAGAATCCCATGAGCCCCTCCGATGCATTTTCGTTAGTTCGGGCTCCCTTGCTATGCTCAGTCGCAATCACATAATTGTAGCAAATATTTACACCCTCCAAAAAAACAACTCACCAGCCACCAATGGTGGCTGGTATATTTGTGGACCAGGCACCGCCCCCTTATCTCTATGTTACGTTAATGATTTAAGCTTTGATTGAAAAACATATTTACTTCTTTCACTTGCAGTAGAGCATGCCCCTGCAGCAGCATAATCATCATGGACATTCCGCACACATGGTAGTGCAGACGGGCCTGGGGAGTGGCGTGCCCTGTGCTTTGTTAAGGAGCTTGGGGGAGCCAACACAACATGGCTCGTAGGGGAGCTGCCAAATTTTGTGCTGTGCCATTGGGCACCACTGGGTCTGACAAAGGGGTAGTGTGCAGTGCGCGCCGCCAAGTCTGCAAGTGAGTCCTCGGGTAAGAAGCAACTTGTGGGTGTTTTCAATTTTAAATAAATGTGTGGTGCTATGAATTTCTGTGCGCAGAAATGTTATTACATTAAATGGTGTTTTTTTTTTAAGTCCTCTAGCACCAGGTATTTCGCTTAGATAATAAAAACTATAGGAGGCTTCTTGGGAATATTGAAAGAAACTTTCCCAGGTATTATACTCCAGCAAAGATAACATTGTCAGGTGCATTCCACACTGTGCATGCAAACCAATAGGTTTCTTCTATCGTAGTGGTAGCTGAATCATCACATACATTTATAACCAGGGAATTTTGTTGATACTAAATCCTGGTCAATTATAACATTTTCAGGCCTTGCTCGTGCAGCATTTGTCTCCTGGCTAAACAGCAGCGCATGCCTCCTCAGGTCAGTGCTTTTTTGGCTTATTTAACACAGCAATGCCACAGATAACACATACTTCTGTGTCCATTGATCTATATATGTTTCATACACTAGCTGTAGCCTGCATTACAGATTTCGATTACCCTGTTAGAAATACTGCATTATGTATGTTTTACATATAGACCCAACGTCGAATCTGGAAAATGCCATTCCCCAAATGGGTAATCGTGGATAAATCATGCCTCCCTCTGTCCCTCGGTTCTTATATCTGGCTGAAATTCGAGCACCTGGAAACGTGGGAGCTAGATGCAGCAAAACAACCACTTGGGGTAGGGTCAAATTACATCCCTTTCTGTGATGTCATCCGGGGATCAAGGGTCATGTGATGTCACTTCGACTACCCCAGGCATTTTGGTGAAATTACATCCCTGCCATGTGGGTTCAGTGGTGATCTCTCGCAGAGAAAAATGTTTAAATAAGGGGTTGACATGGTGAATTTTAGAGTACACTTCCTGTGATGCATTAGGTAAAAAGTCATACAGTTTACAATCTGTTTTGTAGGGTAAGACATGAAAAAAGTCCATTAGATACCAAGTCATCAACAATGCACAGGAGCATTTTCACATTTTCATAGTGCCTTTGCCCACTGTATGCCAGTACCCCGCAAGTGTAAAAAAACATTTTCAAACTGATTGTGCCCAAACCAAACACATCCATTCTGGTGCTCCGTGTCAATATTCCCACATCAGAAAATGCTCATGTTTGTTCTGCCCATGATGCCAGTAATGATACTATAACAAAAATGTTCATGCTGGCTCTGCCAATATATGCCGGATCCCACGTAAGAACATGCTCTTTTTGGCTTTGCCTTAATGACAGTTAAAAAAAAAAGCCATCCCACTGTAAGAAAACATGCCTTTGCTGGTTAGCTGGCACAATAGCTCAGCGGGTTGAGCCCTTGCTGCTGCAATCTGTGTGTGATCTGCAGGTCACAGGTTCAAATCCCAGCAAGGCCCACTCAGCCTTTCATCCTTCTGAGGTCAATAAATGAGTACCAACTTTGGTTACGTGATCATTTTATATAAATATTTTCTCTGTGCAGTGTTTTGGCGAAAGCGCTATAAAAATAACAACTCATTATCATTACACCAATCCCCTATCTAAGAACACTCATCAGGTTGTATTTTCCCCCTAATGTCAGTAGAAAATGTCATGCAACAGTAAGAAAACATTGCTTTACAGGCTGCACAAACGCCCCCTCCCCCCCACCTATGTAAGAACGCTTATCATGTTGACTTTGACCTTTACACCAGTAAAACAATGCCATGCCACAGTAAGGAAATATGCACCTCCCCCATGTAAGAACACTCACAAAGCTGGCATGATCCTTAATGCGAGTAAGAAAATTCAATGCCACAGTAGGACCCAGCCAGACCAAGTGCAGTACCCTTCCCCTACTGCAACCCCTCCTTCACATAATAACACTCAAGTTGTCTTTGCTTTGCACATAAATGGCAGTTAACATGCCATACTCCTGGAAAAAACATTGTCATGCTCCAATGCATGTGCCAGGCTGGGACTGGTCTAGAGGGCAATAGGGCAATGCCCGAATCAAAAACGCAAAATGCTAGCGTGGCCTGTTTTTTTTGGTCAAAGGGGCCCACTTTTTTGGCAAATGTGGACCAGTATATTTTATTTTATTTTTTTCATTTAGTTTTTACAAACTTTTTGAAAACTTTTTTAAAAAAACGAAAGAAGACAGAAAAAGACTTCACAAAAACTCATCACTTTTCATCTGCACCTTACAGCAAATAGCCCAGTTCCTTTTTGTTTTGACACTATTTAAACTTTGAGAATTTCTATTCTGTATGGAAACTTGATATATGCACTTGATGCTTGATATGTGTCTTTGAGGTCTTTCTGGCGTCATCAGCTCTCAATTCCATCTTGCAGGGGAACCTCATCCTCCAAGTATGCTGATGTCGCCTCCAGACGAATTTGTAACCGCTCAAGGAATCTCATCATTGCAATCATCAGTGACTTGCTTTCACCAATGTGAAGATGCCTCCACCATTCCTCTGAAGTATACGTCTGGACTCGATTCCTCTCCTTCCCTAAACATTTCTCGCGTTGGTCTTTTAGTTTTTTTTTCCGTAGATGTTCAAACGAAATTTTAAGTAAAACCTTCTTAACCGTTTACATGGTGATAGGATTAAATAGTTCGGGAGCATGCTGCGTCTTTTTGCTTCGCTCAGAGTGTTTTGCATGCATTTTTGAGTTGATCTTTTCTCATTAATTGTTATCCAGTCCAGGTCTAATAGTTTCCTTTTCACCAGGTCTGGGTTGTCCCATAGAGTTTTCTCGTCTGAACCCAAAAGTATTAGGATCTCTTTGCACTGTCGCTTCCAATCATTGAGCGCTGATTGTTTTTGTATCTTTTTTTCTATCAAGATTTTGACGGAGGGCAAATTTGCATCTTCGTACGTCTTCCTGAACAGTGCTAATTTGTTCCAGGTAATTCTTGCGTTAAGTGTTGAGATCCCTACTTCATACAAAACACATGCTGTTGGTGTACTTTGTGGAATCTGTAGAATTCTCTTCCAAAAGAGACCTTCACACCGTGCCCATATTTTATGGTCACACCCAAACATATTCTCTGCACCATATGTGAGGATTGGAGTGACTTTGCTTTGATAAACTTTTCTTACAGGATCGCAAGAAAATTTCCCGTATTTTTTCTGTATAATGGTGCCTTGTGCTGTTAATAATTTGCAACTATTTAGAGGTTTTTTCGTCATTGGCTCATCATTTATGCTGGAGTTGATGATTGTTCCTAAATAACTTGTGTGCGGCACTTTATTTATTTTCTTTGTCCCTATAGACCAAGTTGATTTCGATATTTTTGTCTTCTTTCCTCTTTGATTTTCCAGTACTAGAATGTCCGATTTCGCCACATTGATCTCCAAACCCAGGTCTTCGATGAAAATTCTTAGCGCTGTCAGTTTTCTTTGAAGGCCATTGGGAGTACGGTCTAAGATTACCATGTCGTCCGCATACAAGATATGGTTTATTTGAACTCCATTTATGAGCGGTGGACCAGTTTGATGAGTTACTTCACCATGCACCTAGTAGTTTTCACCAGTGTTGCTGGATACATATTCTTTAAAATGCACAATTTGCTTCACATTTGCATCACATTTTACTCCCCTTGGGCACTATTCAAACAGTCTGTCACAAAAGGAATGAATTGCCATTTGCAACTGTAGGCCACTTTTTCATTGGTGCCCGAGACAATTGTATAGCCCAGTCCAAGCCTGGCATGCACACACACACACACACACACACGCACACACACACACATACACATACAGCTTCTGTCATTCACACGAGCACCCAGAACATTCACACTGCATTCTCATTCACATGCACGCTCGCACCCATGTACACCATTCACACTGCATTTATTCACATGCATGCACTTAGACACCCCTTCACATACAAACATACAAACATGCACTTAAGTATAAGTTGTTTGTGTGTATCATATTGTGAACGGTTTGTTGCTAAACCGTGACACAATAAATACTTAAATTAATAACATATATGCCCTTACACACACCTTCACATGCAGAGACGTCTTTATGGGAGGGCAAAAGGGGCACTTGCCCAGGGCCCCCACCTTGGAGGGGGGCCCCAAAAAAGCTGCCTGATCTGAAGAAGTAAGATTACATTGTTAACCAGTCTTAAATAGCACACATCAGGATATTTTATGGGGTGCTGCTGAGTCCTTAAACCCATTGCCTTTCTGTTTTGAAAAGTACATTCTGCCTTGATCAATTCATCATATAATGCTTTCTGTGTTCACTGTGATATACATAGTTTGTGTGTTCCTTATGGCAAAACTCTGTAGCATTCTTTCCTTCCTGTGGGAATTATGTTTATCATGTGCAATAGGCAACAGTGAAATGCATATTGATAAATTGAGTGTGACAATGGTTCAGAAGTTAGCCCAGTGTGTGAAGCACCCATTGCAGAGATATGTGTTCATATGCAAAATTAGAATATCATATTCCAGCAAGGCTGGCTGAGCCTTTCCTATGTCTGAAGTGTATAAAACTGGATGCATATGTACTTGGTTTTGCAGAACAACATCTGCTGGTATCAGCAATGTACCTCTACCAGATAGGGAATGCTATAAAAACTAACATGTCATCCGTATGGTGAAGTTCTAGAAATTGGTTTGTTCAGATAAGGTGTTGTAAAACCTAGGCAATCGCCTCCAACGATGGCATCAACTGTTAGTCCAAGAGGTGAATAAGTATCCAAATTCAACACTATGGAATGAAAGCAATCATGCTTGTATCCTGGCTTTGCCAGCAGACAATGCAGTGATCCTGGTCAAATCATCTAATATATCTTACATTACTTTGCTGTCTTCTGTGAGGTTTGACTTCTTACATGCTTCTGGCATTGTTTAGCCTGTTACTTGATCTTTCTTCTTATGTAGACCATTTGAGTGGAAGGGGTGGTAGACAGAAGAGAGCGGACCAGATGTTGCAGGCCTTAGGCAAGCATATTTCAAGGTCTGCTTTTTTGACACAAAAAACGGTTCACTTTTTGGTAAAAGTCAAAGGTTTTTATGAATGTTTATAAATAAAAATGTCACAAGCCATTGTTTTGGAAGTATTTAAAGCTTTAAAATACAAAACACAAACCCAGATTACATTAGTTAAATCACATCGATTGGTATGCTGGTACTTATATACTTCCCTTGATGATGGAGAGAATGAAGCTAGAACCATTCTCATTTTGCATACAACACTTATGTAATATTTTGTTAAAAATGGTCATGTTTGGTAATGTGATTTGTGTACATTCCAAGTCCATTTTTATAAAATGAGATTGTTTTAGTTAATGGTAAGTACTGGAAAAGAAAGTGTTCAAATGCAGAAATTGCGGTGTTGGCACAAATCCCAGCTTCGGCCCGTAGCGTTCTCCTTCCTTCCAATTGGTCTCCTCTGTCCATGCATGATCACTTTTGCATTCTGTGAGGCAGCTAATGTGAGTTCTCTGTCTATTATGGGTGACATGCACCTTTTACATACAGTCCTGCATTAATACTACAGGCTGCACACCTTCCTGGATGTTATTGATAACAATTATCCTGCATGCACTAGCGCAGTTAACTATTCGAAGACGGCTAATGTTGGTCTTCAAATGCTACTTGTTTATCATTCTGATTAGAGCAAGAAAGAAGAAGGATTTAAAGGGAGAAAACGTGCATATTATGCTGCGAGCCAGCATATCAACCAATAGGTTGTGAGTGCAACGGGTGTGGGTGGGGGGTGCGACCATTAGTCTTGATCCCTTAATTCATTTGATTTGGTGGAGGGGGGCCCCAAAGATGTCCGTGCCCAGGGCCCCAAAAGTGCTTAAAATGGCCCTGTTCATATGCATGCATAAATACATGTATACAATCCTCACATACACAGAATCAATAAGTTTTTTTTCCCTTTCCCGTTTCCCTCTGGACCTCCTCAGATCCTTCCCTGTCTACACCCCCGCATCACACGGGCTATTTAGTTAAACAAAGGAATGGATGCTAATCATTGGAGGAATAGGCCAACTAAAAGTTGAACCCAGCACTTAAGCCTTTAGCTTCCATGTAGGGGGTCTATTCAAATCATCCCCTAAGCAGGCCTTTGTCCTCAGCACGTTTGCTGTGGCTGCACTCACGGTAGAACTGCAGTGTGGTGTATTTACTTATTTTTAAAGTTTAACCACTTAAGTGCTAAGGACGAGATTGCTTGTCCCAGATGCATGGGAATGCCTATTAGGCTAATTTTTCCTGGCAGTCAAGTACGTTTAAAAGTAAGTAAATACAGCAGCGCTCTCCGAGGTGAGGTGCCGTCTGCTGTATCAATCGAATGCTTGGCAGAGCCCATGCCCCTGGCACCATGCAGTATATCAATACAATAGTCTGTGCATGCAGCACAGTTCATTGTGGGTGCTGTGCACACGTGTATGGTGCTGCCCCTGCTCTTGTTGTGAAACCGATCCCCGATTGTTTGCTCAGCCATTTTCGAAACATCGCTGACTTTTCCACGCGATCTCGGAATAGCCGTGTAATTTGGCGCCATGGATGCAGGATGCCATTTGTGGACGGTCGCGGCGGTTGACAGAGCAGCGTGCAGCCAAAACAGAGGTGAGTGTAGCCAACCGTGGCTTGCGCCTCCTCTGAATACGAGGACGACCATTTGAATGAATCCAGCCTTGCGATACGTAATAATGGAGCGAGCGCCTTTTAGCATGGTCTGAGCTGCACAGGTATGCACGATGGGCCTTTGCACACACCCCACAGCCTTTGCACACACCTCACAGCCTTTGCACACACCTCATAGCCTTTGCACACACCTCACAGCCTTTGCACACACCTCATAGCCTTTGCACACATCTCATAGCCTTTGCACACACCTCACAGCCTTTGCACACATCTCATAGCCTTTGCACACACCTCACAGCCTTTGCACACACCTCACAGCCTTTGCACACACCTCATAGCCTTTGCACACACCTCATAGCCTAAGTTCGCACACACCTCATAGCCTTTGCACACATCTCATAGCCTTTGCACACACCTCACAGCCTTTGCACACACCTCACAGCCTTTGCACACACCTCACAGCCTTTGCACACACCGCATTTTAGCAGTCAGTTTTAAATGCCCTCGCCTTCCCTCCATTGTGGTGCAGTTTGACCAAGCTCCCGAATGATAATGGTAAAACATTTGGTTTACCAAAGGTATGGCAATGTCGTCAGCCATTTTGCATGGAAGGGTTGACATCATGTGCTTGGTAGGTGCCATTTAGTACCCAGTGCCTTCAAAGAAAGTCCAGGTTAAAATCAGCTGCCAGGCCAGTGCAAGATGAGGGACAATTAAGTCCCACGCTGGTGTGTCACTGCGGGGGCTGCGGCGACGACGACCATGAGCACACGTCGATACTGTGGCGACCCCGGTAACATGGTGTACCTTTAAAAGCCACGTGCGCCCGCGCCTCTGTATAATCATCGAGGAGGGCGGAAGAGAGGGCCCAGGTGAAGCTGAACGGGGGAATGCCCGCCAAGCATCGGCGGGAGAGAAGCAATGCCGCGCGCAGGGGTTGCTTCTCAAAGAACGGGGCGACGCCTTCTTGGAAAGAGCCTCAGGCGCGAGGCCGCTTAATGAAAGTACACTCATAATTGATGAGGACGTCATTTTTCCGTGCACATGCACGGGGTGTAGTGGCTCTTTCTAAACGCAAACCATGGCATGATGTGAAAATCCTGCACTCAAAACGCGAACTCATAATTTGGCATTGTGGTAAAATTGGCAGTAACTGAGTTGCTGCCAATTTTACCACTTACCAGCTAACTCGTAATGAGGGTGATTGTGTTTTTGACAGCTTTGATGACAGCATGAAAATAAAGTGCACAGAACGGTGTACTGTCTCGTGGAAAACAGCTGCACAGTGCACCTTGCAGACTGACATTAAAGTCGGGCTCTAATGAGCTGCTTAGGGACAGCGTCAGGGCCTTTAAACTTTTGACAGTCTTACTACACAGCAACATGTTAGTTGTTTAAAATCATGATATTTAATGTGCGCTTTGCACGTGCTCGATAACAGCTGCCTTTGCTGGCAGCTGTCACCGTAACTCAAGACTTTAAATGTGTCCTTTGGAGAGCACACGTTACAGGCTGGCTTTGCTGGCGCCCAGCATCTAGCTGCATTTGTATCTCCTCTATGCCTTTTACTCTGTTTCGTCCACATTAGCACCTTCCTGACAAAGATCCATTACTAGCTCTTCAGTGGACATTCAACGCTTCAGCTCCCCACTGAACGTGCCCGCTGCATTTCTTTGTATCCGTTATTATTTAAGCACCCCACGGGTGCCTCCTCAAGAGGAGCCCCCAAACATCACACTGAAATGGGCCTACACAAATCTTCAGCTGGCCCTGGATCTACTGACCCCTGGCCACTTGAGAGCTCTCTGTGCAACTAGCAGTCCTGCCTGATTGGTAGCTCGCTACTTAGTGCAGAAGCTCCAGGTACTTTCTGCTTCAATTTTAAATAACTTGCATCCCAATGAACCATGGCGGGGTAAATGCCAGCGCAAGGTGAAATAGATCCAGTTATTGTAAGTTCTACTCCATACTGCAATGCCATTAAAACCTATGGATTATTCTTTCATCTGTTGAAGACTTCATACAGTCTGAAACGACTTGAGCCACTTTAAATGCTTCCAATTGTCTTGCCATTGAAACCTGCTTGACAGAATTGGCTTGCATCCAGTGGCGGAGACATGGGAGGGGGTGGTTCCTCCCTGGTGCCCGGTGTGCACCCCCCCAGCCTCCTGCTTGGGCCGTATTATCCTCCCCCACCCCTCTGGCACCAAAAGCTACCTCTACCACTGCCTCTGTTATTTGCAGAAGAAGAGGTCTGTGGCTGCCAATTGATTGCCATGGACAGCACAGAGACTGACATATTATCTGAGCTTCTCCAACACAAACAGCTGCTGTTCTATTAGTTGCAAAACGACCAGCTTATACAATCATCATCCAATCATTCTCCATCCCCTACCATGTTTGTGTCTCGCAGTGTATCCAAACATGTACATTTAATTCACACTTTCCTTCAATTAACACATGTGGGCTTCTCAGTGCGCTGGCCTTAATCTCTATTTTACAACTTCCAACTGCATGTGGGGTTCTTGGTGCTTTGACCTCCTCTTCCTACAAAATGCATGTGGGTTCTCAGTGCTTTGGTCTTCTCCTTTGTCTACTAAAAGCATGTGGAGTTCTCAGTGGTTTGGCCATCTCCTCCACCTACATAATGCAGGTGGGGTGCTCACTGCTGTGACCTCCTCCACACCTACAAAACACACATGAAGTTCTCAGTGTTTTGCCCTTCTTCTCCACCTACAAAATGTATGTGGGTTTTTCTGTGCTTTGGCCATCTCCTCCTACAAAATGCACATGTTTATCTCAGTGCTTTGGCGTTTTCCTACTCATAGTAAATTAATGAGGGGTTCTCAGTGCTTTGTCCTTCTCCGACGCCGACTAAAGGCATGTGGTGTTCTCAGTGCTTTAGCTTTCGCTTGTTCCTAGTAAATGCACATGGGGGTTTCAGTGCTTTGACCATCTTCTATGTTTACAAAGTTCCTGTGGGAGTCTCAGTGCTTGGCCTTCTCCTATGCCTTAGTAAATGCATTTGGTGTTCTTTTCAAAGTGTTGGCTTACTCATATGCATACTAAATGCACCTGGAGTTCTCAGTGCTTTGGCCTTATGCTTTATTCTTATTTATCTGTTATTATGTTGTTTAATGGAAGGGTTCTTTCTCAATATCGTATTCTCTTTCTTATGACGACCCACCAAGATCTGTATTAGATCCATTATTTACTCTTTATACATTGTCTTTGGCTTCCTTAATTTCAGATGATGATTTTCAGGCTCATTTCTACACTGATGATACTCAGATTGCATTTACTTCTTTTAATAATTCTATTCATCAGTGTTTATCTGCTTGTCTTCAAGTTGTCAAGTCTTCAATGTCTTCTCAATGTTTCTCTCTCAATCCTAAACTAGTGGAACTTCTGTGTTTTCCTGATGCAATGTTCATCTCATTTCTCCCACTTCTGCGGTTCCTTGGGCATCGGGGACATATTTTGGATGTCATGTTTTACTCTTTTTTTCAATTAAAGCCCAAATTGCTGCCATATATTAATCTGGTTGTTTATCTTTAATAAAAATAACATTTGCTATTTGTTAACCTGTGGATGCACTAAAGTTTTGTCACAAACGATTGTCTTATTCCGCCTTAATTATTGTTTTTCCTTATATGTGGGTCTTCCAAAGTATGCACTCTACCCTCTGCTTTTGGACTTGCATTCCCCAGTTAGACTTATGGTTGGCCTTCCTTTCCCTTCGGATGTTTCTGCTTGTATGGCATTTCTCAGCTGGCTTCAGGTTAAACAGAGATTCAAGTATCAGTTTTTATGCATAGTTCTCAAAGGTAGTCATGATTTGGACCTCTGTATCTTAGCTCTTTGGTGTCTCTTTATCATTCTCCTAGCTCACTCCACTTGGTGTCTCAATTTCTTTTCTCTGTTTCACGTCCACCTTTCATGTCCACCTTGTGCACTCTCACGCTTTTGTTCCTTTCAACTTTTAGCCCCTACACTATGGAATTCTTTGCCTTTTGATATTAGTTCTTTTTCTAATTTAGCAGAATTCATGAAACAGCTTAACATGTACTTTTCTACGGAAACGTCCAAATTGTTCGAGCTTAAAAGCCTGAATACGTGATTAGGGCGAATTTCGGCCGTTCGAAAATTCCGAGCAGCCGAAAAGTTCGACCAAATCACGCATTTGGTGCTGGGGACTGTAGGAGTATCCCCTGTACCATTGCTCACTATATTGTGAGTGGAGGTTGCAGGGGTGTCCCCCGCAGCCATCCAAAAACACCCCCCAAAAAAGGAGAGGGCCCTGTGGCCCCGGTTCCCGATCAGGGAAGTTAAAGGGAACAGGCGTTGCAGGGACAGTAGATGCCCACAATGTAAGTAGGGGCTTGGGGGTGTGGTGGGGGCGTGGGTGTGGGGTAGGGGCAAAGTCAGAAATGTTCAGGGTAGAAAACACCGAAAGTTATTTTAGAAAAATAATCTTCAGTCTTTTCTCCCACGAACATTCGGATTTCGGGCTTTCAACCCCGATTCCCTTTTCTACTAATGGTTTATTCCCAATTATACCATTGTCAATTTCATAGTTTGTAGCCTATGAGTTATTTTTTGGTGCATGCAGTCTGTCATTTATGATTATTATTGTACTGTTTTTTCTTCTTCAAACATTCGTTATTATTTCAAGTATATAGTAATATGAAACAAATAGTAGAATGAGAACAATGCAGTTCTCTGCAATGTTATATAACTCTTAGTATAAGATGTATTAAGAACAACAAATCAATTAAACCTACAGATCCCAGAAACATTGTTTTTGCTTAAACTTAAAACACACAAAGCAAAACAACAAAAAACACAAAAAACCCTCAATAATCTAAAACCATTTGTGCGCAATCGTATAACAAGAGCAAATCACAAAAAGCTGCCAGAATCACACATACAAGTCATTAAAGGGCGTCCAGATACTAGCATAGTCTTCAGAGCTATTTTATTTTTCTACATCATCTTCTCATAGGTGGACATTATGATCAACTCATTTAAACAAGTGCCAATTTCTGCCTTTTTCCTTGTTTTCAATACTTTCAGGATTTGTTTACAAGCAATTACCAACACTCTGACAGTCCACAATTTCAAGTTAAAGTTTGCCCCCTTGCTGCACCCACCTAAACACAGAAACGTATGTTTGGGGCATCTTCAAACATCTGTGTCCACAACTAACTCAATCTGGTCAAGGACTTCTCTCCAAAACAATTCAACCCTTGTACATCCCCTTAACATGTGCAGCAAAGCCCCCCCGCACCATTACCATACCCCAGCAATGATCATCATCCTGGAGAGATAACAAACACTTTTCTCTTGAGTCCAATATGACCTAAATAACATTTTCTGCCGTATCAGTCGCAATTTAAGATGAACAAGTTACTTTCTTACCTGGTAACGTTCTTTCGATGGGATGTTCCTCTGGCGTATTCCACATCTATGACAGGTAATCAACACAGCTGTGCTGCTTCGGAAAATCTTTCGGCATCGGAGTCCTACTTCGATGACATCGATACGCTGTCCCATGAGGGCCTCCGTCGAGAGCCGACGTCACCGGATGTTATAAGTAGGACGCACAACGCCCGTAGCCTCAGTTGTAGTTTTTTCCCAGAACGTGTGGCACCAATCTTCTGCCAGTATGACTACAGAAATCCTTGCGGAAACGTAAGCTGCAATCGCATAAGAAATTCTGTGGAGGGAGAGGCTGGGATGGTGGATGTGGAATACATCGGAGGAACATCCCATCGAAAGAACGTTACCAGGTAAGAAAGTAACTTGTTCTGCAAAGGGATTGTGTCCTCCGATGTATTCAACATCTATGACAGACTCCCAAAGCAGTACCAACGTATGGAGGTGGGAAAAGAATTTAGAATTTTAGAATGCCCAATCAAATTGCAGAATAGAGGACCGCCTTGCCAAAGGCCAAATCTTGCCCATCGATAGAATCCAGGGAGTAGTGTTGTACAAATGTATGGACAGAGGCCCATGTGGCTGCTTCACAAATGTTACGAATAGGAACACCCCTCTGCAGAGCAGTAGAGGCTGCCACACCCCTAGTAGAATGGGCCTGTAAGCCTACCGGAGGGTTCTTACCCACCAAACGGTAACATTCAGAGATTCTTAAGATAATCCACCGGGACAAGGTCTGTTTACAAACAGCTTGACCCAAGCGCCTTCCAGTGTACCCAACAAAGAGCTGCTCATCCACTCTGACCCGGGACATGTGTGAAATGTAGAAAGTTAAAGCTCTCCTAGGATCCAACCTATGGAGCCTCTTCTCTTCCTTACCAGGATGCAGAGGAGGATAGAACGCCGGAAGAATAACCTTCTAGCTCAAATGAAATTCCGACACAACCTTCGGAAGAAAAGAAGGACGAACCCTAAGGACAACCCTGTCATTATGGAACACTGTGAAAGGTGGCTTGGCGGATAGTGCCTGCAACTCACTCACTCTGTGAGCGGAAGTAACCGCAACTAAAAATACAGTCTTAAATGACAACAGTCTCAATGGACAAGAATGTAAGGGCTCAAATGGAGCTCCGGTCAGGAATTTTAAAACTAAGTTCAAATCCCAACCAGGCACCTGGAAAGGTGATGGTGGAAACACATTAGTGAGCCCTTTAAGAAACTGAGAAATCAAAGGAATCTTAAAATAAGAACACTCCTCAGACGAGCGCTTAAATATGGACAGCGCCGCCAGGAAACTTTTAATGGTACCCACTTGCAGGCCTTTGTGGGCTAACAAAAGAAAAAAAGACAGACCCACAGGAATGGCACATGAAAAAGGATACACATTCTTTACCCTGCACCAGTCGCAGAACTTTCTCCAGTGGCACCGGTACAGAGACTTTGTTGTGGGCCTTCGGGCCGAAAGCAACACCTCCATCACGTCTTCAGGGAGGTCCCAATCCTTATACCTCAACCTTTCAGATACCAAGCATGAAGGCTGAGAGACTTGACCTCTGGGTGGAGAACCCGACCCCCCTCCCTTGAGAGCAGATCGTCTCGGTAGGGAAGATGGCGTGGAGGGCAGATGGATATGTCGAGAAGGTCCGGGTACCATGCTCTCCTCGCCCATGCCGGCGCAATGAGAATCATTCGGGAACCGAACCTCCGTAACCTCTGCAACACTTGTGGAATGACAGGGACTGGAGGAAACGCGTACAGTAGTGGGAAGGACCACTCCACTATGAACGCGTCCCCTAAGGCTCCTCTTGGAGGAAATTCCTGTGAGCAGAATCTTTCGCACTGCCGTTTGACACTGGTGGCGAAGAGATCCACTTGTGGGGTACCGTAAAGGCCGAAGATCTCCAAGAGAACTTCTTGAGCCAGCTCCCACTCATGAAAGGCCATGCTCTGCCTACTCAGAGCATCAGCCGCCTCGTTTTCGACTCCGGCCAGATGAACTGCCGAGATTGAAATTTCCTGCTGGATGGCCCAGAACCAGAGCTGCATCGCCTCTCTGCACGGAGGGAGTGACCCTGCCCACCCTTTTCGTTGAGGTAGTGCATGGCTACTGTATTGTCCGTCAGAAAAGCCTTCAGGGCAAGCCTGACGGGCCTCAGCTCCAACAGATTCAAGTGGATTCTGGACTTCGACAGAGACCAACGACCGCTGACTGTCAACTCGTTGGCATGAGCTCCCCATCCCATGAGGGATGCATCCGTCATGATCGTTACCTCCGGCCAGGGTAGCCAAAATGGAGCCCCCTTCATCAGATTGCATCAGATTGCCTTCGATGGCCCACCACAGAAGATCCTGGGCAACCGAGGGCGGCACCTGAATGAGATCTGACATCCTGCCGGAGGCCTCTGACCACTGCATCTTGAGAGCCCACTGCAGAGATCTCATCCGCAGCCTGGCCTCTGGCACCAGGAGAATGCAGGATGCCATGAGGCCGAGCAACCTCAAGAACTTGAACGCCGGGAGACTCTGGGGACGTTGAAATTGTTCACCATCTGCAGAATGTGACGAGCCCTCACCTGTGGAGGCGAACACAGCCCCAGGGACGTGTCGAGCACTTCTTTGATGTACTGGAGCCGCTGGGTAGGTGTCAAGTGGGAGAAGCCCAGCTTATGAAGGGAGGGATCTATGTTATTTCGCAGCGGGTTTTTTCATCGCCGTTTTTTTTTCT
This sequence comes from Ambystoma mexicanum, assembly GCF_040938575.1. NCBI lineage: Eukaryota > Metazoa > Chordata > Amphibia > Caudata > Ambystomatidae > Ambystoma > Ambystoma mexicanum. The sequence goes on along the minus strand of NC_090934.1, from coordinate 710,859,649 downwards.
TCGAAAAACTCATTTTTGTATTTATTTATTTTTTTGGGGGGGTTACCCCCCCCGATCCCCCCTTTTTTTTTATTTATTCCCTTACACCCACAACCATATATTACATTTTTTAACCCCTCCAAAAAAAAAAATGATGAGTTAAAAAAAAAAAAAAAACGGCGATGAAAAAACCTGCGATGAAAAATACTGCAGTGAAATGCGTGTATACCGAAGGGAGTGGCAGGTGATGGACAGATGATCCAGGACTTGCTCAGGAGAGCGTGCCCTGATCAACCAATCGTCCAGGTAGGGTTAGACATGAATCCCCCCCCTTTCCTGAGATATGACTGAGCTGAAGCAGCTGCGGCAGTGCCTGAGGGCAAAGAGGCAACTGTCCGAGCGGCTTTGGCACCTCGAGTACCTTGTTTTCCTCCTCTGGTACTTCTACGTTGGCCCCTTTGACTGGCAGCTCCCCTCCATCTACCAAAGGAAGAGTATTATCGAAAGGAACCTCCCCTCCATTGCTGTCCCCTAGGACAAAAAGGCAGAGGTTGACGTACTGCAGCGCTCAACAACTTCGCTGCAGCTTTGGAGGTCTGCAACCCCTCAAGGCTCTCATCAGCCTTGCTGCCAAAAAGATGGTCACCATCAAGGGGCATATTGAGAAGCCGGGACTGTTCATCAGGAGCAAACCCCGACTTCCGCAACCACGCAAACCTGCGCATCACGGTGCTCGCCGCCATGGACCAGCTGACACAGTGTGCCACATCCAGTCCCGACTGAACGGATTCACGCATGGCATCCTTGCCATCCTGAACGAGGGCAAGAAAATCATCCCGTTCCTCCCCTTTGGGAATATGTTCAGCCGCCAAAGATACACAATTCCACAGAATGTAAGTGTATGTTGCCAAGGCACAAACGGAGTTGGCTGCCTTTAAAGCCATACCCCCAGATGAAAACACTTTCTTCGCCCCACTGTCAAAGCGCTTGTCTTCCCTTTCCGGAGGGATGGTAGGGTACGCCGCCTGCTTTGCTGAGGCCTTAGCCGCCTGCACCACCAAACTCTCTGGAGTGGGGTGCCCGTACAAGTAGCCGTGGTCGCCATTGGCTGGATGGTATTTTTTCGGCAATGACTTATTCACTGCTGGGAGACTACCCGGAGCAGTCCAAGCCGCTGCCACCCTTCTTTGTAAGGCCATATGAAATGGCAGCACCAGGTCAGTGGGTGGACCTTGGTCCAATATATCTGTCAGGTCATCCTGCAGAAAATCCACGGGTGGAGCAGACCACCCCAAGTACTCTGTCACCTTCGACATGAGACGCCTGTACGAAGACTTGGCGTGTGTACCAGGCTCAGGCCTGCCGAATTCAACCTCTGGGGAGGTGTCCAGACCACTGGCGACATGCAAGGATTGACGCAGGTCTTCCATCTGGCTATGACCAGACAACAAGTCATCAGGAACCTCATGAGCAACCACACCATCCACATCTGACCATTCATCCACCTCTCAGATGTAATCCAGAGGCTGGAATAAATCCCTGGATGAGGGCACAGAAAAAGGCACAAACACAGCCTTCCTCAGGGTTTCCACTGTCCTCCAGGGTACCTCCGGTAAAGCCTCCTCAAAAGTCATGGAGGGCATCGACGGAATTGGCGTTGACGTCGAGCGAGGCGCTGACGACTTCGACAATGACTTCGAAGCCGGAGCCCCAAGCGTGTCCTTCGACTGCCTCGGCGCCGATGGCATCGAGGACTTCCTCGGAGCCAGAGCCTTGAGAGAGTCCCTCGACGGACATGGCGCTGATGGTGTTGATGCCTTCTTAGACGGCCTCACATGCTCCAACGGTCTCGAGGGAGTCGAGGACCGGGACCTGGAGCGGGCATGGCTAGAGCGATCTACCTTGTCCGATCGGGACCTCGATAGCTCCAGAGGATCGCGCCGACCACCCGAGCCCGCAGGTGTGCGAGCGATGGCCCTAGCGCGTTCCTTGCCGGCTTCTCTCAAAGGTGCGGATGGAACAGAACCCTGCGATCCGAAAATCGCCATCATCTCCTTTGCGAAATGCACCCCATTCTGCAAGAGATTAATGCTTGTTGGGACAAGCTACCCGCCGTCTGGTGGAGTTCTCAGACGAGGACGGGCAAGGCGACCAGTGACGGCGCTTCCGAGAGTGCCTAGAAGAGGCAGAGCAATGGCGGGAACCACTCCGGGACCGAGACTCCCTGGATTTACGCCAACGCAGAGAATCGCCCCTCAAATCATCGGTCGAAAGCACAGCGGATTTCAACATACAGGGTTTGGAATCCCTTCCTATAGATAACTTCTTCTTCCGCTCCTGCAAGGCCTTCAACATCAACTTCTTGAAGCCCGACCTCGGGGTAGAAGAAGATGAAGACATGATTCTCACAAAAAAAACAAATACGAAGAACCGATTCAACAGGAGAAGAACCGAGGCATGCCGAGATTCCGAAGCGAACACGTTCGCAGAAAAAACAGAACTGAGGCTTCGGGCATCGTGCCTCCTACTTATAACATCCGGTGATGGCGGCTCTCGACGGAGGCCCTCGAGGGACAGTGTATCGACGTCATCGACGTAGGACTCCGACGCCGAAAACTTTTCCGAAGCAGCACATCTGTGGTGATTACCTATCATAGATGTCGAACACGTCAGAGGAAATAATCCCTTCGAAATAACTTTATCAAAGTTGCCTCTTTATTCACCTCTTTTCCCAGTCACTGTGACAACTCACTATTCAACTCAGTCGACCACTTTGACCTCAGACGATCCATCAGTAACCTCAGACCCAACTGGCATGAGTCCAAGAAAAGTCGATACCATCCGAGGAGGACGGTCTTTATTCTTGAGGAGCCCAGGCCCATCAGCCAACGGGACATTAGTCATATCTACCCTTTGACACAATAAAGATCTTAAATCCAAGAACCTTTGTCTATCCCTCTTAGGCAGTCCATACTTCCTGCGCAATGTCTAAAAACTAACAATCTGATCTTCTTCAAAAAGATCAACCAATACACGTTATACCCTTCAACACCAAGCTTTTCCAAAATATAATTCTGCTATTCAACTGAAGAGCTGTATTGTTCCATAAGGAAGCTTCCTTATGTAACCAATCAACCTGCTTGTTCTCCTTTAACCATTCAAGCAGCGGGTTATTCGTCATCAGTATAGTGGGCAAAAAAGTAATACATTGCGGCATCCTACACCTAGAATAAACATTTGCAAGCCGGAAGGGCGATACTGCCCAACTCTCCATAGCCACACAGATTGGTATGTTCACATCAGCTAGTGTAAAGTACAATGCTGCCTTCTTAAGAACAAAGTCTCTATAATATTTACCCAGATCCGGATAACCAATGCCTCCATGCCGGACATCATGTGCTAGGATATAATGAGGAATCCTTTTAGTCTTTTTTATCCTCCCACAAAAATCCTTGAAAACGTTATCTACCTCATTCAGTACTTTCTTTGAGAAAGGAAACGCTAGTGACTGGAAAATGTATATCTTCAATAACAAAGACATCTTTATTGCACTCATTTTGCTCCATATATTTAAACAGATATTCCTCCATTTATCAACATATTTCCTTATAATAGAAATCACTTTCTCCATATTAACATCCACAATCCTTTTGAAAAGGTGAGGGGGGATAGTTCAGGGGCAACATGTTTGCTTTGGAAGCAAGACAATGCAGCGCAACACAGGTTTGAATCCTGATCCTGTGCTTACAAGCCAATCTCTGGTATTAAGCATGTTATAAAAGAATAATTATAATTATAAATCCCTTACCAAGGTAATCCCTTTCACCATTTACAATTCCACCCTTCAAAATCATTCATGGAGAAACTATCTGTTAACGGAAAAATTTTACTTATCGTCCAGTTAATCCTATGGACAGATATCATCCCGACCTCATCAAAAATCCTCCTTACAAGTGGACAGGACACCTTAGGCTGCAAAAAAGCAACCACTGCATCATCTGCATACGCCAACACTTCACCCTCGACGTGCCTTCTCTTCAATCCTTGAAGACCCACATCCTGATGAATAAACGTAACCAGTGACTGTAGTGCAATATTGAAAAGAAGAGGTGATTAGTGGACAGCCCTGCCTCAAGCCTCTATACAACTTGAAATCCTCTGAAATAGTACTGTTAGTCCACATACTGGCTGAAGCATCATAATGCAAACAATCAGCCATGTTTATAAAATGATCACCAAAACCCATCTTTTTTAAAGTAAATCTCACAAAGATCCAGTTAACTCTATCGAAGGCTTCCTCCGCATCCAAACAAATCAACGCTGCTTTCACAGTTAGGTCATACTTATGTCGAATCACATTAATAAGGGTCCTAATATCATCATAACCATATCGTTGACTGATGAATCCAGACTGTGAACTATGAATCACCTCTCAAATACAGCCGCTTAACCTATTCACATACAATTTGTAAGAATGTTCATATTAACATTAAGTAAGGAAATTGGGGGATAATTCTCAGACTTAGAATGGCCTTTGCCGGGCTTGTGAATTAACGTAATAAAAGCTTTGTTCATAGTTGGACAGAGTTCCATTCTTGCTAGCAAAAAATTATAAACATTACAGAATATTGGAGAAAGCTGGCTTGAGAAAGATCAATAAATCTCTACAGGCACCCGATACAGGCCAGGCGACGTGTCCACTTGTAGTTGATTAATAGCTGCAGTAATTTCTGCCTCCAAGAACCAAGATCCTCCCTCCAGCTTCAGACAATGACCCTCGGATAACACAGGCAACTCAATTGTTTTGACTAACGAGTCCAATTCACATAGAAAATACATTTTCAGAATAAAGGCACTCATAATACAGTTGAAGCACTTGCAGATATCTTCATTAGTTAAAACCGATGAACCATCATCACCCACTATATTTTTTTATAATGGACTGATGTGAATAGCCCCTGAGCTTCTTAGCCAAGAGCCGACCCCCCACTTCTCCATTTTTCCATAAAACTTGCCTTGCATTAAACAAACCTTTCTCCATTTGTTGATCAATTTTACAGTTAAGCAACTCCTTCAGCCTATTCCGTTGAAGCATGTCGCTACCCTTTTGCATAACGTCTCTGTACTTTAGCCAGTGTGGATTCCAAAAGTTTGATCTCTGCCACACCATGTTTCTTGAGGTGAGCAGTCCCCTCTCATCGTGGCCTTAAAGCAATCACACACAATAGTGATGTCTGCAATATACACATTCTCAATAGAGAATCTGTCAATATAGCTTCCCAACCCACATGTGATGGAGTCAATCTTTAAAATCCATGTTTTCAATCTCCATCTCCTGTAAACCTGGCTAATATTTTTGATAACAAACTTCAGACGAACACTAGCATGATCCAAAATGTTCTTCTCCTGGATGTCTACAGCTATTTCCCCATCCAGCAACATATTCGATATAAACAAAAAGTCTAACCTTGTGACAGAATCATGTACTGGTGAATAAAAAGTATATTCCCTAGTGTTAGGAAACGTAGTCCTCCAGACATCTACCATGTCAAAGCTATGAATCATACGCTTCAGACCATTCGTCACACTGTGCCCCGAGTACCTACAATATGTCAGCTTATCTAACCTGTTATTTTGGACACAATTGAAGTCTCCCCCCCAAAATCATGTGGTCAGCCAAATTCCTAAAAAAGATAACACCATTAGCACAAGTACTGTATACCGATTCAACAGTGATATTAGTATTATCCAGAATAATAGTGGCTAATATAAATCTGCCCTCTAGGTCCTTAACGACTCTTTCAACCACAAGATTCAATCCTTTCCGGGAATAGAATACATACCCCTCTCGACCTGATGGTATAGCAACTAGATAAAACTTGTGTGTACCTTGAGTTTAGCAACATGTTCTGATCACACTCCAATATGTGTGTCTCTTGCAAAAGAGCAATATCTATCTTGATTCCCCATAACTTGTTGAAGAGTTTTATTTTATTAGAAGCACAATTAACTCCCCTTACATTCCAGGTCAAAAATGGAATTATTTAAAATATTTGAAAGGATAAGAAAATAACCTTCGTGGTGCAAGTTCATGTACATGAACCAAACTATTACAAATGTAGTGATTTGTCACATCCTAGTTAAGTGAACCATATATATATGCATTATATGGCATTTTGCAACAAACATCAATAGTATTTTCAAATAAAACACATGAAGACAAAACAAAAGATATAATAATCCCATTACACACAATTCTGCCGCTAGCAGAATTCAAAATGATCCCTTCATTTACAAACACACAGTCAAAGTTCAGAACCATACACCCAATGGTGCCCCAACTAGTTATATTTTGCAATCTAGGTTTCCATAGCTAACGACAAAATATATCCTCACAAATAACCTAACAATCACCAATAAGCAGTACACTAAGCACGTTATTTGGTCCAAAACCTTAACTTCAGCGAGAGCATAACTGCACAGTATCAGACACCAGCGGGTTCCTCCAGCACACAAATAAAGAATCCAGTAACAGTTTGCTCATGTATATTCATCACAGGTATCACCATGTGAAAGCGCATCCACATCATAACAGGAGACAGAGACAAGGCCAATAAGAGCAGACACGTTGCGAAGTTCAATGCCATGATGAAGGACAGCACATTAACATCCGAACTGCCTTGCCTTCCGGGAAGCTCAGAGGAAGAGTAACGTGCTGCACGTCCTACGCAATAGCATCCATGGGTCCTTTCCTCCATGTACCGTATCTTCAGGGGGCCACCAAAACCAAACAATTCTGATGCTGAATTCTACTACAGCCGCATGACGCTGTCACGCAGAATCACAACTCACTCCAGGTTATAAAAAAATGTTGCTAACCATTATTAATATTTTTAAAACAACCACTAATCAAGTAAAGGAAAATAAAAAAAAACTTTACATCTCAGAATTAAATAAACACACATTGCTATATTGCTGTGTTCCCAAATCTGTCTTCTTACCCCTCCTGACAGTAATGTTTAAGCTTTGTGTACAGTGTTTTGGATAAAAACACTATCTGAAAAGTATAATAAAATACAATAAATATAAATAAATGCCTAGTTAATGCACATGGGGTTATCAGTATTTTGGTCTTCTCCTACACTAAGTAAATGCACATGACGTTCTGATTGCTTCAGCCTTCTCCTAAGCTAACCAACTGTTAGGATGGAGAGGTTCCTGCACAAATCCATACAAACTATTCATGGTAGAGTCTGATACCTGGAGAGTGTAGCAAAGTGCTGCATGACTGCTGAAAGAGTGGTGATTGATGTGCTGCATGGAGCTGGTGGTAGAAGACAATCAAGACGAGGGAAGTGGTCTGTATCAGGCAACTGCCCATAGGGTATGAGAGCGTGCAGGTGGCTGGACAACTTAATCGACTAAGTGAGTTAACTGCCCCCACTCACCTTTCACTCAGCAAGAGGAACAGTACTTGCCAAATGCAAATGCGGGATTTGTGGCATCTTATGTATGATGTTCTGGAAAGTCTGGGTGTTGTAGCTCCTGTGGGTTCCCGCCTATCAGGTTGATCCTGACAGCTAAAAATCCAATGCACAGGGGGGTTAACTCTGCTACTTAATTCATTACCAGTATGCCTACCAGTGTATGTTCATCACTTCACTAGGTAGTTGGCCTCTTAGTGTCAGGGGACTGATTATTTACAGTGCATTTGAATAAAAATGAAAGTTGTTACACCTTCAATTTTCAAAATCAGCATCTATTTTTCTATCCAATATGGTTGCTGAGTTAGATTTAGAGGTACGGGTCTAGTGTAAGGTTCCCCCCATATAAAATAAGTGAGTGTTAGGTCACCACTATCTGCCTCTGAACAATCCTTTAAGTTCCAGTGGGCAGTACGTATATGTTAGGATTAAACTCATACACCCTCTAACCACCCTCTCGAGCCACCTTCTAACATTGTTTATCAACGATGGGACTACTATGCAGCACATTATTATTATTTTGCACTATAAGAACATTATGAAACTTGAATTTTATAACTACAAAATAAGCCAAAATAAGCCATCACCCAGTTAAAGCCACACATGCATAAAAAATGACAAAGCATTGGTGAATTCCTCGATTTTCTTTACTCTCAAAGAGAAATGCATGTTGATGCTTTAGCTGAATAAACATGTGTCTGCTTTGTGGTAAGTGAAAAGCTGTAAATGAATAGTTGGCAATTAATGTTTGCTTCCAGGTGCAAACATGTGCTGTGTTACTGACAGCCCTTGTTGATGATGCATTGTCATCTAGAGAACCTGAGGAAGACTGATCTAAATTATAACCAGCCCTGATACTCAAGCGTAGGTAATAAGTTGAGGTGTAGATATGTTAAGAACCTTCTTAACAACGGAGAGCAGGGCTTTGTAAAATAGCTAGTTATGAGGTTGTGCTTAAAACTTTGTGTCGAAAAAAGAGCTTGTAGAGCTTCTTCAACGCTAGTTTATCCAAGTTGCATACTATATCCCAAGATCTAGACTTCAACTTCAGAATTTGCTCTATGCTGGGAAGATCACGGGCGAGGGCCAGTGGTATGGCTAGAGTGTTTAGGAGGGAAATAGCCGATTGTGCCAGTTCGCTCATGAAGAGGGCGCCCTTGCAAGCTTGTGTACCTGCACCCAATATGCTCCAGAGTTTATTAACACCACACACGGGTGGAGTCAGTCCAGGGTTAGAGAATAGTGCGCTGAACATGCCAGATAGAAGATAGAGAGAGGCCCCCAAATTCCATCCTCAGTGCTTCAACCGGTACTGAGCTAGGGAGATTCATCATAGATCGTAATATTTTGGCTTCAAGCTTGTCAAGCCAATTCACTGAGCTCCATGGAAGTGCCTGGAAGCTGTAAAGTATTGATGCAATAAAGCTGTAGCGATAAATAGTCAGTAGGCCCTCCAGATTATTTCCCCCTTTGGAACAAACATAATGCGTAGCAGCCAAGACAAGAGGGGTTGAGCTTCAGTGGGAATCCCAGACAAACCTACCTCCAGTGACTCGTTCCCCAGTCCGATTTTTGTGGGAAAGTGCCACCAAGGTACATGACTTTTGTTTTACTGGTGTTAATGATCATACAATTAGCAGGTGCAAAGGCAGTCAATGCGTCTATCGAGCGCCGAAGCCCAATGGGGGTCTGATCAAAAAAAATGATGTAATCAGCTTAGCCAAGCCAGCTGATGGATGGACCCAGGAGGATAGCTCAGCGGCAACCTGTTCGACTTGGAAACAAGATGACACGGAGCAACACAGGTTCGATCCCTGGGTCCGCGCTTAGAAACCTCTGGGTATTAAGCGCGTTATAAATAACCTATCATATCATCATATCATGGTTACACCATTTACCCTGGGGGAAAGTTTTGCACTGTGTCCAAGTAACAAACCATATCTGCAATGTAGAGGTTGAAAAGCAGGGGCACAAATACGCACCCCTGCTTCAGTCCCACATTTGTCTCGACTGGGGCAGAGGTGACTCCCTCCATGTTGAGGTGCAAAACAACCATTGTGTTAAGTTTTAGGAAGTGTAATAGGTGCGGTTCTATCCCCCAGGCGATAAGCTTGGCCCACAGCAGAGATCGAGAAACCAGGTCCTAGGCTTTGCTGAAATCAATCAGACAACGATAAAGGTTATGGCCAGCGTGACAAGTAATGTTGGTCATGATAGGTTGAATAGCACAAATGTTGTCTATTGATCCATGCGATTTCCTGAAGCCAGTTTGAAAAGGTTTAAGAAGATCTCTTTCTAAAGCCCACTGATTGAGCTTAGAAAGAAGAATAGAAGAAAATATCTTCATACTGGAGTAGAGCAATGCCAGGCGTCTATAATTCAACGGATCTTGCCTTCCTCCTTTTTTGTAGCTGGGTATCAATATGGACTTTGTCCAACTATCAGGTATCTGCCCGCTGAGCTCAATATGACAGAACAATTCCAGTAATGCCTTTGCTCAGAAACCGGGTCTGGCCTTTAAAGGTACATTGGCCATACCATCCAGGCCAGGGGCTGAGACGGTATTAGTTTACTGATGATGCGGAATATATTCTCAACATCATAGTCTCCCCGAATAGATAACTAGAGGGAGTGTATATATCAGTGGGCGGAGCAATCTCGTTAGCAGAAAAATAAAGCTTCAGGATACTGAAATTCAGGGATAGGGTTTAATTCAATTGGGGCATGTCCTAGTAGGTGTTCCCTAAAGTTTGACCAAAATCTGTGATTATCGTTAGTCAAAAATAATTATAATTGGTTTTCTATAACATGCTTAATACCGAAGAGGTCTCTAAGCGCGGCCCGGGATTCGGGCCTGTGTTGCTCTGCGTCATCTTGCTTCCAAGACGAGCACATTGACACTGAACTATACCACCCATGCTAAGTGCACAGAACACAGATAACCAATGAGTGTTATTCAGAGATGATGCATGTGATTGTATCCAGTTTTTATAGCGTGTCGCTACGGCGAGAAATTAGGATTGCTTCTTGTTGAAGGACAATGAGTGTTGGCTCCTGATCTGAGCCCTGGCCATGCGATATAGTATTTTCTTTTTTGGTGGATAATGGGGGTCAAAGTTGACCAAAATGTGCCCACTCCATTTTCCAAATGTTTGGCAGGTCTGTGAGGTTAGAGATAGGGGATTCTATTTCCCATGTATGTAGTGAGAGCCAGGTTTCTAATTGGTCCTGGTTTGGTGTAATAACGTAGTTACATTTGGCAGTCAGTGCTGCCGTCCAGGCAATACGATTCCCACGGCAATTCACCCTAACTGCAGGAATGCAGTGGCGTCACAGGTCGATGCCCCAGAGTTGAAGCCCAAGTAAGTGTGGCGTGGTCACTCATGGTGTTTGTGATAGATAGCTGAGAGCATCGTTTGTGCATGCTGATGTTAAACACCACATAGTCAATAAGAGATTTGGAGCGGCAATTAGACCAAGTGTAAGCTGAGTTTTGGAGACATGAGTTTACATTAGATAGGCAAGATAGATCGTGGGTAACCAGGAAGGAAGGCTAGCCAAGAGGGGTTGCGTTTGCTAAATGCAATCCACCAGAGTTGTGCGTTTTACCTTCAGTGTTGTCAGACATTGACAGGTGAAGATTATGTACATTAAAATCAACAGCAATCAATATCATATTAGTAGGATGGCTACTATACCATGACCACAACATTTTCTCAAGAAAGTGGGGTATTCTTTGGGTTACAGTGCCATCGGGAGGATCATAGATGCTGACCATCAGGACATACTCCTTGGTTTAGGGCAAAAATAGCACAGTTGACAAGAGTTGAGCGAGGGAGCCCTCTACTGTGAAGAGAACAAGATTGAGACTGGGGCGACCTCTACGGGATGCCCTGGCAGGGTTGCAAAGAATGCTCTAACCATCAATGTGAAGATTTGCGATGAGCCATGTTTCCTGCAGAAGAAAAATATCAGATGATGTTTTTTTGTTGCAAGACCCAGCGGCTGATTGCAAAACAAATTGTGGCCACGCGTGTTCCATGTAAGCCATGTCAGAGTGGTTAAGTGATCTCGCTGTCAAGTAGAGCCAGAGGGACAGAGGATGCATCTTCACAGAGCCACCGGATGACTGACCCCTCCGACACTGATGCGCCGGTGGGATGGGAGCAAAAGGCCACCAGTAATGATCTTTTAGAGTGAGGAGTAGGTTCAGAAGTGGCCATAGTACTTGGACGTAGCACAGAAGAGGGCTGTTGACAGTGCGCCTCTCCCTGTCAGGGCATGTACTGCTTCCTGCAGATTGTCAGCCTGAAGCCCTATGGCTCTAACTCATTGGCGTTGGCTTTTAGCAGCGCAACCATCAGAGGAGAGACAAGTATTACCCAGTTGGTTAGGCTGCTGTACTTGGGTAGCTCTATGTAGGTGATGTCAGCGGAGCATAGCAAGCTGAGATTGGCTATTAGTGAAAACATTTCCATGACAATTCTCCTATTTCAAAACGGGCTACAGTTGGTTGGATGAAGTTCCTCCAGCTTGGCCCATTTACCAAGTGATCTGATGTTTCCATTCGTAGCGATTTCTTTGGTGATGAGTTGTGGGGTGATTGCCATTGCCTGCGTAGATATGGCCAAGGATAAAGGAAGGGCTTGGTTGGAGGTTGATTCGCTGCCGTGCAAAGCAGTAGCAGTGTCCTGCAAATGAGCTAAGTTCATGATGTCAATAGGAGGTGTGCAGGCAAGGGCCTCTTTGAATGAGGTGGTATTCGTGAGCAGACCCGAAGGGGCCTGCAACCAGTTGTCCATCGCACCATGAAGATGTACTTGTCTGACCGTGCCATCGGGTAGCGTATGCACTACTAAAGATTTGCTGCTAACTGCTGAGCGGGCACAGATACATTGAGGGGAGGGGCAGGAGGCCCAGGCTGGAGCGATGGTTTTGTTTTAGCAGCGGCCTTCTTCTTTATTATGGGAGTTTTCCTAACTATGCTCACCACAGGAGGAAGAGAAGGCACAAGAGACACGTGCACAGGATGCCAGTCGTTGGGCAAAGGTGGTAAGGTAAGTTCTTCAGAATCCCATTCACTCCCCTGAGTACTGTCAGGAAAAGCCCTATTTGTTGCCTGCTGTCCTTCGGTTCTACCGATTCATGAATTTGTGGGGAAGCAGGCATCTTGTAACAAGGCTTCTTTCATATCAGGAGGAGCGATGGTAGCACCCTTTGCATTTTCGGCAAAGGCCTGTTTAGTAGGCAGGGAAGAGTTTTCTAAAATCACGTCCACAATCATGGCTAGAGCTTGCTTAGTCTCGCGCTGTCCTTTTGCAAGAGTAGAACATAAGACCATGAGAGCCTCAATTCTGGCAGACGAGGCCTTTAGAGCTGAGATGGCAGTTGGAGTCCTGCTCGTTCCGGGCACAGTTAATACAGAGGATTGATGGGGCCCCCTGTCACTATCAGTTTCGCTGTCATAAAGAGCAGAAGAATCGGGCGAAGGTGTATACATGGTTGCTTCGGGCGAGGACAGCAGCCTAGCCAGGTCAGGAGAAGCTGAGAGGTTGGTGTCAGCAAGATTGTCAGGCCCGGTAAATGGCACAGTCACGCTCCTCTGTGTTCCCACAGAGTTCTGGTGGAAGCCAATACACATGTTCAAGAGGGAATGGTGCTTATCTATTGTAGAAGAGGGGGTCACCACAGTGTGTCGCTTGGGGGTGGAGGTGTTGGTCCGATTGGGTGGACCGGAGGTAGGGGGCCGAGTATTAAGGAAAGCAATATGCACATTCACAATGCAATCATTTAATCAGTCCAAAATTGTTATAATCCTTCTGGCACTAAAAGAACCTGAATATTTATTTTGTCATTTTGTGTGAATCTACTTTTTCCGTTGTTACGAATGTCACAGTACAAATGGGTGCATATGTGTGATGTTTTGATTTACACTTTAAGAGGAAAGAAAACCTAATTTATAATCAAATTCATATTTAAAATGCGCCATTCAAAAATTAAATAATTCCAGAGCCGCTGGCCCTGATGGTATTTCCAACGTGATGCTGAAAACAAATAGCCCTTTGTGGGTAATATTCATCTCCACATTGTTTGAGAGGATCGCGGCATGTAAAACCCTACCTGAATCCTGGAATACAGCAATAGTTGTGCCAATTTTCAAAAAAGGAGACTGCAGCGATCCGACAAACTATCACCCTATCACGTTGCTTGATACCATTTCCTTCAAAAGAAACTAGCACTCTGGGCCGACCAAGCAAAGGTAATTGACAAACGCCTAACAGGATTCACCAAGGGATTCGGCGTAGAAGTGAATCTAATCATTCTAAATACCATAAAACTGGAATCTATCAAGAGCGGCAATAATGTGTTCCTCGCCTTCATAGACTTGAAACAAGCTCTCGATACCATCAATCGTCAGAAGTTATGGGAAAAATTACTATCATGGTCTTGCCCTCTTGAGATACTGCTACCTATCATGGCACTGTACACAAATACTTCCTTCCAGGTTAGACTGAATGCAAAAGGAGACCTCTCTGATACAATCTTTACAAAGAGAGGAGTAAAACAAGGCTGCCCTCTTGCAGCTTTACTGTTCAAACTTTTTATATCGGATCTACCTATCGCCCTAATGGAACCAAGGACATTCCCCCCGAAGATAAACAACCATCAGGTGTCCTGGGTCATATATGCTGATGACATAGTCCTCTTAGATACCACACAAATTGGACTTCAACGTTCCTTAGATGCTTTTCAAAAGTACTGCAACAATAATGACTTGCTAATAAATACCAAGAAATCAAAGATCATGGCAATTAATAGCAGACACAAAGGGAGTAAAAATAATTCCAGTTCTCAATAAAGAGAAAATAGATGTCACAAACTCTATCCGATACCTTGGAGTGCAATTCAATGTTTCAATTCGCGAATGGAATTGGACCCAAGACCTACTAACGCGAACTACAATGTTTGCCTTGCAAGGGTTGAAACTCCATGCTGCACATGGCAATTTACGCTAAAACCATTACTCTCCTTCTACCTGCAAAAAGTCGTTCCAGCCCTAACGTTTGGCAGCGAGGGAGGTTGGAATATACCCGCAGATTTCTGGTGTAAGCTAGAGGGCAAGTTCTGGCGAAAAGCGCTACGTCTACCACAGAATCTTTCAATAGTAGTGATCCGCTACGAACTAGGCTTAGAGCCTTTATATGCCACAGTGCTATGGAAGTCTATCTCGGCATGGCGGAAAATGAGAATGGCTCAAGTAGCCGGTCCCTATGAAATATTGCAAAAAAACACCAATTCCAACAAGTCAGATCTAATCTGCGTGTGGGAACGAAAACTGAATGCAATCATGCGATCTGCAGAGTTGACAGAAGAGCTAGTGATAAATATGCCACAAAGGGCAAAAACAAAATTGAGCCGTTGGAATTGGATCCAAAATGAAGCGAAGCGAAAAAAGTTGAAGTCTATACAAGACCTGGGAATTTCATCGCATGGCCTCGGTGAAATCCCAAAATACTTATGTAAATTTCCTTCGCGATACCATCGCAATCAATTCATGAGACTTCGTCTCAACCTACTTAAGACCAAAGTAGTTTGAATGATGAAGCGGGACCCTGATATCACGGACATTCTCTGCATGCAGCCGAATCAGCAAAACACCTGATAATTGAATGCATAGCCATCAAGGCTGAAAGGACATTGCACCTCGCAAGATTCGCTCCAATAGATGACGATCTAGAACAATGGTGGAACTATATAATCACTGGAACAAACACACAACTAACATGTGCAGCCAGTGATAAATTACATGGACTTAATCCTGCCAAAAATTTAATGTGACTTTGACCGGATTAAAATGTGCAGCAACATGATGGACTGTTAAGAATAAGACAGAGGAAATTGTGTAATAAAAAGTTTGTTTCTTTGTAAATTAAACTAAAAATTACAATAAAAATTTAAAAAAAAATAAAAATAAAATGCCATATTTAAGGGTAGGATCCGTTGTTGGTTGCAAAAGTAATGATGCACAAAGTAACAGTATTTTTTATGCAACACTGTAAGTAAGCCATCATTGCCAATGCCAAGAGTTTAGGCATTTGCAGTTCTTACTTGAATGTTATATTTATAGGAATGAATTTATATCATCCCTATAAAGAACCGCACAACCTCAAAGAACATGAAAGCTGAAGGGCCTTAAGAATGTGGCTATCATTATGGGAGATATTAGCTTACTAAATACCCACAACATTTTACATTGACAGCTGAAGCACAGAGCCTACAGTTTACATAGCTTTATACGGGGGCCCACACAATGCCTTTGATCGATTATTCAGCATGACATGATCTATAATGTTAAAACACACTTTCAAGTCCAGGCTATAAATGATGTCTAACACAACAGTTAAACACCTAACAATCTGTTTAATACTGGGGCAAAAATAGGTCTGTCCCACTATGCAATATAATACAAACATATATGATTCAAGAGACCACGTGGCAAACCAGGCAAACCCATGCAAAAAGGGCATCAACTTTCATTTAAATATGCTAGTTATAACAGATGAAATGGAGATCTGAGTGCATAAAGACCATTTGCCCATTTCTGGCTGAAAGAATCCTTGCTTGCCTGCAAGCTACATGTGCAATAACAGAGCTTACATTCTAGAAATTTGACTAGGATTAGGACTGTATTGATGAATAGTGCTAGGACTGTGATGAGAACTGGGACTGTGATGAGAATTAGGACTAGGACTTGTGGAGAATAGAGCTGTGATGAGGAGTAGGATTGTTACTAGGAGTGTGACAATGACTAGGGGAACTGTAATGAGGACAGTGAAATGGACTAGGACTATGAGGACTAGGCCAGTGACAATAACTATGAATCTGATGAGGACTTGCACTATTATAAGGACTGTGATGGGGACTAGGACTGCGAGGAGGCCTAGGACTGTGACAAGGACTAGGTCTAGGACTATTACTAAGACTATGGGCCACATTACACAGTAGGTGGTAAGGGTTTACCGGTACCGGTAAGGGCACCAGTACCGGTAAACCCTTACCGCCTTACTATGAGTTCCCTTTGCGGGACCCGACCTTAACGGCTGGTTTTACCAGCTGTTAAAGTAGGGTGCCGCAAAGGGACCTTGGAGCTAATTATGGTACCGCAATTTGCAGTACCGTAATTAGCGCCTTCCCCATTCCCATTGAGCCCTATGAGGGCAAAAATGGGAATGGGGAAGTGCCTTAGTGAATGGGGAATTACTGCCCCCGCTCACCTTGGAGTAGGGCGGTAATTCTGCCATCCACCAAGGCGGACACGGTAAAATACCGGCGGCAACCATGGCGCTAATAGCGCCATGGTTACCGCCTACCGTGTAATGAGGCCTTATGACTATAAATATGACTAGAACTGAGCCTATGGCAGGGATTGGGGCTAGGTCTGTGATGAGAACTAGGACTATATTGAGGACTAGGACTAGGATGAGGACTAGAACTGTGATGAGGACTAGGAAAGTTACTTGGACTGTGACATGGACTAGGACTGTGATGAGGATTAGGGCTGAAAATGATTAAGACTAGGACTAATGTGGACTAGACTAGGATTATGACAAGGACTAAGGGCCTCATTACAAGTTTGCCGGTCTGGCACTGTTGTTACCGGACTGGCAAACTACGAGTTCTACTAGCGGGTGTGTTTCCTGACCTGGCGGGCGGACCGGCACCCGCGAGCAGACCTCGACAGATGCGGTGCGGTGCATCCGGCCTCCCCATTCCCATTGTGTCCAGTGGTACTCAAATGGGAATGGGGAGTAATAATTACCGGCACCCGGCAATGGTGATGTGCCGGTAAATTCATGACTCCGACAGCAGCCGTGCCCGTATTCACCGCCAGGGTCATAATGACCCCCTAATTCTGTGACAAAGACTAGGACTGTGGTGAGGACGAGGACTAATGAGGACTAGGTTTCTGTGGACAACTTCGACTGATATGGTCTGGGACTATGGTGATGACTAGGACCGAAAAGAGGATTCAGACTGTAATGAAGGCTAGGAATGTGATGAATGCAAAGACTGTGAGTACGATGGTGATGAGGACTAGAACTGTTGGTAAGACTAGGATTAGAATGAGCACTAGGACTGTGACAAGTACCAGGGCTGTGTGTAGAACTGTGATATGGGATAGTATGTGGTGAGTTTGAAAGTTGACATGCTTGTACAACATCTAGGTGTTCATCCACAAAAAAGAAAACAGTTCATTGTCCACCAGCTCTACATTTCAAAATGGAATAACTATGCCCTCATTGGCTTTGTGGGTGGCAGCTTACCAGTTCTCAGTTGGAACAATTTGTCAGGAGGTGTGCTCCACGGTGAGCCCAGTACTGAGACATACCGGAGACTCGGTAGGTATTTCTTCACGTCCGCAGTGAAGCTACTGTTGCCATACGCAGTGAGGGCCTCTGTCACCGCTGAAGGTATATAAAAGTTCATCACACGCTGAATGAGTACTTTAACATAATAGCCAATGGTGATGGTGCTGAAGTCAGCCACGCTGTTATCCTAGAAGAAAAAGATGTGGTCGGTTACCTCATTGCTAAAGTACTTCGAATATTCCAATGAAATTAGGCATTGTGTGCTTATACTGTAAGTCAGTGGTCTCCAAACGTTGTCTTTCTTGATGTTTTGGACTAAAACTCCCACCAGCCCTAGCCAACATTGTCAATTGTGAGGGATTATGGAAGTAGTGGAAGTAGTGGTCCAAAACATCTGGAGAGCAGCAGGTTGGGACCCCTGCTGCCAGTCTTTAATGTAAACCACGAGGAAATGTCCATGTGTAAAGAGAGTCAACTCATTCATGCTGGATGCTCAACATAGCAAAGTGTAGAAATGCATGCCAAAATGTAGCGCTTCGAGAACATTTATCCAAAACGGTGCTGATTTAAAGTGATTACTATTTAGTGCGCAAGCTGAGAACAGCCGTGATCTGCCGTGCACCATCATAATAATGGCAAATATTTGGCACCACTTAATAATGGTCAGGGTAAATAGGACACATATGTATCACCGCGGAAGCTGCTTCCACTGTTATCCTGAAAAGGAGCTCATTTCAATACATCCTAGCATTGTTTAGCGGGAAATATAAATAGGACTGCATTGTTTGTTCCCACACTGCACACGTTCTGTTAACGTTAACATTCGATGCCCAGTTGGACGGGCACACCCAAAGATGTATTTTTTACAAATCATTGGTATCAGGTTGTTAAATTCACTTTGTTCATCTAAAGCTAACCAGGACTTCGACTCCCAGAATGCATTTATTTGTTACATAATAGCCAATGATTTGAAGAGTGATATCTCAGTAACATGGCGTCATCTAGTCACGCCATTTTAGGAGATTACTTGCAGATTAAGAATAGTTTAAGAAGATTTGCTTCACAAACTCTATTAATATTAAGCAATTTACACGCGAATATCCGTAAGAATGTTAAGGTGCTGTATTGATCACAATAACATGTGCCATTACTATCTTGCACATTTCTCTAAAAAATGTAGCTCCGAAATTGCAATTCCACACTACGTGGTGAACTAGGTATTTTTAGCTGAAGTGAGTTGAACATCACGCGATTGACATCTTCCGAACCATTATTGAGTTGTCTGTCAGCACCTGCTGGAAGTCTGATTTCGTAGTATTTCTCGTAGTAAACTCTCCCTTAGACTCCTCGGCTTTTGTTGATGACACCAGTTGCCAATAAACGCATGGACTGAAAGGGAATGCTGAGGCCTACGTGTGCCATGTGCATGCCATAACGAAAGAAAGTTGGAAAATAATATATGGCAGCACAGAACTATGTAGTCCCCATTTGCAGATGTAGAGATGCAAGGAAGGGACTATATAAGGATTTCAGACACATGGCACAGAGGTTATTCACTATATCGCTCAATCATTTTGGTACTGCCAGAATTTTGGAATTAAATATGAATTTGCTGTGTATTAAATAGCTTTCCATGGATTGTGTTACATCAATTCAATGCTTAACGCGCTTGACAAAAATACAAATATTAGTGAGGGAAAAAAATAGTCCCTTTGGAGTCACTTTTCTGTTTCACTTGGAATGGTCGCCGCGCCCCCCACCGCCCCTCTAAAAGGGTGTGTACTCAGTGTTCGGCTTTGCCTGATGTATGTGTCACTCGCAGATCTCGCATATATCAAGATCATACAACATTAAGAATTACTTTATCTATTTTGGAAATGATCATACCAACTTGAAGGAAACCTGTGGGTAAAGAAGGTGCAGAGCTTCCCAATTTTCGGAAATGGGTAACTGCATTTGTTAGCTCGTTGAGATAGTCGGTGTGTTTCCTTACTGCACGATGTACACTTCCGAACCTTATGTTTAATGTGCTGATTAGTGAAGAAGAAAACTCACAGGGGAACGCAATTCAAACTTGGACCACTGCAGCGCTACATGCTGAGGTTGTACACTCTGGGCTTGACTCACAAGCATTTGCCCTCACGCAGATTAGTAGAAGTCCATGGACATCTCCGATTTGCCCTTGCTCCCTTATACCTGGTCTACCAATCCTAAAAGAAATATGTAGCTGCCTGGCACACCTTTTCCATACCATGAGCAAATCTTTGTGAATCACATTTGACCATGAGCAGCCGTACTGGATTTGCTCCAATGTTCGAGTTTGTGAATCAGCTATAAGATAGCAGGTGCAAATCTGAATTGCTCATTGGTATCTCGGGTTCCTCCAGTGTAAATATTTGTGAATTGAGCCCTGTGTGTAATTTCAAGATTAGAGTGCCGAAAAACATGCCAAAGATTAACCCCTTAAGTGCCAGGCTATTATTGAAGTCTATGTAAAAAGGACAAGTACATTCGTCCTTGGCACTTATTAATAAACCTCTATGCACATTTGTTCCCATTAAGACTTGAGGCGGATCCAACAAAAGAAGGGGCATAGAAGTATGTTGTGTTGTTGTCAGAATGGGGAATGGCATAAAGGCATACTGGCACTGGGGGTTAACTACAAAAGAAAGGAATGTTCTATTCTCTGAAAAGTCTATAAAAAAGGGGTCAGGATGGGTTAAAGTACATTGCATCAGTGATCTCCAACCTAATAGGGATACAGATCACCTCTGGTTCTCTGTCCATTCTATGGGATATAGAGCCCAGCAACTTCTTAACAGAATCTCATAGGTCAGAGGGATGTCAGTAAAACCTCCTGACTCAACACCCAATACCATCGATTTACCACCCACCATGCTTTGCTGCTAAAATCATACTCTCAAGGATATAGTGCCAAGTTTGCTTTGCAATCACAATTGCAATCTCAATTATATAGTGCACAACTCGCAAATCGTAATCCATCAAGGGTAGTAATGTTCAGCTCACTTATCCCTGCTCCGAGGGATATGGTGCTCAGCTCACATTTCGGGGACACAGTGTCCAGCTCAAGGAATGTAGTGTCTGGCTCTCTTTCAAGAGATATGATGCCCAGCTCAATTCTAGTGGATAGAATTCCACTCTCATATCTGAAGGATATAGTGCCCCTCTTACTTCTAAGAGATATAATGCAGCTCACGTCACATACTGCAGGGTTGATGCACCCTGCATGCTTTGTCACAGCTCAAGGATATAGTGCCAGCACAGCCATAGACATTGTCACCCCCTGTGCAGGTCACCCCTCCGGGCCAGGTTTTTCCATTCAGCTCTCTCTGAAGTACTATGTCTCTTCAGTTTCTCAACTTCCCCAGGCCCCTCAGCCCTTCTGGGCCCCTTTGCTGTCTCTGGCCCATAAGTGGTCTATGAACCTTCAGCTCCCTCTCATCTATCATATTGCCAAGTCACTCTACTCCTTCCTCTCCAGCTACTCAAACGATCACCTTCTCTCCTGCTTCCCATCTTGCAGAATAAGGGGTCAGAACCCTTTTTATAGTGCCTCTGCCAGATACTGACTCCCTAATTGGCCATGTGGTCCAATGTTTTGGGACACCAACATCATTGGCCATTAGGCTTTGTAGTTCAAGACTAAGCATAAAAGCCTTTGATAACACGTGTGGCCGTTTGGAATTTCCACCATGTGCTCTCTGTGTTTGCTTGTCTGGTAGCCCATGTTTCCTTCCCTTCCCAGATTGGGATATTTTTGTGTAAGAAAGGTTGATGCTGTGGGGTTTTATTTCTTGATCCATTTGTTATTCTTATTTTTAGGGTTTTGACTTACGATTCCCAATTTGTCATCAGGGCAGTACATGCCTTGCTGTTTTTAAGTGTTGCTGCTAAAGGGCAGGTTATGGGTACCTCAAACTGTATTATCCTACTTAAGGAGGGAGAGATCTCTTTTTACTTGGAGGTACTGCTAAAGAAAGAAGCATTTGCAGGAATATGGCTCTCCTGGAGTCTGAGAAGGGGTGCTAAGGTGTTTTTGCTACTTCTTGGAACAGTGAAAGTAGTCCCATTAAAACTGACGAAGTGTGCACTTCTTGAGTGAGGTGTTTACCTGGATGGGGTTATCCCATGGTTTGACTGTACTTTGGGGGAGTCTTGACCGTGTCTTGAGGTGCCTCAACACTTTTCCTCAGGTAACAGGGACGTTGCTCCCATTGAATGGTCCAGGATGTGCATGCCCTTGCTTCCAACCTTCCCTGGCCCAATGTTCTGGCTAGGGGAGGGGCAGGAGGTCTCTGTTATGGGCATGTGACACTGTCACAGGCCATGAATATGACATTTGAGCTACTCAGTCAATAAGACTGTTACCAATAGAGTGAATTAGTGACTGTGTCTTTTCAAGAATGAGTCACTGAAAGTGTTACGTGTTGCAGGATGTACACAACTGAATATCACTGTTTCAGATGCAAAGTGAAACAACATGTGACACATAAATGATTCAGGAATGTCAAATCTGCCATCAGCCTGGCATTGAGTTAGATATGGGTGTATGTGGGATGTGTAAGTCCTCAATAAGAACTCCAAACAACATGGAGTGCCGCAGGTTGCACTCAGGGCACTGAACTTGACTCAATGTAGATGTCTTCTTAGGTGTATGAAAAATGGACTAAATTCAGATCATGAAATGAATGTGTTCTTATAATCACAATATGATCAGTGCTTTTGTATGTAATATCACCTAATCAAAGAAATATTCTGGATGTGGCATCCCTAAACCTGGGTTCATAATCACTTATGCTAATGTTAATTGATCTTGTATATACCATATCGTTCATGAATATTTTCACATTCATGCAACCAATAGACAAGTATCTGATGGATGATACATCACCTTAACCTTACATAAGGATCAAGTGACTGGTTTGGAATTTTAATTCCATAAGACTTGCAGACTTGTGCCATTGACAATGGGTCACTATTCAGTGAGTCACTTTAATTGGTGCTCTCACACTTTCACTAATACCTCCAGAAAGGCACCATAGAGCCCTTTTTAACAACTTAAGTTAGTTTCTCCATATGGTTTCTTGACTATACTTTTCCCAACAACAACAATTATCAATTGGAGTTATTTGACCAGATGCAGTTTAACATATCACATTGCTGGCTGAGAAGTGATTTATAATTTAATTTCATGGAGAGAGTATTAATAATAATATTAATAAGCTATTTAATGATTGTTAAGCAACAGGTTGTACAGAATAACTGAACAACTATAGAATTTATTAATGGAATAGATCAATGCCATGTGAAAAGCAATCCAGTACTTGGACTAGTTTAAAAACAGTCAGCGGGTATAAGTGGTGTCATCATAATGATCGGATTGACTGCATTTATATCTGTGATTTTCAATATCGCTTGCTCAAAATTTATGACCATTTCCGGTACAATTGTAACACCTTGTGCTATATATCAACACACAACCACCGGGGAATAATAACATTTGGTATAGGCGTAGGAGCGGCATCTCTTGATGTTTACTATGGTTTCCATGGACAACAGCAGGCCCGCGATAATGCTATGCGGCTGCTGGTTCCAGTATGGCAGTAGCCGCGGCACACATGTACGGAAGTGATGTGTCACTTTCATTGCTTTCCATATAAACACGGAACTTTGACCACGTCAACCCTGTATGGAAGTGAGGGTTCTATCCCAGCAACCGCACAGTTGTTATAAGTTACGAGGGAGTCAAGGTTGCTATTAATGTTATTGATGATATTTGGCTCCAAGGTAGTCAGCAGTGACCCTGCTACATGCTGACATATAGATGCGCACATTTCTTCGTATGGGCTTGAATTATCCAATAGTGATGAGACTAATTTCTCATTTAGCAGGCAACCCAGCGGGGAATAGATGGTTACAATTGAAATAACGGAAGGTGCGTACCTGGTTGCCACCATATTCGCTAATTGAGGTAAGGGATGGTATTTTATGGTAAAATCAGACCATTCCTGATCTATCAACTCCTTTTTAATTGTCATGCTCTTATTCTTGCCCCATAGGCAGTAACTGAGTAGATGTAAGGGGTCCAGATCCAACTACCTAATGCATGACAGGGCGCCATCCTATCACGGCATACAGGGGTTTGAAGTGATGGGAATCCACTACACATTTACACTTAATTACCAGTGCTGAGTACATGCCGTTATCAAGTCACAATGTAACATTTGAAGCATGTGTACTATCACCCCGTGTATGGGACACAAGTTGCTACAATCCGTTCATTTAGAATCATACTGATTGGACTATATTTGATAAATTATGAAGTATTCAGGGCCCAGGCTCATGACAATGACTGTTTACTTTAATTCTATGTAACGCTCATCTGTACCCCAACGATGGCCAACAATGGTATGTGTTCCTTATGATTTCTATTGATTATTTGTCTTAACATGGTTTAATCATGTTCATTTGTTTTTGCTTTTGACTGCAGTTATTTTGTGGTTTTGGTGAATATCCTAATTTTCTCCTTCATTTGTTTTGTTTTATTTTTTGCTATTGTTCACTACAATGATTTTAATTGTGCATTTGGTTTTGCCTTAATCCTGTCATGGGGGATGCTTTGTCTTAAAATACATTTTATTTGTTTTTTGAGGATACATTTGACTGTTATTTTCCTATATTATAATGGTCATGTAACTCATTACGCAGCCTTGAGAATGACCGTATTGTCGAAACACGTGTCGGCTATCAGTTAAATTAAAGGATTCTGATTAACTGCACAAGAATAGTTATTGATTTACAAATTTACAATAGGCGCTTAACAAATCTACATTGATTCAAGTTCAGCAGGCTGAGCGCAACTTGGGTCACCTGATATTGTTTGAAACCCTTTGATTTGGGTGGTTGAGGCTATACCACTCCGTGACTGCAGCGCAGCTGGCTTCGTGATGAGAGCTTGGGCGGAATGCACTAACTCTTAAGTCCTTAAACCCTCGATTTCTGTTTGCTCAATAAGAACTCACCTAGAAGGGTTCCAGGAGTATCTGTCAAAAAATATACTTAGTGCATTTAAGAATTGCAATTCCAGCACCACTGACTGTGTATTTCTTGTGAAAGAAAAGAACATCACATGTAAAACATTTCTACAGCATGTTGCAATGGGAGATCATGTGTGAAAGTTCAATACATTGACAGTGCATGCATACTCTCCATCATAACCCATTATAATCTACCAAGTGTCATTTTTTCCTTTAATTCTGTCACTTTTAATACCACTTCTCCCACTAACAAAGTTACACTAGAACTCTCACAATCCAAACTGAAAACTACTTCTCCCACTAACAAGGTTACACTAGAACTCTCACAATCCAAACTGAATACTAACACTGCACGTATGTTGCTAAAGCATGGCATCTACATGGAATGAAAAATGGGAAAATGCAATGCATTTAAAAATATTTATTTCAGCACCATCCCAACTACAACTAATAAATGCATGTGTACATTTACAGCAGTACTTTGTGTAATTTCAAAAAAAAATAAATGAAAGAAAATGAAATGGAAACGATTTGTGCAACAGTTTGAAATAACACTCAGTGTGTGCAATTGTATTAACTTTGATGCACATGTATACTTGCTAACATTCCCCTTTCTAATCTGTATGTGCTTATTGGCTCCTACATTTTTCTCTGCATTCTGGGACTTGTAATGGACTTTTCCTGATGGAAAAAGTGCAACCACAACTCCCACAATACAAACAAAAGAACCATCATTTAATAAGCAACCACACATTGGAATGCATCACATTGGCAATATGCATGCACTGAGAACATAGTACATTTTCACACAAGTGCCACTTAAAAGTGTTGTACAAATGTTTTCCATCTCCAATTCTTTTTTAATGAAAATTCACACACAGTGCTGCTGCAAATCCACAAAACCATTTTTCAACTTTCACGTAGAGCATCCCAAAAAGGACAGATTTTAAAATACTCAGCATTTTCCATTTTGCATTCTATAAAAATGTCACACTTTCTTGCTGCAGCCCCGTTAGGCATACTTATCATGGGACCAACAGCCCCATTACCAACAGAGCCAGTGCCCCTCTGTCCCCTGCTGCAGCCCCGTTAGGCATACTTATCATGGGACCAACAGCCCCATTACCAACAGAGCCAGTGCCCCTCTGTCCCCTGCTGCAGCCCCGTTAGGCATACTTATCATGGGACCAACAGCCCCATTACCAACAGAGCCAGTGCCCCTCTGTCCCCATTCCCGTAGAGTACGGGACTCGACAGGGAATAGGGACTAACAGTTTCCAGCACCTGACTTTCCAGGACAATGGGACTTGTAATGTCCTGCTGGGTGCCACAATAGTATTAGGAATCTGGTGGCAACCCATCTGCAGCACTGCCAGGGTTACCACCATACTCATAATGAGGGCCAATTTTATTAAGTTGTCTTTCCAACAACTCATCATACATTCATAAATAATGTCTTCCTGTACTAAAATTACTTCATCACTACCATATATATATCCACTCATTTTTATCTCTTGCAATTACAGTGAACAACAACCTCCAGGAGGACAACAAGCTGAAGGAAACTATTAGTCACATCCTACAAAGTAAGTGCATTACTGCAGTAGTACTCTTGCTGTTACTCGTACAGTATCGTTTAGCCGCATAGTAGCCTACAAAATTCCTTTCAAAATAACAAACATTATTTGGCTGTTGCTCAATACAGCTCAACATGTAGACTCTTTTTATGGTCACCTAAATACCATTATTATAACAGCCACTATTATCCTGAAAACATTGTAATGTCCTCACTTATTCATTGACACTACCAATGTCTTACACACTAACCCAAGTCCTTCACACATCTACACACACAGCTATTCTTACAACCACTGAGTATTTTGTAAAGAGTGTGCGCTGTCACACCAGTTATCGCTAGTAAAGAAAATATCAACGTTAAGTATATGAAACCTGATTAAGGTGACTCATTTAATTGAACAAAATGTTTCAAACCTCCATTTTGAAAACCAATGTACATGAAAAAGTATTGCAAACGTCCATTTAAAGAACCTAAGTTGTTCATACAAAGATATTACAGATTCAAAAGCCAATTCAGAGAACCAAGTTTTGCATACAAAGATATATCAAAAGCCCATTCCAAAGACCAATGTACATGAAAAGGTGTTTCAAACATGAAAACAATGTTTCAAAAAAGCCCATTGAGGGAGCCAACACGTGTTTTGACCCACTTGGGTCCTTGTCAAGGCTGGGCCTATCTAGTGCCCAGTACTACAAACACTTTCATCAATTTGAGCCTGCTTCTATGCCAAAGATATACTGATTGTTAAATAATCAGCCTGTAGTTTGCCTGCAGAGTTCAATCTTTTCCTCAGAATTGTTTCACCATTCTGCAGAGACTGTACTATGCAAAAACTCCTGCTTTACAACTTCAACATTTTAATAACATTCTCCTACATGGAACAGCCAAATAACTCCTTCAACAAATGGAACACATCCGAAGTAAATATTTTGGAAGTGAAGATGACTTAGAAAATTCAGTAACTTTAGAGAACATTAGCGAAAACCTTACAAACACCAATCTTCTAACAAACACATACAAAAAAGAAATAGTAAAGTTTAAAAGCACATCTGCTGAAGTACCAAACCAAGTATGTGCGCATTGCCACAGACCTTTTTATAAAAATTGCACACAAATTGCAGATATGACTTACAAAATAGAGGACAATGAGGAATCCCAATGGTTCCAATTAGCTTTATATCGTATAACAGAAAATAAATACAAAATAAGTGACCCCTCAATATTTTGCATCCTGTAATAGCTTTACCGAAATTCCAACTACACACCACAATTAGTACGCTTCTCTATTTTGAAATCAGCCCTCTAACTCCAAACAAAGTAATCTATCACATTAGAGCAGCCAAGAACAATTACCAGAAAGGGTTAAAAGAATATCGTTCAAAATGCAATTTTAAAAAACGGAAAGAGATTGCGTACATGGTGACTCAAAAGGAGAACTCAAATATCTGGGCTGTTCTAAGAGGCAATGAACCTCGTGGTCTTTCTGTTAATTGAGTAACTGAACCTGAGTGGATGACACATATTGCTAACACCCTGGGTCGGAGCGAGAGTAACAATGTTCCATTCCCTCTTCTAATTACATCGTGGTCGTGTAAAGTGTCGATCCTTGACATTATTGTAATCATCGAGCAACTCAACTCATCCCGGGCCGCTGGTCCTGACGGAATCTGTAATGCGCTGGTTAAAGCCACCTCAGGACTGTATGCTCATAGTTATATCTTTTGTACAACCATACAGGCAACACAGGTTGTATCCCAAAAACTCGGTCTGAAAGTCACATTCTGCCAGTTCACAAAAAAGGCCTCTAGAACATAGCAACTAATTACAGAATGCTTGCCATTTTAGATGTCCCGTCAAAAATAGTGCAGACTGTATATGCTACCTTTATTGACTTTTCTGCAGCATTCGACTCTGTGCTTCGTAACAGATTGCGAAGAAATTGGCTCAACGGAATATCCCGGCAGGTCTGCTTAAGATGAGATGTTGATGTTATTATACTCTAACACTACAGTTAAGATCAGATTAGATGCGGAAAGCAAACGGTTAGGCTCTATACCCACATGATTCAGCGTTAATCAAGGGTGTACTGTCACTGCAACAAACTTCAACCTTTACCTAGCAGACCTAGGCCTGGCTTTGATTAATCAGACTGTCTGCCCCGTCAAAATGGGTCACCATTAGACCAGTTGGCTAGCTTACGCTGACAACCTGGATTTGGTCGACCACACCCAGAAGGGCTTGCAATGTCTGATTCTTGCCCTAGGAGCCTATGCTAATAACTGTCTGTCAATTAATATCGACAAAAGTAAGACCATGACATTTTCTCCATCCTCTGCAAAAAGCCGTAATGTTGTTTGCACATTGAATAGGCAGCACCTTGCATGTGTTTCCACCTATAAGTATTTAGGTATCTATGTACAAAATCACTTGAGCTGGGAAAACCCATTGGAATGAAACTAAGGTCAAATTTAATAGAGCAGTAGTTGCCATCCGTCAATTTATTGGCCAACAATCTAATATTTCCATTGTGACAATACTCTTACTAAATCAAACAAAAATTCATTCCATCGTCTTTTATGGCATCGAGATCTGGGGACATGAATATGGAGCAGTATTGAGACGATGCAAAGCCTCTATACTGCGTAAACAATTTTATATGCCACAGTCACTGCCAATAGAATACTTGTACCTAGAATTTGATCTCACTGGTATATTAGCTGACTTCATTGTGAAGACAGGAATGTTTTGTGATAACTTACTCAAGTTAGAGAACAATACTATGATGCCAAACTTTGTTGAAGCATTCTGCGAGATAGAAAACTGTAATACAATGGGGACTCTGGAACTGCTGATCTCGCTGTACACCAAATGGCAAGAGGGATGTTGTGGTCAAACCTCAAATGGGGTAGTGTACATGATCAAGGCTCGTCTGAAATCCGGACTCATGTCACACAGTAAAGAACAACATTTGGTGAACTTGTATTCTGGGAGTAACACTGTCTCATTTTGTGAGTACATCTCTGATTGCACATTAAAACCTACCTTTTTAACTGCATACCCAAATAGTGCCATCGCCAGACAGTACACAAGACTAAAATTTAATATAAGCAATGCTTTGGTCACGTAAGGGGCACGATATGAAATTCCATGCAATTTCCGATTTTGTCGGCTATGTGGTACTGATGCCATAGAAACCATTGAACACCTGTTAATAGCATGTGAGAGTCTACACACGTTATGAACCAGCTATCCGAAAGCTTACAACATTTGTTTTAATTGTGACAACATTACTGTACTCTGGCCAGTTTGTTCTTTAATGGTTGTGATCATAATCTGGTCTTTTATCTCGTGAAATTTCACTGGAAATGTGCCGAGATTATTAATTTATTAACCTGTTAAAATCAAGTCCTCCACCACCCAAAATGATGAAATATTGTTTGATGTGGTGACACATGTAATTTTATAGCTTTTGTATAATCCTTTAGTGGTTCTTTTAATGTTCCTAGTTATAGTTTTAAAAAATTGTTATTTTTTATGTAGTTAACCTAGAATGTGTATGTCCTACTCGTGTTAACAGGACCACAATTCTCTCTGTGATTCTTTCTTGGAGTTTTTTTATCTTGTGAATTTGGTCTTAACATTGATAAACTGTAATTGTTGCACCTGTTACACATGTTTAATGTTGTATATACAAAATCATTCGGCTAAATGTATATTAATAATAAATAAATAAATACTTTGCATATACTGCAATACAAAGCTTGATAATTACCAAATGCCATCACGTGCTGTCACTAATAACTTGGAAATATTCCCACTTCCAAAACCTCTCCAACAGTTTAATTTGTATGAGAGCATTATGATCCAAGCAGTACACCCATTTCAAGCTATAATATGCCTTCAACTCAAAACAGCCAAATTGCCTCCTTCTGAATTATTAAAAGGCATTTGTGGCAAAGTAGTATATTTGCCATTAGATCTTAACAAAAATGAAGAAACTCTAGGATTGCAATGGCCAATAGATAAATGTTTGATTATCTTAGTTAATGGTGTACCAACAAAAAACAAATACATTTGGCAACAACTAGTAGACTTAAGCAAAGTTAGAGAAGTCCTACAATATCTAAAAGAAAACAATGAGTACTGCAAAGATATAAACATTGAAAAGAATTTAAGAGAAACCACCCAAATAATTCAGGATTCATCACCAACAGGCCAATTTGAACGTTTGAACGTGTAGATCCTACTACTACAGCCAATATTTTGGATCAGTATACAATTCACCCACTACACTCCAAAGACACCATAGACGATGCATTGGAAACATATCAAATGCGTCAAGCCAAAGGATCTCCAATCAGCATATGGGAAAAACGTGTAGAAGCATGTTCCTTTCCTCTACTCTTTCCTACAGGAAAAGGAGGATGATATGACACAAATAACAGCATGAGAATATCACTCTTTACGCATGTATTCTGAAGACCCCAGATTTAGACAAAATGCAGAATACATATTCCACCTCCTGTTCAAAAGTGAACTAGAAACTCTGTGGTACGGAGTTGCACACATATTAAGAACAGGCTCTAATTTTTTTAACATGTCTGCTACCCAACAGCTTCAAACTTAAAAGACAAAGAAGGTTTGCAGTCAAGTAACACAAAACTCTTGGCAAACATCCGTGGTACAAAAGAATACTGGTTCCGACGTCACACTGATGTATGTTGTATGCTAAGGAACCTAGGCCCACCAGATGGTTTGTTAATTTAAGTTGTGCAGAATATGCATGGGATGACCTGCACAACTTCTTATGCATAGCAAATCAAAATAAAGTAGGAATAGACATAAAAACACCAGGAGAGCTCTGTTCTTGACCCTGTAAATGTATCAAGATACTGTCACCACTGCTGTATTGCCATGCTGCACTTCATCTGTAAAAGAAGTATCACTCCCTTCAGAGAAGTGGAACACTTCTTTTGGAGAAAAGAATATCAATCCAAAGGAGCACCACACATCCACATGCTTTTGTGGATAAGAGATGCTCCTAAATTTGGTCATGACAGTGATGCCACTGTTTTGCAGTTTATTCACAAATACATATCCTGCAACATCCCTTCAAAAACCACACATTCTGAGCTACTGACACAAATGTAACGCTTCCAAAATAGTGTGGCAAATACCGCCGATGCATATATTAAAACAAAGGTAAATACTACACCAAATGCTGCTTTGGTTTCGCTAGACCAGTTTCAGCAAAAGGACAAGTAAACAGCTTGATGTCTTCTGTTAGACACAGTGTCAAGGGCAAATCACCTAAAAACACATACAGCGTTAAAAGAAACGAAGCTTCAAAGTACATCAATGATTACAATGCAATCATTGCCCTCTTGTGGAATGCAAACATAGATATACACTATATTGCAGACAATTCCACTGCTTTTGCAAGATGTGTCATAGCCTATCTCACCAAAGCTGAGAAAACAGAGCTAAAAGACCTCTGGGATGATATATCATCTGACAAAACACTGTCACACAAATTGTACAGCTTTGGCATAAAACTGCTGTCCCATAGAGAATGTGGATGCTACGAAGCTGCAGACCGTTTAACAGGCACAACCTTATATGTCAAAACTGAACACATAGGGGGTCATTCCGAGGTTGGAGGTAAGTAACAGTCCTTACCAGCATGGCGTAAATAGCGTGTCCGTGTAGTCAATAGCCCGCTAATAGAGGGCTATTACGACTTCGCGGGCATGAGCTTTGCGCCATGCCGGTAAGGGCACGAAAAATGACCTTTGGGGCATCATGCATAGCTCAGATAGCACTACCGGCATGAACCACTACGGCATTAGCGGTGACCGCTAATAGCGGTCACCGTTATTAGCAGTGACCGCTAATAACAGTCACCATAAATAAGCAGAACTGGGAGTAGCGTCATCGCACATGAACGGGAAGGAGCACGGCGGCCATCTTTAAAAACACAATCCATTGCCATCCTCAGCACACAGGACCTGTGGGACTCTGCTGTTAGTTTGAAAACCTTCATCCAACACACCACAATGCCCAAGGCCCTTAAGAAGGGAGCGGCCCACCAGTGCAAGGAGTGCTTCAACAAGGACTAGTTGGAGATGCTAGCTGGGACACTGCAGGAAAATGCTGAGATTGTGTTCGCCAACAGCATGAAGAGGGAGGCCATCATAAAGAACATAAAGAAAAAAGAGATCTGGGCACTTGTGGCGCAGAAAGTGAGTGCAGTCGGAAACACCCCACGCACCATAAAAGACTGCAGGAAGCGCTGGGACGACTTGCGGCTCCGAGTAAGGAACATACTCTCCTTCAACAGGAGCCAGGCAATGGCAACAGGCAGAGGTGCCAGCTCCCCCATCAAGCTGACCCCATGGGAGGACATCTGCGCCAGCATGATTGGCATAGAGGGGATAGAAGGTGTTGGTGACATGGAGTGTGGCGCCACAACATTGGCCGATGGAGGTGAGTGTCCTAAGAAAACACTGTAATTCAGAGCCTGATGAAAGTCAACCAATATGTCCATCCAAAGAGGCAAGCCATGGCCCAACACACACACACTCCCAGCAAAGTAGCCAGACACATCACAGACACATGCAGATGCCTGCAGCAAGGCACTGCTGTACCTGACACATACCACACAAAATGCAAATGCCATAAATCACACAGCATGCAGGCCCCAACAAATATGCATGTCACATAGCATAGGTCTTGGCCAACATGAGTGACCCCGACGTATGCCTGCATAACCCACCCATGTATCAAACAACGTGATCATCCAAACTGAAATACCTATTATCCTCGATTGTGTTTATGATCAATTGTCCAAATGTATGTATGATGCCTATCAAAACATCACTCATGCCGTCCCTCTCTTCGACCCCCACAGGCTCTGACCATGATAGCGATGCCAGGACTCAACTCCCATGAACACCACACCCCGGAAGAGGTTCCGGGATGACGCCAACCGCCCTTCCACCTCGAAGGGCCAACCCAGGGGCCGCCGTGAACCACCAATGAAGACACCCCAGGTTGCCAGTGCACCGGTGCTGCCAAGGGCCGCAGAGGCGGAAGCGCCAACACCTATTGCGCAGCCAGAGGAATCAGCCGAGGCACCAACTCGGATGAGTCTAGTTTGTCTGGGGAGGTGGCAGCCACAGCACCCAAGGCTGTGGAAGAGGGACAGGATGAGGTATGGGTTCCCGTCGAGGATGATTCCTCAGAACTGCCCTGCACACCCAGTTCACATGCATCCCCCCAAATCTCATCCCTTGAGACAGACCACGCCACCACCCCGTAGCAGTGTAGGCGGGAGCTAATTGAAGGGCCCTTTAGTCCGATAGTGGTGAGTAGTGAGGCCGAGCAAGACACCCAGGAACCGTCGACCTCCACAGGTGCACCCGCAGGGCCGCAGTGTGCTGAGCAGCTGACTGTCCTTGTGCGGCAGTTCGTTGAGGACAATGCACAGGCAAGGCAGGAGTGGCAGGAGAACATCGTCTCTCTAGGCAGGACCACCTCAGACAACACCGCCTCCATGGGCAGGATATTTTCAGAGAACACTAGCCGCCTCTGCGAGGAGGTATCCGCCCTGCGCCAGGTACTAAGCCGCATAGCCGATGCCATGGAGTCAGGGCGTCCGGCAACCCAATTCGAGCAGGCGGCCCCACCATCCTCGTCTAGCTCCACCCAGACGAGCCCGCTCCGCAGGTCATCACGCACCCTGCGCCAGCCAGACATGCCACCACCAGGTCCAGGGAGTGCTAATTAACAGTCTGGGCAGCCTGATGTAGGCATTTGAGACTTGATGGGACATGTGTGGGGTAGTTGTGGGGGATAGGGGGAGGATGTGTGGGGGAGTTGTGACGGAGGGGGGTGAGGGTGTGTGGGGGAGTTGTGGGGGGAGAGGGAGAGGGTGAGGGTATGTGGGGGAGTTGTGAGGGAGGGGGAGGGGGTAAGGGTGGTGGAGGGTCGTTTTCATTGTTAAATTCAATACACCCGTTGTGTCAAAAGCAAGACCTGAGTGGACATTCATCATTGCGCATGTGTCATTTATTCGTATACAGTGCATAGTGTGCATGTACCCACACACCCAATGGCCTCTGTCAAAATATCATGTCACCCTCTGCAGCCATGTGTGTCAGTAATATTGTGCAATCACTGACTGACGCACAGCATGTCCCTTCTGTGCATTGGCACCGCAATGATGTGCAGCCACTTCTTCTTCATCCCCTTCATCATCACCAGGTGGTTGCAGTTCAATGTCAGGGGGCAGGGGCACGTTGCGTCGGATACACATGTTGTGCAGCATGACACATGCCATGATGATCTTGGCCACCTTCTCATGCCTGTAGAGGAGTGCCACACCTGACGGGCTAAGGCAGTGAGACCATGCCTTCAACAGGCCAAAGGTCTGCTCAATGACCACACGGGTACGGGTGTGGGATCGATTGTAGCCCTCCACATGCCTGTTCTGTGTGTTTTGGACTGGGGTGAGGAGCCACAGCATCAGGGGATAGCCACTGTCACCTGCATGGGAGGCATGAAAAGGTATATGTCAGTCAATTGATGATGGACAGCTGTACTAGTCACACATGATGGCAGATTATCGTTGGTCACATGCACATGTCCCTGGTTGTATGCACGCCATTTTTAGGCCCTCAAGGTGTCCCGTGCCATGGAATAATGGTGTGGGTTGCATCTTCATGATGATACACGGTGTGCTCTGCCGTCTTGTAGCTCATGCATTTTGTACGCATACAGCTGTGTTTGTGTCAATTTAGTGATGTGTTGTGTTCTGTAGGATTTTCTGATGGGGAGCGTTGGCAGTAGGCTCTGCAATGTTCGGCATTCTGTGCTGATTTTTGCCATGGTGACATGCAGCATTCTTGTGGTTGATCTGGGATATCGGGCACAACAATGTGTGATGATCTTGCTTGCGTCACCTCCCATCTGCACCTGGTTGGAGTGGTATTGCTTGCGATTGCGGTAAACCACCTCCATGGCATGGAGGCCACCTTTTGTTTCATGAATCTCCTGGGGAGTCCGTGGTAGGGATATGTATTCCTTTGTGTGCTTGAGGAGGGCATCCAGCACTTGCTTCAGGATGTGAGTGAATAAGGGTGATGATATGCCATGCATTTGCCCCGCTGTGTGCTGGTAGGTGGCTGTGGAAAGGAAGTGGAGCACCGACACTACCTTCAGTAGAGGGGGGATGGCAGAGCGTATTGCAATGAGGCTGACAATCGTGTATCAGGTCCACCATGGTGTTGATGGTGTCCCGGTCAAGATGGTACAGGGTGTGTTTGTGCTCCGGGTTGGGTGGGAAGGACTGGCTCTGATGTTCGGGATTGGGGGCTGCATGCGCGGTTACACTGGCTGCACTGGTGGGGCATGCTGGGCCTGTCTCACCCTGCTTCTCCTGCTGCATCATCTCTGTGGTGCCTGCTGTTGGTGTTGGTGTTGCTGCTGGTGTTGCAATGCATGCATGTCCTCCAGCTGAAGTGTTGATGCTACTATTGGATTGATCTTGGTGTGGAAAGGGGTGTGGTATGTGGGTGTGCTCCTTTTCTTTGTTCATGCCCAGACTCCATTGCCTCTACCTGTGCTGATGATGTGCACCTGTGGCAGTTGGGAACACTGCACATGGCATTTTACGGTTGGTCAGCGATGCCGGTATTTACAGCATGCCAGAATCCACTTTTAGCACCTTCATGATGCCGGTATTTGCATGTCCGCTTCACTTGTGATGTCCTCCATTTTACGGCATGCCGCTATTAACGGTATGATGGCCCGCGTGCCTGCGCCCATGCCACTATTAGAGGCACCATTAATTACGGTGCCGCTAACAGCGGTTAGGCTGGTCGGAATAGCCCAGCGCGGTAAGCAGTTTATCCCTTACCTCCAACCTCGGAATGACCCCCATAGTCTGACTAAGCCTTGGTCTATCTGCATCCAGAAAAAAGAGTGCTGAAATCCTACCAAGGCATAGAAACAATAGCCAGAAATTATCCCAACAGCCAGGTCATTTTAAAAAATAATGTATTATCCACATACAACCCAAATAGAAGTACTGCTGTTGAAAACATGTGCCTGTACCACATAACCCAAAACCTCCTACAAAAATAATGTGAAAACAGATGAACAAAGTGGAAAATACGTGGTCTCAGCTTGTGAAGGAAGCCTCATCAAACTTACCAAGTCCAGCCCAATTGATCATATAGAATTATCATTTAAAACTCCTCAACATAGAGAACTTTATTACATGGCCCTACTTCAACTTTTTAAACCATGGAAAAAAGAATAGGATTTATTAGATGACCATGACTCATTTGAAGCTGCATTCAATGCAAAAGAAAGCAGCATAACAAATGCCAATTTCAAGCAATACAAAAACAAGTTGGACCATGAATGCCAACAAGAGGAAGAAGTTCAAGCACAACTAGATGAATACTCTCCTAAGGGCAGTCAACCTTCTCTAACTGGAAGGCAAGAACCACTTGGAGAGCCATTCATTCTAAATGAAGCAGAAATAGCCATGACTGAAGTAGAAAATACCATGTATCAATATGAACAATCAGAAGAAAACGTGTCAGTGCTGAAATCACAGCTAAATGATGAGAGACTTAGCATTTACCTAGAAGTGACTGAAGAAATTAAACATTGCTTGAAGCATGAAAGTAAAACTTGTAGCTGTCAAAATTATAAACCTCTGCTCCTCTATTTAAGTGGTGAAGCTGGTCCTAACAAACAACAACCTTTCAGCTGTCCACAACATAGTAGGTGTTACTTTATTATCATTATCATTATCAATACTTTACACCAACTACTGCTGCTCCGAGTAGAACACCAAAACAAATTAGAGTACTACAAACTATCAGCAAAAGCTGCTACTGAAGTAAAACAAATGAAAATGCTCCTAATAGTTGAGGTAAGCATAGTTTCCAACCTAATGTTGGCTTTAATTCACCTCAGATTGCAAGAAGTCCTTAAAACGGACTACGCAGAACTCTTGGAGGAAAAAACATTATTGTTTTTGGTGATCTCCTACAATTAACACCAGTGAAAGATGAACCTATTTTTAAAACCTTAGGAAACACACATAACATTTTCCAACACTAGCAATCAATCTTCTATTCCAATTGACACCAATTGTTCAAAACAGTTACTTGAACTGCTCAGATCCACAGGAATTTCTAATGTAGTTACTGCAAGTACTGGAAACCAAAAAACATACCTATAAATGAAATCTTCCAGATTTCATACACGTGGAAACATACATGCACTCTCTGCAACCATGTTTCACGAGAGCACATCCCTAATGAATGATTTGTGTATGTATCTATACCAAATTGTGAAACCATTTCATTTCATCAGCTGATGCAAAATGCAAATCATGCCATATTATGCACTTTTTGCAATTCAGACAATCGTTCCACCTTGCACATAAACTCACATAGGCAACATCTGATACTAATGCTTTTAAGGTACAAAACAGATGGTACCAAAAACAAATGCAAGCTTACTAGCTTCACACACGGGCAAGTATCTCTTGTCAAGAAGACCTTCAAAACAGTAGGCATGATCTACCACACTTGTGCCACAACCACTGCAGGTCACTATACTGCATACATTAAAAAAAGATGTGGTTGGTTTGAATGCAGCAAAACTTGCGGTACTGTAAAACAGAGATTACTAGCAAATCTAACAAATGCCTACTTAATATTCCTTAAACCTAAATTTAGCCACTAACCTGTGAAACTATCAATAGTTAGTGCACCTTAAGCATGCCCTTAGGTACTGCACACTTCAAACAAACATACTGAGAAATGTAAACTCACATAAGTGTAGTACGGCTTTTTCAATGCGGTATAGATTTGTTTTCCCAATGACCCAATGAATATGGAGCCAGAAACAAAAACTGTGCAGAACACACAGTAATGTTGTTTAAAACATAGTACTTACAATGTACTGATTATGAGGGTCTACACATTTTAGTCACTAACCGGTAGAACTATCAACCGTTAGAATACAGCAACTCGTATCTAACTGCATCCGTAGTACTGCAATGCTACTTTTGAATAGCAAAATAGTTAGAATGTACCAACATGTATGGAACTGCTTCAAAAGATACCCCTCAAAACTATAACACTAACTGTAATTACTATACACATATTATTAGAAAGGTTGTATCCAGTGGCCAGATTCAATTTCTGTACACATATTATTATAATAGTTGTGGCCGGTGGCCAGACAGCCATCCTTCCAAGAATCTAGCCACTGGCCACAAGCACTACAGCATAATATGGCCATGCACCCAAGAATCTGGTCACTGGCCACAACAACCACACCACAACTCGCCCTGAACCTCCCAATTCAAATAACATCTGCAGACAACGAAATGGACCGCCAACCCTATTTTTCTCAAATAACCGCATATCATCTAGATTCTACTCCCCTATCCTGACCAAGCCCTCTTGCAGTCACAAAATAAACCCAAATGTGTGTCTCAAGCTGTCCGCCCAAGCCCTCTTTAAGTCACCAAATAACCCAAGCTGTCCATCCAAACCCTCTTTCAGTCACCAAATAACCCCACATGTGTATCTCAAGCTGTCTGGCCAAGACTCTGCCTGTGGACTGCCGCAGTGTCTGCGGTCTACCGCAGTGTTCGCAGACTGCTGTGCAACCCATATGCTCTTTTTCCACCTAAACCAAGAGCCCTGTATCATCTTTTTTTCCACTCCCACACCTTTTTCAGCCCCTCTTTCCAACACCAAATGACCCAAAATGTGTTTTCCAGACTTTTCCCCCACCAATCTATCTGCGGTCAGTGCGGCTTGTCGCGGATCCAACATGGCGTTTCGGGAAATATGATGCACCTCACACTTTTCACCATCCAATCAGTAGGCGCGTTCAATGTCTGCGGACCTCACCTTGGCCCGTGGGCCAGTAGGAGGCCCGTCCGCAGACAGAATAGGCAAGTAGGTCGATGGACCGAAACCCAGATATCACACATTTTATGGGACCTACTTTTGGAGCGTTTTAAAGAAAACTACAGGACGGATTTTACAGCACATTTACAAAAGCACACTTTCAGGACCATTCCGCTGCTCCTGCCGCAAATTTCCGGAAAATCCATCCAGCGATTTGGGACCCCCCCTAAAACTTTGCCACCCCCTGGACGAAACCTCACCGAACTTTGCAGAATCAATCTGACAAGGCCATATACTTCTTTTGCAAAGTTTGGTAAGGATTCATGCAGAGGGGGGCAAAGTTATATGCCATCCCAAAAGTGCTCTTCCTATGGGTTGAGCAACTTAACCATAACTACAGGGCCACTACCGCAGACAATGTAATAGATGGTGGGAAGCAGGGACCCTGCAAATGTGTCTAGAGATAAAACAGATCCCCAGAGGTCATTGCATACTTACTATACCGATGTATGAAGAGATTGATCTGTTATTAATAACAGAATTACCTGAACATAACAATGTGTGTTCTTTTAAAATGATGGAGACATTTAATAAGTTTGCCAACTTAGATTGAGCAAAACTGGTGAAAGATATTGAAAGTTTGGAAGAGGAACTTTTCAGCTCTATAGATGGTGATGAAAGCAAAAAGAGAATACAATGCATGGAAGCAAATCTAGAGAGGTACAGAGGCGAGCTACGCCTGAAAAACTGATCAAGTTAAAAAATGTTAAGGTGAACTATAAATCAGTTTGTATTTACACCTTTGCTAAGAAGTTTGACTAGCCAATTAAAGACCAGGTTATGAAGCCACAGCAGAGTAAGATAATAATTACTGTGGTAAAATACTCCTAGAGCTCTGAGAATGAGTCATCGGACCAGGAGGCCAGCTCTAATGTCAGAATGAATTTTGTAGAAGAATTCAGACTGCACAATTTGGAAAGCAACAGACAGAAAAGGAAAAGGAAAAACTCTAGGTCACTGACACACAGGAGGATAAGACGCACAAGGAGAAGTCAAAGATCGGGGGAATCAGTGCTGCAAATTATCGGGCCACACACTCTGGAAAAGGACAGAGATGGAATGGGAGGGGTTGACCCAACAAGAAAGGTTAGTTATCTACAATATCTCTAACAGAGTTCTTACAGCGGAGAGCAGTCAGTTTTAGAATTAAGCCTCTCTTTCTGCTTGGTGAGTACATTTAATGTTATAGATGCTCGCATTGACCTCTTCAAATTTATTCAAAAGCTGAAATTAACCAAGTACTATAATATCAAAGTCACTATGAATGCTACTATTGATTATAAAGATACTTGTGAGGTTAACCCCTTAACAGTTAATGATGTTTCATCTTTAGTATGTCTTGAGGCTTTGGGGAACAACATTGTGCTGAATGAGAATTTAAGTGGTATGGAGATCTCTAAACAATTTGATATCCCAATAGATCTCACCAATGATGTGGAGTTGTGTGCAAAGTCCAAATTCTGTCCGATGTTGATGCATAGCACTATTGATGTGTTTGAGGAGTTGGTTCTCTTGGATTTTAGGGAACTTTCTAGCATGCAATCGGTGTCATTCCCAATCCAAGGCTCTTAGAAGCCTACAGGAAGGTAAAAGTGTTGTCATCGGACACACAGAAAAGGGGGGGGTAGGATTGCGGTTTGGCAAAGATCACTTTATTTAATTGAATCCTTTAGTTAACTTGGAGATGATGCATGTTATGAGTTGGTCACTGTAGATATTTTGGAACAGGCTGAATACTTGTTTGACCAAAAGTTAGATCTATGGTTGAGTCAAGGTCTGCTGGATGACGATGAGATTCTCTTTTTGCATTGTGATCATCCTGTTACCCCCATTGTTTATTTGCTTCCTATAGTCCATAAGATTCTGAGAGACCATCCGGGTTGCCCTATTGTTTCTTCTATGTTTTAATTCCTAGACACGGCTTCCAAATATCTTGATAATTTTCTACAGCTCTTTGTTTCTTATTTAAATTCTTACATAAGGATACATCTGACTTATTGAAAAGATTCAATGGTTTCAATTGGGAATCCCATTATAGTCTGGTTTCCCTAGATGTGGTTTCATTGTACTCCAGCATTTGTTATCAGGCTGGTTTGAATGCATGTGATTCCTTTTTTTAAAGAAAAGGTCTATCAGCTTTAAACAACAAAATGAGCTACTGATTGATCTTTTGACATTCTGTCTCAATAATAATTACTTTCTCTTTGAAGAGAGATTTATCGACATGGGTGTCTCCTACCTATTCCAATCTTTATCTGGGATGGTGGGAAGAATGCATGGCTTGTTCTCCTAAATTTTATGCATACTTTGATGATATTATGGTGTTGCTGTAATACATAGATGATTTATTTTTGATTTGGAGAGGTACTCCTGTGAAATTGTTGGAATAAATAAACTTATTGAATTGTAATTATTTGAATCTGCAATTCACTGTAACCACGGACACTAGAAAAATTGAATTGATGTGTGTTTTGAAATATTGGATGGAGAATTTAGAAGCCATCTATATCGGAAACCCACCAATGTGAACTGCATTTTAAATGCTAAAAGCCTCCATCTGCCATTGCTCAATAAAAGCATACATTTTGGTGAGTTTAGCATAGCAAAATTAAACTGCTCTAAAGATAATGATTTTATTCAAGAAGCTAAAAACATGAGTACCCGATTTAAAACTAGAATTATTCTAAGAAGATGATTACTAATGCTTTTAATAAAGTCCAATGTTATCAGCGTGGTGATCTGCTCAAGGTTTCCAAGAATCGCAAAACATCTGTATATGAACCTATCAGATTTATTACAAAATATAGCACTCAAGCTCCCAACGTTAGAAGGATTTTGCAAAAATATTGTTCCATGCTTAATCTGATAAGGATATTGTTAATGTCATTGGTTCTCATTCACAGGTTATGTTTTCCAAGGCCCCCAGTATGAAAAATATTTTGTCACCAACCATGATTGTCCTGTAGCTGGTAACTGGTAGCTCAGCACACATAGAAGGAAGAGTGGCTTTTCTAGTTGTGGCAAGTGCAAGTTATGCGGATGGCAATTTGCACTTCAATGTTTCAGTACTCCAATAACATCAAATGGGAGGTGAAATATGAAATCACCTGTATAACTAAATGTGTGATGTACATGATATTGTGTCCCTGCAAATTGGCATATATTGGTTCCACTATTTGGAGTTTGAAACTAAGGATCCCATAGCACTATTGTGCTATTAAGAATTGTGATGAAGCCTATCCTCTTGCCAATTTTCTTTTAAGAAACACAAAGGACATCCTGAGGGTTTATCATTTTTAGGCCTAGCTCATGTACCTGAACATGCTCTTAAGGTCAATCATGAGCCTAATCTATGGCAACTAGAATCCAAGCTGATCATTTTGTTTGACACTTTACAGCCTCATGGTCACAATGTTGATAAGGAATTGTATGTAATTCTGTAAATATGTGTTATATGATGTGTTTGCATGAAAATCATATGGTTGCAGTGTGCACTTTATGTTTCCATTCTCCATAATATGTTTTCTGGAGATCTAATGCCCTATAGGGCTGTACTTCCTTGACATATACATTATCCCTTGGAGGTTGTAGTATCTACTAAGTATATATTGAAGTGCTATGATTATCTATTTGATGTAGAGCCCTTTTATAATATCCATTTCCATTTCTTATTTTCATCACATGTGTTACAGTAATGACTTTTTCCGACTGTGATTCTGTGATAATTCAAATGTTTATGCATTATACACTTTAAATAACTTTTGGATTTGGAAGTTTATGCTCTTCCTTTTAATCTCAGGTATCCCTTTTTTGGAAACTATATGCATGATGCACTACTTCTTGAATGACGATATCTGTCTTGATCAATTGATCAGTTTATGGCTGCTATGAGAACGGTCTATTGTAATGTTATCAGAATATGAATGATATCTTTCTTTATGAATGTTATGAATAATGATTTGTTGCTCATGCATTGTGCACTTTTTGGCCAGGATCCTGTCGATTGTGTGTGCTTGCTCTCTTTTTGTTTCGGTGCCTTGGAAGTTTTAGTTCGTTTTGTATTTATTTGAAACTGACTTTAAAGATAATTGATACACGCACTGTGCACTTTTAAGTGTGATATCTATATATATATATATATATATTGTTTGTGAGTTTGTGGCTTGGCGAAATGTTGGCGTAGGGGAGGTGAAGTTGTATGAGAGGCATAAAGCAAAGGCGTATGGAAAGCGAAGGCAAGGCATATGGGAGGCGAATGGACCTGAGAGGTGAAGGAAAAGGTATGTAGCATTGCAGAGGTTTTTAAATTGTTGCTATATAAAGAGGTGCCACATGCATTTCTGTCACTCTCTTAGGAATAGTGCTAGTGTTATTTCATGAGTGGCTCTGTGAAGAAGACATCCTTGCTGCTAAAAACTAGTATGCCAATGCAACTAATAATCAGATTCAGGATATGCTTCCGACACAGTTACTGAGTACAACTCAATCGATATGGTGGTGGATACCGACGAAGCCACAAACTATCCAACAGAATTCCTCAACTCACTCGACACCCCAATGAATGCAACCACATCACATTTGGCTGGAGTTTGGGTCAACTATCGTGCTGTTTCGCAACCTCAACCCACCTAAGCTGTGTAAGGGCAGAAGGCTGTGCATCAATAAATTGCTGCCCAACATAATTGAAGCGATAGTGTTGACCGGGAAGGGAAAATGAGAAGATGTATTCAACGCCCACACTCCACTCATTCTAACAGACATGCCGTTCAGTTTCAAGCGCCTACAGTTCCTGGTCAGGCTGGCATTAAGTATTATGATCAACAAGGCACAGAGCCAGTCAATCAAGTGCACTGGTACCAGCTTGGCATCTGCATGTTTCTCCCACAGGCAGGTATGTCGCCTGTTCTAGAGTGGGCTCCCCGAATCAGTTGTATACCTTTGCTCCAACTGCCAAAAAATAAAATGTTCTTTATAAACAAGTCTTACAATGAACACTTTGGTAATATTAAACTTTAGGTCCATAGTTGTTGGCACGTCAGCATCATGTTACTCATCATGCTGCTCAAGAACTTCCATGTTGTTCTCACGGGTATCCAGTAATGTTACCGAAAAACATTTTTAACATAAATGTTTAACGAACAAATACAATTTTTCAAAAATAATTATATATGGGGTAGGGTAAGGGGTTAAAACAGGTGGGGAGGG
Source organism: Ambystoma mexicanum (assembly GCF_040938575.1). Taxonomy (NCBI): domain Eukaryota; kingdom Metazoa; phylum Chordata; class Amphibia; order Caudata; family Ambystomatidae; genus Ambystoma; species Ambystoma mexicanum. The sequence goes on along the minus strand of NC_090934.1, from coordinate 710,814,964 downwards.
GGCTGGGGTGGGGTTATAAATGGTGTTATAAATAAAGGGAAATGGGAGTTTGGGGACACCCCCTCAGATTTAAACAAAAAAACAAATGTTAAAAATGTTTCATTAAAAACGTTTTTGTTATTTTTTCATTTGTTAATATCACATCAAACTGTTCTCACGTACAGTTATACATTTCAGAATGAGTTTTTAAGAAGAACAAAACATCGTGTTGTGTAGTCTTTATAAGAAAACAATTGAAAATATCAAATAATTGAAAGAAGTAGTGAATGCTTGTAGATCTATGCAAAAAATAGGCCTTACCCGCATCCACCGATGGCTCTGATGTCTGGGGCTTTGCCAACATAGGGAAATTGAGTATCATAGAAAATACGTTTCTGAAAAACTGGTGCTTCTTCTTAGTATTGCTACATCATCATTGGATCATTTAGAATTAAGCATTTCTCCAATTAGTGATCAGATTGCTCTAAAACCTGTCCTTTATTGGATAAGAATATAGAAAACGGAGGGTTTGGATATATATCGGGATGCTTCAATCCATTTAATGTCACTGGATGGGGGTAAAAGCTCCAAGTGGGTCGTGGACTGCTCAGGCCTGACTGCATCATGCATAAAAGAGGAGGCAAAAATAAAAGCAAGGCAAACACTTGAGATAAAAGCAGCATCTCTCAAGCAAGGCTTGTAGTATCTGACCATTCAGACGCTGGCTCGCTATAACAATACTTACCTTGACAAAATTGTTGCCCCAAATAAACAATCCTTGTGGGTACGCCTAAGATTTTGGATATTACAAACAGCGTTCCAACCAAGGTCATGGACTGACACGGATCAGGGGTGTGCCCCATGTGTAAGACAGTTAATGAAACAATGGCACATTCTTTGCTCATTTGTCCTATGACCCTGAACTTGAAATGCACCTACTTGAAACCTATACTGAAGGAACCAGGGATTAGTCACGCAAGAGAAGCCACGATGCATTTAAGACAACCCACGCGACCTCAGGTCGTTTTTGCAACTGAGAAATATGTACATAGAGCAGGGCTTCAAAGATGGAAGGTTTGAAAGATACCTCTCCCAGAGTTTAAATAGTAAACTGATGTAAGCCCTGTTCATGTAATATACGTTATTGTAAGAGCTTGGCCAGCCTTGTTAAGAATATGGGCATTTATTAAGAGGCTGCGGATAAAGACTTCTCTTTAGGGAATTAGCTTAAACCGTCCTAACCATGAGGAGTTACATTGCGAACAAGAAATACATTGGCTATCGACTGCGAGGTTGCGATCAAGGCTCCCCTCATCGAAATGAGTTTAGAATTTTAACCCTATGGTACTATTTAAGGAACCACAATGTAGGTTTGTCATTATATGAAATTAATATTTAGATCTGGGTAAATTTGTATACGTTATTTTATATTTCACAATTATGATCTGTCTTTTATATACAGCTGGTTTTAGAAGGTTTTTCCCAATTGTGTTTTAGAGTAATCAGCATTCCAGGGAATCTCTCTTGTGGTAAAATGTGGGGAACTAGGACATGTTTTTTCTTTGACGCTAAAAATGCATTAATTAGGATAGGTGGCTCTGTTATTTATTACTCTAACCTAAGTTATATTTGTTGTACCAAGGTGGCACCCGAACTGTGGAACATTCAGAAACCAGTTTTGCTTTTGAGTCTGTTTTCTATGCTGTGTGTATTTTACACAATCATGCAATGTGTTAGAGGTTCCCTCGCTGTTTTTAACTGAAATGCTGGTAATTTTCTTTTCATTACTCTGCCTGACGAAGCCATTGCCTGAAATGCTCTGTCATGTTCGTGTGCTTTAAAGATTTGATTAAATAAAATCTACTTGTATTTTGCAGCTGACCAGTGGTGTGCCTGAACCTTCTTCATCCTTGGTGCATGTGAGGATGTGTCGTTGCACTGGATGGGATTCGATTTTCATATATATATATATATATATATATATATATATATATATATATATATATATATATATATATATATATATATACATATATATATATAATAAACGAAAAGAATTTGCAAAAAGAGAAACAGAAAAATGTCGAGGCACTCATAGATAGTGCTTGGTAAATAGATTTTATTACATAAAATGCATCACAAAATAATAAAAAGATTGGTTATTTGAACCAGAGAAGAGAAATTCACTAACCCATCCGGGTTAAAAATGCCACGCGTTCTGCTCAATACACGAGCTATTTCAGGCTTCAATACATTACAGTCACTCAGTCAGTCACTCACTCGTTTGCCGGTATATATATATACAAACAGTTTGCGACTTTAAGCCCAGCCTCTAATTGAACCAGAGTGGTACGCACTACCAGTGCGGCCATCTTGAAGTGGATTAAAACCTGTAATAGGTATAGATAATATATCCTAATACTTCTGTCACGGTGACCCCAATGTCACATTTATATCTTCTCTGAGCCTATCTAATGGGCATTGTATGTCAAACTATTTGCATACTTTCTTTTCCTATTATGCAAATATATTGCACAAGTGTGCTTCAACATATCATTACAGCCACCACTGCTCGACCAAATACCAAAAGCAGTGGCGGCCAGTGAATAGCAGATCAACGGCAGCCAAGTCTTCATTATTACATAATATATTAGTATCGCTGTTATTCTTTCAAATGATCACTGCGTCATTGCAATAGTTGTAAGGACCAACATTTACTACCTCTATGTTAACTGACAATCAAGGTTGCTAACTCTGATCGCCAGCACTCCAAGCTATGCTATAGCGGCTATTCATTACAATGTAGCATGTCTGATCATGCAAAATTCATGATTGCAACGAGTTAGTGTGATTCTGTATATGGATGGCATCTGGAAAATAATCACAAGTATGCAAAATACAGTAATCTGCGAGTTAATTGGTGCTTATTATTTACACTCTGCAGATCAAACATAAAATGTTCATCCGAATTATGTCTACTTGACCATTTCATACTTGGGTGGTCATCAAAGCGCTGGTGCTTAACCACATATTTTAAAAGATAACCATGACCACTCAATACCTGGTCAACAAATATCAGTAAAGTGCAGTGCCATATCCCGTAGTTAGAGTGAATTGTTTATGGGATATGGCACTGCACTTTACTGATATTTTTGATCGGTATTGAGTAGTCATGGTTCTCTTTTAAAGAAGCCCGATGGATGCACAGGTTGGTCTCCTTTAATAATGGGCTAAATGAGGAGTTCCATACCAGCACTTGGCCTTTGTGCCCTTGATGGTGCCTTCTTATCCACTGGCAACCGATGATTGTTGTTATTTGCTTCATCACTTTACCCATGATTCTGTTTTTATTTGTGCAGAGGTGGGAGCATTATCAACAACAGCACCGACTGTGTCGCATTTTGATATGTATACTGGCATAATGACTGTGAATGCTTGCGCTTTCACCGTTCCATTCTCCGTTGCGTAGCAACACCCACGGCGTTGACACACCCAGGCTCGCTCGCCAGGCCGCCACATAGAACACGTGATTATGTCAGCATAGCTTCACCCAGGCCATCGGTCTGAGGCCAGCAACCCAGCATTGCCATAACATGGGGATGCAGCTTTACTCCGACGACAGTGCGGCTGCCAACCATGAGATGGAGGCTCCCTCGTCGCACTACAGGTGAATGCACTGATACCCAATGCATTACTTTGGTCCTCACTGTGGCTGGTTGCAACACGATTTGGGTCTGTTTGTGTTATTCCGATACTGCATTTCTCCATCATACCTACTGGCAGGGTTTAACAATGGGTGCTCTCATACTTTTAGATTTCTTCCGAGTTCAATCAAACACTATAACCAAATCGAGTGGACCAGCTTTCACCACCCCTTGTGAACTATGTGGTTCAAGAGGAGCCGTTCTGACTACAGGGTAGGGGTTGATCCTTTCCTTCTTCCCCATACACCTGGCCGTATTTGGGACTAAATTGCATACTTTTTACCTCACAGTGGATGTGTAGCATGCAAATCCCATACTGCCCACACACTAGGGCTGTTCACTCTTTTATTAGACAACTGAGGGTCACACCAAGCATGCTTAATCTACCGCATGCTAGTGGTACTTACCCCTGGGGCCCACTCTTCACTTATATGATTCATCTTATCACCATCAGGTCTTAGCCTCACGATTAGAGACCAGGACCATACATGCCGTGGCTGATGGCACCTTTCCCCCCTTTTTTTCTTTCCTCACCCCCCTTTCTCCTGCCTGTCTCCCTTGTCAACAGATAGCAGCAGCTCTTTTAACTAAGGAGGGCCGCGCTTCTCCAGTAATCACTCCGCAAAGCACGATATAACGTGCAGCATCAGACTCTTTGACTTGACCAGCCTACCGGATGGCTGTGGAAGGAAGTAACACACCCGTTCCTGCTCCAGGATAAGCACTTCTGGGTTCCCCATGGGGCCTTTTGGGCAACTCTAGATGTTACTCTAGAGTGGCACTGATGCACTGTCATTTACCTTTACAGAGTCTTTCTTGAATCACCCTCAGGAAGGCGAGTGGACTACATCCAATTTCGCCAAAACGTGTTCCAAGTGGAGTCTTATTCCACTGCCTGACCCCTCAACTCAACCCTAAGTTCACACACATTGGTAGACCCCTCCAATTACCGAACTTTGCTATAACAGGGTATTCCAATGAATGTAGGAGATACCAATCACAAGATACAATGACATTCATTGTATGTACCTTAATTGTTGTATTTTATTAATTGCCTAAGAATTAAGGAACTGGTAAATTGATACAGCCCCATTTCAATAAGAACTTGAACACAATCAACATAGGTAACATAGCATCTATGTATTCATGCCGTCGAATGAATTCTTGTTTACTGATTTTTGTCTTTAGCTCCCCTTTACATATTTTCTTTCTGGGTAGGTAATAATAACCTGTTGTATTCATCATAGTTAACCAAGTTTACTTGTTTTTCTTTATTGCACTGCTTGTTTGTATAATAAATGTGCATCCAAAAGCACTAATTGTTACTGAAACCTGAAGCTCTCTCAATTCATTATTTTACAAATACATTGTATGTGAGGGTGATGTTTCACAGTGAAACATTAGAGTTTTGTCTAGAGGGATATCAGCTTAGATACAGGCGCTTATCAAATTGGTGGAATTATTGAGACTAGTACATTTTTCAATGGTGGATCTCTTTATTTAAATTTGAACAGGTTATCCTTGTCATATTCTGCTGTAATTCCCATTGGCGGCTCTTTACTTTTATGAAGGCCATTTGACATGTTAAATGCCAAGACAGGCGAGAGATGAAAACATATCACAGACCTCTGGTGAACTAACCTGACACAAAAAAAAGTTTACTTTTTTATAGAATTTCAAATGTTCTTCTTCACATCATTAATACCAAACTGCAGGTCTGTATCAAAATGTATTACAGTCAGGTGACCTTACCACAGAGTGTTTTCTGTTGGCTATATTTGAATTGTTAATGTACAATAGGGAATCCCAGATGAGGTTTTTTACCCTCACATCAGTTAGTGTTCTGATGCTTCCAGACTTCCCAGCAGGATGGAGAAAATGAAGGTAACATTCTCTTTGTTTAAAGAACATATTGTTATCTTGGTTTACCATATGATTTATGTACTTTCCAAGGCATTTCTACAAAAACAGGATCATGTTTTAGTTTATTGAAGCTGAACATTCATAAATAATTGCTGCTTGCGGTGTGACAAGAATCAGGAAATAATGTTGTCAAGTGCCAAAATGGAAGATTGCAACCAAATCCCAGCTTCATCATTTAATAATTGTGCTTGATCCTGGACAACACTGTTTTTATACTACCCAGGCTGGAGAGCAGCTTTGGCACAATACACAAGAAATAAACTAATTTTTTGTGAATTTGTAAGAAATACAGTGTGCACCTGATGCACATTGATGCTGTGACTTAGTTCATTGTTCTAGCCACCCACTGTCAGCTTGCACCTCAATTACCATTCATAATATGTCTTTCAGTAGGATCGACACCTTAACAGATTACAGAGCAGAAACCTTAGGGTTTACCGACAAAGAAGCTACAAGAATTTTAAACTGCATTAAATTGTGAAAAAGGATTTAGTTACCACAGAGAAACCGGACCACACCTTTAGGCAATTAGAGACGGTCATACGCAGAGAAATATCACAAAGTTCAAATGATTCCTAGAGGATCTCGGATACAATTACATCGTACACTTTGTAAGTATAATCCTATTTTGTTAAACGCTGGAGATATATACTCAATAAATGTTCACTAGTTTTGATTATTTTGACAATAGAGATGCTAGCCAATTTTTTACATTGTGTAGAAGTAACGATTACTAACTTAAACAATACATTAATAACTACTCTTAGTAAACAGGACTTAGATACATTAACAAAAAATCTGAAGGTTATGAGAAAGAATTGGAAAATAAAAAATCTGAAAATTCAAACAAGACACTATTGATTACAATACAATACTGTGATGTTGATAGCCCCGAGCCATCATCGCTCCCACCTTGAGCCTGCTGCTGCGTGCATGTGCCCTGCCTGTCGATGCCTGCACGTCCACCTCCTGCTGGGGTCCAGTTTTGTGGTGGCCACCCCTGCTGGACCTCCGCCTACTGACTATGGCAGGGATGTGTCCTCCACCAGCCTGGCCGCTGGGTCAGGGGCAGCTCCACAGGGTGGCCAGGTGATACATGGCCAGGAAGATGGCACAGAGGACGACTGGCGCATAGGGGTTTCAGTTGAGGAGGGGGTCTGCAGAAGGTCCAGCACACGGTGGAACCCAGAACTGGTGACCCGTCCTAGTAGGTCGACGCAGTCAATGAAGCATCCAAAAAAAGTGCATTGTCCACACAGGAACCCTGCACATCTTCCCGAATTACACGTAGACGCAACGACACTCCAGCCAGGACAGGCTCAACACGGTCCCGGATTGCCACGTCCGCAGGAAGAGGAAGGCCAGTTGTTGTTCGCGCATCCCCTTCCTGAAAACGGGTCTGGACGAAGGCATCCCTGCTGGTGCGGGATGATGCAGTCACAGGATCGGGGACAGGATTACACACAGGCACCTCTGTGGCTGCCTGTGCTGCCTCCTGTCCCTGCCCCTGGACTGCACCACTAGCACCAGTGGAACCCCCCCCTCCAGACCCCGTGCATGGGCCTTCTACAGCCTCCTCCTCAACCAAACCCCCCAACAACCTGGATGATTCCGTGCCATCTTCCTCCATAGGCCCCTGTGGGGTCTCAGCTGCCTCCTCTGCTGCCGAGGAGTCCACCTCCGACCTCTGCCTCTTGGATTTACCCTCAGCAGCTGCAGACACGGTACCAGACTCCTCACTTCCCAACGAGATGACAACATGGGAGGGGAACTGAGCCTTGTGTCTCCGGCTGACGGTGAGATCCCTGCCGATGTGCTCCACAGCACCGTCTCCTCCCTCTTCATCAGTTGATGCTGCAGACAGGGAGAGACAGAACACAGGCATCAGGGCACTGTACAATGGTCTGATACACACATGACAGTTGCACATGAGTGGCAGTGTCAAACTTCACACATGGCATCACACTCCCCAACACAGATATCATTTGAACCCACACACATGCGCAAATTAACAGGAATGTTGCAGCAGGCAGCACCATCCATACACATACAACAGCATGAGCATCCGAAAGTTAGCCTGACGTCACATGCAACACAGGGAGTGCCAAACACATGCACACACACCACCAGACATACGTGCATCTGTACATGTCGACCACCTGTCGCAGTGAAATCATCGGCATCCATGTCACATCTGCCAATCAGCCTCCTACATGTGGGTGTCACATGCATCCATGGTGTATCACAGTGGCACACATGTCAAATACACAAACACGCACATGTACATTGTGCACATACATGAAGGTGGAACCAGCATCCATGTGTCACACCACAACCATGCCACAGTATATACACAGAAATGTATACATGTGTGCACCTACACATGCATTTGCCCGTCATGCATTTGAACACATACACCATTGATGTGCCTCACACATGACTGAACTCACATGCGGCAGGCTCATGTCCCTGTACATACACATCCATACATGGGCCTTTCAAGACATATGTCCAACTTGCACACTCCTGGCACACCACAACATGCACTGCGTCCAATCAGTACAAATGGACACTTACCGCTCGACTCCAGACAGATCTGCCTCTGAAGGACCTGGAGGTGGAACACTGGGTGTATGCGTTCCAGGACCCTCATCTGGATGTTGGTAAGGCGGACCCAGCACCCCTCTGCATGCTTTGCCTTCAAGAGGCGCCGGGCCTTGCTGAGGGTCCTGGACCTGAAGTCCTCCCAGCGCTTCCGGATGTGTTGCATGTCGCGGGCTGCCACCCCCTCCACGTTGATGGCAGCCACGATGTCCTTCCAGATCCTCTTCCGTCCTTCATTATCAGCGCGTGAACTTCCAAAGTGGGCATCATAATTCACCAGGACTTGCTCCACCAGGATACCAACTTCTGCAGCACTGAAGCCCTCTGCCTCTCTGGCTGGGGGTTGCAAGTGGTCTCTGATGGTGTTTCCCCCGACATGGCAACCCCCGAGGCAGGTGTGGGTGGGCAACTGGGTCCTGGTGCTCAGTTGTGGAGCGATGGAACTTCAGTCAGGAGTCTTCTGTTCCAGCAGGGGTGGTCACAGCAATTGGACCCCTGCAGATGGCTGACGTGCAGGCACCAAACAGCAGGGCACATGGCCAGCAGGTAGCCAGGCAGCAGTAGATGGCTGGTGGGAGCGGGCTCGGGGCTCTGGGGGGCAGGAAAATGGCCTTCTGGGCAGGAGCGTGGTCTTCTGTGTGTTGCCGCGTGGCCAGCTTGATACAGAGTGATTTGGCACATGAAAAAACTGCACGTCGGCGTGTAATTCGAGGAAAGACCCTTAGCACATAAGCGCGTCTGTGACATGACACGCGCGGGCGTTCCCCTGGCACGGGTTGAAGGTCCCACGTGGGTTTCCATCGCTATGTACGTGCTTTTCGTGGGAATCGGTGCATGTGTTTTCCAGGCGTTGGGATTCACACGTGATTACTTCACAGCAGGTGGGTGTTGGCTACGCGTTCTTCTTCTACACGCAAGGCAGATGGTGAGTCGCACATGCTATTTTTCTCACTGCGGGTGTCCATGTTTGTTGCGTATCCCTTTTTTTATAGGCATACTAGTTTGCGTGTTGATCGCGTATGTATTTTTTGGGCTCCTGGCTGCCACAGCGTACTGCGTGTGTTTTTTTACATGCACGTGGGCAACAGGGGTCTCTTATCTCTTTTTCTTGCTTTTCTGGGATGCTTGTGTGTTGCGTGACATGTCATTTCTCCTACGGGGCCACAGAATGGGACATTCATCATAGCTGTATATACGTGTTTTTGTTTGCGCACAGTTTTGTAATGCGCAGGGATGCTACCGCCTGCCTTCGCGTGGCGGACGTGTTTAGGCCTGTGCGTGACTTTGGCCGTGGGTGGGTTTCCCCTATTCGATTCCATGAATATGTGTGGTTCGCGTGCGTGTGGGCGTTCCGTGTACTTCCCAGCAGTACATCCACAGTTACGCCCTTATTTTCACGTGTTGTTCCCCATTCCGCGCGTTACACCCCGTGTTCTGCCCCCTTTTTGGTGCCTCACGCACTGCGTTCTGGATGTTGCAATGACGTGTGCGCCTGTGTGCGCCATGCACAGATTTGGCGCACTTCCCGGGGGAAACACGCGCAGGGCCTTTCATGAATCGCATGCTTGCACATGCGCTTGATTTTTCATGCTTGGGCCAGCTTGCGCTACAATTTTCGGTGTACATTTGTTCCATGAATCAGCCCCCAATTCTCTATATTAAAAATAAAAGTGACATGTGTATTATAATTTAATGACTGGATGAGTTAAACCTCGATTAGAGTGGTGGGGACAACGGGTGATATTTCACCTTGATCAACATGATTGTGCATGTATACGGGCCAGGCTGGAGAGCAGTTTCGGCCCATGCGCCAGAAATAAATCCAATTTTCCGTGAATTTGTAAGAAATATAGTGTGCACCGGACACACCTTTATGCAGAAATTCATCATTGGGTCGTTTCCAAATGGGTGGAGCAGGAAATAGAGGTGTAAATGCAATGTGTGATGCTTTTATACCTCTATTTTCCACTCAAGCCCATTTTTGTGTGCACACAGGGTGAAGAAGGGGCACAGAACAGAGTTAACATTTCCGTCTTCCATCTTCTTTCCCACCTCCGTCTTGCGTGCACACATTATTTTATGCTTGTATGAGATTTTCATGCAAGCATAAAACAAATAGATTTCTATGGAATCCGGTTGATGGTATAGTAATCCATCACTAAGCACTGTCTGGAGAGTAAATCTGTAGAGTAAAGACGATTTTGCCTGGTTACACTGTTGCGTTTTCTACTCCCCCTTGCAAATATTTTAAATATGCATCCAGGGAACGCAACCGCACATGATAATGTTGGGGATTCCATGCATGCAATTTACATGTTTTCGAAAATTACAGTTTTAATGTAACTAACTTGTGAAAATGGAAGTCCTTGTGGGTGATTAAGTTACCAGTATACAAAATATCACTCATGATTTAACTGGCTCAAGCGTTGCTTCATGCATAACAAAAGTGACCATTCCTATATTGCATACCATAAAGTAATTTGTTCCTTGCCAACACTGTAGCCCCATTATATTCTCGTTATATGTCCCGCTACACTGTAATAAATAAATACACGTACCTTCCTGGAAATTTCGAACTCGTATCTTCTGTTTTTGCTATCCTGTGTGTATCTTCCTCAGGACCCATCGGTCTCCTGTATCTGAGCATCAGCAGCAGTCCATTCTGTAGGGCTCCTAATCGTAGCTCTGTTGCTAGGCTGGGGATTCGTACCGTTTGTATATGGCTATTGATAATAATAATAATTCCGCATCAACCTCGGAAAGATGAAAGGCTGAGTTTGGCCCTGCCGGGATTCGAACCTGCGTTGGCAAGCTCTGTAGGACGTCAAAGCGAGCGCTCTACTCGCTGTGCCACTTGACCAGCTGATCTGTGTCCTGCTTCTATACAATAGACTGTATACACCCCTCATGGCTTCTATTGTTAATATGCGTCATGTACCTATGGTAGAACACAATTGCCTTCACTGTTAATGCTGCCCTTAAAATCCCTTATTGTGATTCCAGGGAGTTCTCATGCCTATTTTCGATCGATGCCGTCGGTGGATATGAAGCTATGGGCTGTGATTGGGGCGGCAGGGGAGTGGAGGAGGCTGGTGGGGAACGGAGATCCCTGTATCCCTTCATTTCTTTGCTTTGGGTGGGGCCCAAAGGCGTTTCTGCCCAGGGCCCAAAAAACCCTTCAGATGGCCCTTCTCACATCAATGAAAAGGCTATCTGCATATGAAGGCAAATATGAATAGGAGTAGAGTAGAAATTAAAGTGCTTAAATGCAAATGTCATACAGAGGCAAGCCTATTGTTTAGTTACCATAATGGGAAAATGGTTAAATAAAGATTGAAAGATAAACACAGGACTTTAACCTTTTGACTGCCATGGGTTCCCCCCCAGTGCCAAGGCCTTTTTTTGGTGATTTCAGTATTTCACCATGCAAAGCCTTCTAACATTTTCTCCTGCATTAACCCCTTTAAGTGCCAAGGACGAGCTATCTCATCCTTGGCACTGGGGAGGTAATCCCAAGGACGAGATACCTCGTCCTTTGCACTTAAAGGTTAAAATGAGATGCATGTAAAAGAAAACACGTGTTCACGCTATGCCAGTCTGCATGAAATATGAAGAAACTGCGATTCCTCAACTCGGGGACTTAGTTGAAGGTGCGTCGCATGGTCGTGTAAACCACCAGCCAGTTATTGGCAGAGGTATGAGGGAGGCGAGTTCTGCCTATGGACTTCATAGTAAAACGAATTTCCCCAGTATGCTGCGCAATGTTCATGGAATATCGGAACGCGCAACAGTGTGGATTATTCATGCTGCCTGCTGCTCTTTAGTGCCCTCCCCACTTGTTTCCGCTTCCTGTGGGGTGGGGCCATCATGACTTCCTTCCCCACAGCTGCTAGCAGAAGTCATTGAATGAAAAGAAGGAATAACTGCAAACTTGAATTCATAATTGTGTTACTTTCCTTCGTGTTTGTTAGATTAAGAACACCATCAAAATATGTAAAAGAAATACAATGTAAACCCTGCCATGGTAAAAGCATCGTGTGAGAATTAAACTGGATCACCGTGTTTCCTATGTTGGATAAGCTATACTCCTTCTTTACTTGCGACTGTCATGTTATCTTCCGTTTTTTTTAATGGTTGTTTTTTATTAAGAAAATCAATCAAATATTTTTGGAGCAGAAAATATGAGACATGCCAACTGAATTCCAGGTCAACATTCATTAAATGAAAAGCCAATCGTAAAATTCTGACCTGGATAAGGCAAGGGTACTCGTGAAAACGTCTGTGTGCCTCTGCCATGGTTTTCAGCAAGTTTAGAAGTTGTGTAAGCATGTATTGTTACTTGTGAAAAGGAGAATAAAAATAATTATTGGAAAAAGATTATTTGGGAAGAATCAGGACTGAACAATTCCAGACTGTCAGTTCTGCCCTTAGAATTGACCCTCAAGGGGGTATTGTCTTTCTTCCCAACTGTGCGGTAGCGGGATTAGGTGAAAAGGCAGGAGGAATGCCACTGCACTGTCCCCAAACTGGAAAGACAGCAAATTATCACTATCGGAAACACAATGAGCACACTCCCACCATTTTGTACCTTGTTCCCGGACTGTACTATACCTGATGGTAGGTGATAGTGTTCAGCAGCAGATCTTGAAAAGATCTGGGGCTATGCTAATTTTGGGACTGTCTGGACTGGGGGCTAGCTAGCCCTTTTGGTTGTAACCCCTGAGCTTCTATCCGGGACTACAACCAAAAGACCCGGGGCTATAGCCCCCTCAGCAGCCCCCTGCCCCCCACCGCACCTTAGCTACGCCTCTGGTGTTCAGGGAACCTATGGAATTCCCCACAAAATATGCAGGACTCTAGAATCCAGGTGTCCTACAGAAAAGAAAAGTGAGGAGATGGGGTACAGTGAGGATCAGAAATCTCCCAGATCGGTGAAAGACGAGGCACACTCGATGCAGAATTCCAAAGAAAGTATGCAAAACAGATTCTAGTACAACACGCCACTGGCAAACCAGAAGACAATCCAATATGAGTTCCAGTTCTAGTTCAACAGGGAAAATCCAAAAGACAAACCCAAAAATAGTTCCAGGTGTGAGACACAGAAAACGTAACCAGAGGGCAATCCAAGAAGCACAGTTCAAGGGAGCAATCCGGGTCAAACATTTAAGAAGAGCAAGCTGCCAGTTCAACCAAATCTAGGGAGCAGACAAGCGAGTTGCAAGGGAGAATCCGGCTCAAGGCACAGGGAAGACAACAGGAGTGGGTGTAGGGACAGAGAGAAACTCCCTTAGCGAGGACACGGGCAAAGCGTGAAGTCAGCTGAAAAGCTTGGAGCCTGGGAACGCTCCAGACTTAATTTCTGTGGCATCAGGGCAGAGCCACCTAATTGGTTGGGGCATGACAGTACCTGCTGACAGGCACAGTGCAGCTGCATATGGGACTTGTAGGCCTCCGAGAGCCGGCGTTCGCACAGTTTCCATGGACGCCTCCATCCTCTTCACATGTGGCATGTGACAGCACTGTGTACAGCGCCCTATGCTCTGACACAGACTGCCTGTGTCATATGCTGTGATCATATGCTGTTGCATGTCACATTACAGGCTCAAACATAAGTGAAAGGTAAATTGACAGCTGTGGTCATCCCTAAATTATGTAATATGGTGTATGAGTCACATGAATCTGACCCATAGCACTTATCTTGTAGGAACACAAACATTGTGTGTTCTTTGGTAAGCCCTACAGTATTACTATGCAAGTTGCAAATGCAGGTTGATTCCATCCGTCTGAGAGTCAATTTCAGATCCCCCCCATGTTTACCACACTTGGCTTTCTTAAGGCCAATACATTTTAGATCACCCTTGTTACACATACAGCACTGTATCAAGTGGATACACAATTAGCAATACAGACACATGGCATGGCAACTAATTAGTTATGTGAGGACTGGATCATAATACTATTCAAATTTGCTTACCTTTGCTTTTTTGTTTGAATCCCTGTTTCTTCTCCCCTTTTTGTTTTCCTACACCCAACCATGGTATTGATATGTATTATTTACTCACGATTGGGTAATTGTTACCGTTATTTGTTAATTCTTTTATGCGAAACACATGTTGGCTGTAGATCAAAGTTATTTGTTAATTCTTTTATGCGAAACACATGTTGGCTGTAGATCAAAGTTAACTATAACTGGATCAAAATAAAACCTAATTAATGGATACATCAAATTGCAATGATATATTTGTCAAATTACTAATTTGAGGGCGAGCACGAGTGATAAGTGTACTTGATTAAAGTTGTACTATACATGAGGTTACGAGTATTACCTCTGCACACTAATCATGCAGCACACCACACTATATATAACGGGACAAGAAAGCGCAGAGAGGCGGGTTATATCCAGTTCTTGTTTTTTTGAAAGTATACACACTCTTTATTACACAATAAGTTACCAGAAGGTCAAATAAGTACAATAGCAGGAACACCACACACAGTAAACACATTGTATGTATAAAACACAGAGAAGGCCCTTGGCGTAGACCCTGCCCACTCCTTAATTTAATGTAAGTTCTATGCCTAGATGAAAATTCTATGCATTAAAATTGGTAAGGGTTCGTTAGAAAAAAGTGACTCCTAAGTAGATCATAGAATCCCCATGTCAGCACTTGGTTGCAACAGTTGTTCCCCACAAACTCTAAAGTACACATTCACCATAAAGGTATCATTTTGAGCACATTTAATGTGCTACAAAGAAGGAGCGAAAGAGTTAGAAGAAATTGCAAGCCAAGAAGGAACACATGTAAAATTGTACACGCTGCACTGGGCCTATATAGGTACCAGTTCACCCCTGGATATGCTTAGAAACAAAGTTACTCAATGTCTAACATAGTGTCCAATGTTACCCTTAGGGAAAAAGAGTGAACTGCAGTGATTTATTACATTAAATGGCCAAAACAATCACTGGTACCTTCTAAAGTCCTAATGTTTGGAGAGGCAACTGTGTGGACTCAAGGGGGACTGAAGTAAAATTCCATAGTCCAGGTAAGTACCTGTTCCAATAAAATGTGGAGGTGTTCAAATGTTTCCAAAAAAGATTCTATTGGAAACACTGGGACAAATCCCATAGGAAAGCGATGGTTATATGAAAAGTCATGTAAGTACCAGTTCTACCCCCTCAGGTACAGCAAAAGATACAACCAGCCCTATGAACAACCAGAAAGGACCCCATTGAAGCTCCCCAATTTTGTGACACTGCCAGCCGGAGAAGGATGGATGCAAAGCAGGATTCGGTACCTGGCAAATCAGTGTAGATATGCTGTGTGTGGGGCCTGCAAAATCAACCACTGCCAGACCCAGGGCACCCCTGGCAATGATTCCATGGAATGTATCATGACTCCAGGACCTGGGGACATACGCTCATTGTGCCAGTCACTGTGGCTTCAACTCAGAGAAAGAGGACACACTTTGTAAGCATAGTTCTTCTTTTACAGGTCTGGGAAAGAGATCTGGTGGCAAAGGACTTTTACCATAGAGTAGCGATGGCCCAGGTGGACAAAAAGAAGAAGAATATGTGGATCTTGGAGGATGGCCCACCTGGCAGAGGGAGCAGCAGTGATGCAAAGGCAACATTAAGAGGGAGGAAACCTACCAAAGGGATTGGGACAGCTCAAGGGTGCAAGAGTGACAGCCAACCAGTAAGAAACGGTCATACAACAGGCTAGCCCAAAATGGAGCTGCGGTGGAGCGACAATGAGCCACTGGATTTACATGACAGCTAGACGCACCACTTCAAGGCATTTGGTATGGGAGCTTTTTGCAGAGAGGCAGTACAGCAACGCCAGGAAACTGTCCCAAAATGGAAGTGGCAATCCAACCAGGGAAGGGTAACAGGGTAGAAGAGCAAGAGCCCAGAAAGATATTCCAGCAACCAAAACAATAAAACCGGGGGCAAGGACAAAGGAGCCAGGGTGAGCCAATATTGCCAAACTTGGTCCTCGGATAACTGCAGCCCATGTTCACAGTGATCTTACATTCCAGGGCGAATTGTAGGGATACACAGGGTCTCCTCTAAATAGAAATATTCACCAAGGGAGACACAGATAGGTTTTTGCAACCAGTCCATCAGGCTGGCCTGAAAACGCACCAGAAACTCAGGTCCACCCTCACAGGATGTGAGTGGGCCATGTCTGAGGCTGGAAACCAGGATGACCCAGTTTATAAAATGTTAGAGGTCACACAGCTGGCCTCAGAGTAAGCCCACACCAGCCCAACAGCCATTTTAGATACACCTTGCGATCCCCACAGAGTACGGGATGACCCTAAACAAAATAGCTGGGAGAAGGGCATAGAAAATGACATTAGTAACCCAATGGCTATCACGCTGGTTCATTGGGTTACCTATGAGGTAAAATGCTGGCACTTCTGGTAAAGCCAAAACTAAGTTACAGCTTCCAAAAGCCTACTCCAAAACACACTCATAGGGTAATAGAATCCCCATGGGACCAACATCGGTTGATTAAAAATCATTCTGCTCTAGAGCCCTGTGGATCAAGAAATCAGGAATACAATCAGAGAAAGAGCTAAAGGTTCAGGGGTGCCATAAAGTGAAACAAGAGAACCACACAAATGGAATTCTGCCCCCACACAAGTGATAACCATAATTAAACTTAACACAAAAAAGGCACACAGGTGAAACCAAATGGTTGCACAAAACAAACACTGACCTGTCAGGATTTAAACATCTTTAACTCTTTCCATTAAATTAACTGCAACAGCAACCAGTTGCAACTAAGGCACATACAGATTCTTCGCCTTTCAGCAAATCATAATGCCAGAAACATACAAAAGAATGGTTTGATAACACCTCGCTAAGGCAGTATAGATTTGTCATCTACAATGATATATATATATATATATTAATAGTTTTTGCTTCACTGCATGTTGGCAAATCATCAATACTTAATTGTAAGCGCTAAGGCTGGGTCTTTGCCTTTGGAGTATAGCTCAGGGGCAGCTCAGGGGCAATATGAGCTCCTTGGAAGCAAGACGACACGGAGCACCACGGGTTCGATCCCCAGGTCTGCGCTTAGAGACCCCTGGGAATTACGCACGTTATTAATAACCTATCATATCATACAACTGCCAGTCAGTGCTCGAAGATTGGCCGAATATCGTCCTCATTATGTAAGGGCTTGAAGCTGCCAGCAGTACAAAATCACACCTGAAACACTGCAAGAAATGTGACACGTGCGATATGCACTGATAGGCCAACCAGAACCATAAAGCGCCCTCAGATTTTCGATAGGCCAATCAGTGCCCCTGATTGTCTGTGGCGGTTCAGTGAGCTGATCAAAGGTCCGCCTCACTTCCTGCATTTTTTTGGGGTGAGCTTACTGTTAGAGGGAGAAACATGGTTGATCCGCACAGATGGAGTACAGGATAGTCGTACTAGCACATGTTTTGAGATTTTACATTTAATTTTCTATTTTGTGTCATTTTATTGTGAATTACAGTGCTTCTTTTGTGAAGTTCCTCAAAGTTTGAGTACCCCTATAAGAAAGTCTTTTGTAACCTCTTTTATTTGCAACTTTGAAAGCAACAAGTATTTGGTCTGGCAGACTAGGTGACACATACTGAATGCACTCTATCACGCCATCAACTAAATCTTATGTTAATGTTCTACCTTTCCCTCATCTCAATTTATCATTTACTCCCACTTCCTTAACTAAATCCAATCAATTTGCTAGCTATCGCTCAACTGAAACCTATCCTCAATTCTTTTGCAACCTTCTTAAATCGACCATAAATGCCTTATTTATACTATTTGATCTGAGCCACCCACAAAGATCCAGAAAGCTCATTGCACACGAAACAGATACACTTCTGGTGTTTTCGTTTGTGACTGAATATGTTTGCTCAGGCTTAACAAGCACTCAACATTTATTTTCCTGGTGGTGGCTCCTATTTAACCCTTTTATTTATGTTTTAAGTACAGTTTAGGTTAGTGCATTGCGTATTCATGACATTGGTGGGTCAACACGCTAAAACAATAAAGATTGACTGAATTATAAAATGACTGGCTGAAAGTAATGGAGAAAGCTAAATGAAATGCTGTTACATAATCATCTGAAAATCTCTTTGCTATTCTGAGCTGTGCCAAGAGCACATTCATTTGATCAGTCCCTTGTATTTGGCATCAAACGATGTCTGCTCTCTCCATTTCATTTACCATTGTCGCTAATCACTAGAAATACTCCACAGTCTCCGGGTTTACTCTTCCTATTAGAGCAGTATCACATGGAAAGGTCCAGCTTAATCTTCCATTTAGTCCTTGTTGCCAAATGTAAGTTTGTTTCTCAATACCCCCATTGTTGCAGATAGAGGAAAAGAACCATTACCACAGCGTCCCTCTTCCTCATTCCAGTGCCTCTCAGGCTCCTGCCTCCATGAAAGGTCTTTTTCCCAGCTCTTTTTAGCACTCTCTGTAAGTATAATACCTCCAGCATCCCACAATCCCTGAATACAATGTCATGTCCTTCTGACAGGACTCTGAGTGAGCTGCTGTTGGCTAAACTATTTCAGGTGAAACTTCCTAATGCTTGGCTTTTGAGGAGCAACGGTTGCTGATTCCTCCTGTAGACTGCTTTGAAAGGTGGATGGTAGGAACGGATGCCTCCCGCTACTACTGCTGGTTTTATGTGCATGCAAGCTTGATGGTCTGTCCTGGGAACAGTGGCAGCCATATTGATTTGGGTAAATAAGTGTGGGCTTGCACGGGTATTCCGGTTAAGTTAGGCAGCTGATCAATACCTATGAGACATTTTGGGTCTCATTACAAGTTTGGCGGTAGCCTTGCCGGTAAAACTGTCAGGCTGCTGCCAAACTTGCGAAATTTTCCAGCACCCGCGAAAGGCAATTACTGGGTCATTATGGCCCTGCCGGACCCGGTACGTGCCCATTCGCGGGAACTGGAATGAAATCCTCCCCATTCCCATTTGAGTCCCGTAGGGCTCAATGGGAATGGGGAGGTTGGATGCACCGGCACCATTCAGAATAGTGCCGGGGCATCTGACATGCTCTACTCGCGGGTGCCGGAACAACCGCCAGTTCTGACCTGGCAGGCGGGAAGGCACCCGCGAGCAGAACTCGTAGTTTGCCGGTCCGGTAACAATGGTACCGGCAAGCTTACCGATACCGTTGTTACCGGACCGGCAAACTATAATGAGGCCCATTGTTGCCAAGCAGCCGGGCTGATAAAATGCTTGATAAAAGAGTGGAAGCAGGATGAGTTCCATCGAAAGAAAGGAAACATGAAAGGAGTCTAATCACAGGATCTGAGATTTCTGCACATGGGGTCATTCCTCAGAAAAAGAGCAGGGCACAAGAGAGAAAGAAACCTGCAAAATGAAAAAGACAGAAATGTATCATGTTCAAGAGTGATTGTGAAGAGGTTTCTAGGACAGGCACTGCATGAACAAAGGCTTAAAGAAAGAGGACTAGAAGGCCCCCATACTTCTCGTTTTCTTCATCACCATCCTCGTTCATAATTGGCATACTGAAGATTCCCAAAAAGCAATCACCCGCAAACTCTCATTTGAGGGGACCAAGGTTTTTGGAGATGCTTGGTAGGATAAGATACACAATGTCTCGAAGGCAGGAAAACATGCGGATTGACTCCGCACAAAGGACAAAACAGCATATAAAGCAAAGTCATCAAGAGCTCACATGCCAACTAACGTCCATATCCCAGCAAAGAGCAAGTTTGGTCACAGGGCCAGAGAAAATGGTCACTTCGCCCGGGGAAAAGGAAAGTCTCCTCCCAAGTCAGAAGGTCAGAAAACCGAAGATAATCAGTGGGGGGAGGTGTGGGGATTTACCGACTTTTACAGTGTCTGGCAAAATACTCTGCAGGCACTTGGGCCAAAAGGGTGGTCAGTTATGGATATCTGATCGAGTTTGAGAGCCTTCTGCCCCAGTCCAGAACAGTGGTGAATCCAACCCCCAAGATCAACCATGTGTATTCATAGGTTGACATCAGTGGATCATCAGGATGCATAGTGCCATTTGTCAATCAGTTGCTCTGACAACACGTTTTTGTCATTCACAGTGAAGAATGGACACTTCCTGTTTCTGGTATTACCAATTTATTTATTTATTGTGCATTTGTAAGGCGCATACATCAAGTAAATTGTGTTTCTAAGCACCCACAGGGCAGCAGGGAAGGAACATGGGAATGAAAATCAAATATAACAATGAAAGATAGCGGTGTACCTACTAGGCCTTGTGAGCATTCGGAAAGTGCAAGTGCAGAGAGATAGAAGGGGTGGGGGAGTGGGGAGAAAGGGCTAGGTGTATCAAGAGGTAAGTGCTAAGGAGTGAGCAGCTGTAAGTGCCTAGGTGGAGTGGTTATCTGCCAATAAATAGGTGCAGGCCTGTAGTGGCAAAGGTCAGAGGGTGCCAAGGCAAGTGCTGGGAGCGGGAAGAGGCTGTAGGCGATTTGGTGTGGGAGGTCAGGACCCAGGAGGACACATAAGCGCCCTGGTCACCAATCTCAGCAACTGTGGTGTTTAGCAGAAGAGGGAGGAAGAGAAGGAGTAGATGAAAATAAAAGTCTTCAGGCGCTTCTGGAATTTTAGAAGATCCAACTCAAGACGAAGAGGAAGGGGGAGGCTGTTCTACAGGCAGGAGCCTGCTGAGGAAAGAGATCGGCCACCAGCTCACTGTTTAGCAAAGCGCTTGACACACAAAGAGTTGGTGCCGGAAGAACATAAAGATCTGGAGGGAAATTAATTAGTGAGAGCAAGTTGTAGATAGCATGGTCCCTGGCCCCACACAACCTTGTGGATGATGCAGAGGGATTTTTGAATTTGATGCTTGCAGCAACCAGGATCCAATGGAGAGTTTTTGGGGCTGGAGAGATGTAGTCCCAGGGCTTGAGGCCAAGGATAAGTCATGCAGCCCTATTGTGGATTAGCTGGAGGAGTCATAGAGAAGAAGAGGGTAGATTAAGGAAAAGGCTTTTGCAGTAGTCTAGCCTAGACAGAACCAGAGCTCTAGAGACATTGAGCTTCTGGGGGAAAGTGAGGAAAGGAAGAATTCCTTTGAGGAGGTGGAGTTGAAAGTGGGACTTCTTGGCAAGGTCCTGAATGTGAGGGAGGAAGGAAAGAGAGGAGTTGAAGATGACTCAGAGGTTTCTGGCTTCAGCTGAAGGAGAAGGGCGAGAGCCCATAAAAGATGGCCAGAGTGAAGGGAAGAAAGAGGGAGCAGGAGTCCCAGTAGGAAGGATTTCAGTCTTGCTAGCGTTGAGGCAGAGATAATTGGAAGTACACCAGGACTGGATGGCAGCTAGGTAGTCAGGAATGATGGAGGAAGTAAGGAGACGGTTAGGGAGAAGTTTGAAGAAGAGTTGTGTGTCATCTACATAACACTGGATGTTAGGGGAGAAGGTGGAAATGAGGTGTGCAAGCAGAGCAGGGTAGGTGCTAAAGAGCCTGTGAGAAAGGTTGGAGTC
This sequence comes from Ambystoma mexicanum, assembly GCF_040938575.1. Taxonomy (NCBI): domain Eukaryota; kingdom Metazoa; phylum Chordata; class Amphibia; order Caudata; family Ambystomatidae; genus Ambystoma; species Ambystoma mexicanum. The sequence goes on along the minus strand of NC_090934.1, from coordinate 710,793,244 downwards.
CTAGGGGACACTGCAGGTGGAGATTGAGGTGGGGGAGGAGAAAGAGGCCAGAATAACCTGGGATGGATGATCATTGAAGAAGGAGGTCAGCCAGTCCAGTGTCTGCTCCGAGATACGTAGAGTATTGTGGAGCCGATTTATGAGGATGGAGTGGTTTACCATATCAAATGCAGAGGAGAGATTAAGTAGAATGAGAACAGCTGGAGAGTTGGAATTAAGAAATGCGAGAAGCTCCTTATGGGTGTTCAGAAGAGCAGTTTCCGTGTCTATGGATGCTCAGAATCCAGATTGATGGACATGGAGGCAATTGATGAGTCCAGTGTGCTGGGTCAGTTGGGGGAAGACCAACTTCTCCAAGAGTTTCCCAAGGAAAGGGGTGATAGATATGGGGTGGTGGTTGGCTGGACAAGACAGGTCTGCAGAAGGTTTTTTCAGGATGGGGCGCACACCGGAGTGTTTGAGGGAGGAGGGGAAGATCCAGTAGCAAAAGAGTGGTTCCAGAAATCAGCAACTGAAGAGCAAGAGAGCCAACATTGTCCTTAATGGGTCTGAGGGAGCAGGGTGAGACCTGTTTGGTTCAGACCTTCATGGATCAGGCAACTCTGGTGACCTCATCAGGTGTGATAGGAGAGAAGGAGGAGAGAAAGGCAGAGGGAGGATGGGAGGCCATAGGAGGCAGGGGTGAGGTAAGGGGAGGTGGAGGCGGACACAAGGGAGCTCAGGATGCCCTGATTTGTTTCAGTGAAGTGTGTGGCCAGTGCATTGTAGAGGGCCTTGGAGGGAAGAGGTGAGGAGAAGACTGCAGAAGGGTTGGCTAGTTCCCTGTAGATTTTATAGAGTTCATCCATGTTGTTAAATGCACCAGAGACACAAGCCTGGATGTGGGCCCTTTTCTTGGCTGCAAGTTCGGAGTCGTACCAGGCGTTATGCTTGGAGGCATGTTTCAGGTGGATCCTCATGACTGGGGCAAGAATGAAGACTGTCAAGGGTATTAGTAATGGCAAGATGGAGGTTGCTGAGAGAAGAGTCAGAGGTAGAGTCTGTAGTGGGGAGAGAAGGGGGATGAAGGTAGATGTGAAGGCAGAAGCCGACACTCGTTTCATCGGACGGATGTTCGTGAATGAGGTTGGCAGGGCTGGGGGAGGTGCGGTCAGAAAGTCGAGAGGACCCAGGTGAGAGGAGAGTGGTCTGACCAGGAGCGTGGGGTGATCAGTGGGGGGGGAGTGAAAGATCAGTGTGGATGAAAGCATCAAGAGTGTGTCCAGCCGAGTAGGTAGGACCAGAAAGGAGAATGGAGAGGGAGAGCAAGGTGCAGAGGTCACAGAAGAGAATGGATGCTGTGATTGAGGAGTCAAGGTGGATGTTGAACTCACCCATGTGAAGGAGTTTAGAGGTGGTTTTGAGGAGAGAGGGGGAGAAATCCTCCCATTCAGAGAGGAACAGGGTGGTAGAGCCAGGTGGCCTGTAGATAATGGCAATGGTCAGAGAGGAGGTGAGAGAGATGACCAGCTTGCAAACCAGGCTCTCGAAGGAAGAGTAAGGCTGGGTGGGTATGAGGGAAGAAGGGACCCACTCAGGGAAGATCAGAGCAACCCCACCACCAGCATGGTTAGGGCGAGGTTTGGTGATGATCTTATAGCCATCAGGGAGAAGCGAGTCAAAAGCAGTGACTGAGCTGGCATTGAACCAGATCTCGGTAAGAGCAAGGATATCGAGGTCAAGGTCTTCAAGGAGGAGGCAGATGTTCACAGCGTTTTTGATGCCAGAATGAGCATTAAGTGTGGCTAGATGCAAGAGGTCTCCAACTTTGAAGGTTTTCTGAAGAGGGGTACAGGGTTGTGGTACACCAGTCGGATGCTGGGGTCACGGAGAGAGTGGAAGAAGGAGTAGCAGGTGTGGGAAGGAATTTAATGATGGACAGCAGGCACCAGTCAAAGAGGTGGACGTTGGGTTGAGGACCCTGAACCAAGATAGTGCCAGTGTGGTAGACATTAATGATACACCTGGATGATCCTAAACCCGCCAAGAGGACTTCCCATTTAGTGGCAGGATGTGAAAGGAGAGAGAGTAGAGATGAGATGTGGAGTCCATCGATCTGGAAAGGGGACAGAAAATAGGATATCAGTGAAGATCTGTCTGGAGGTTTTGCTGACATAGGTGTCTGCGGTATGTAGGCCATGGTTAGTGGTCAGGATATCTTTTTTAAGCGTTTTTCTTCCAGACTTTGTGAGAGAGGGAGGATAGGTGATAGTGTAGCAGTTGGAGAAAATATGGGAGATGGTGAGTGCCAGAGGGGCGGTGGTGGATAGTTGGAAGAAAGAGGAGGGGCTGAACAGCACAGTCTGATCACAGACTCACCAGGTGGCCTAGTAGCCAAGGCAAACAAGAGAACAGATGCACTGGGAATACAGGGTGCAGAGTTGTTAAAAAACACAGACCAGGCTTCGAATTTGCAAAAAAGAGACACACAATGCAATGCAAAATGGGGTGCAGAGAACACACACCAGGCTTCAAATTTGCAAAAAGAGACACAAAATACAATGCAAAATGGGTTGCAGATAAGTTAAAAACACACACCAGGATTCGAATTTGCAAAATGAGACACACAATGCAATGCAAAATCTGGTGCAGAGAACACATACCAGGCTTAGAAATTTCAAAAAGAGACACAAAATGCAATGCAAAATGGTGTGCTGAGAAGTTAAAAACACACACCCACCAGGCTTCAAATTTGCAAAAGGAGACACAAAATGCAATGCCAATGCAAAATGGGGTACAAAGAAGTTAAAAAGACACACCAGGCTTCGAATTTGCAAAAAGAGACACAAAATGTCATGCAAAATGGAGTGATGAGAAGTTAAAAACACACACCATACTTCAAATTTGCAAAAGGAGACACAAAATGCAAAGCCAATGCAAAATGGGGTACAAAGAAGTTAAAAACACACACTAGGCTTTGAATTTGAAAAAGATACAAAAGAGACACAAAAAGTGATGATAGAAGGAATAAGTGAGATTAAGCAAGGCAAGGAAGGCGGAATGGTTTAGGCACACCTTGATTCAACAGTTGTTAGGGTCAATGAAGAGGCAATGACAATGTCCAGCCATCATTCACTGTTATTCTGCTGGGTGCGTAGAGATGCAGAGGCCCGAGTTTGTGGGGTAATAGGCTGCCTGCCTGTAGAGTCACAACACTGGGCTCCACATGCTTCCACCCTGACAGCCAGCATGTGAGTGCTCGGGTCCCTTAAATTGTACGAGAAGCCAGCAGACCACCCTCAAGGGTACACCCTGCACAAATGCTGTATGCCCTACACAGAGGGAGGATCCTGTGCGTTGGGTGAGCTTCCCCACACTAATCCAAAACGCACCTTCACTGCTGCTAGCGTGGTGGCTCAGATCTTGAGGTACGGGCAACAGCAGCCATTGCAGGGGAATCCGCAGCAGTGTCCCCACTGGGGAAAAGCTGCAGGTGGATGAGGACCATGCTCCTTGATGGGCAGGAAAGTTGCAGCGGCTACTGGCCAGCCCCAATCAATTTTCAGTGACCGGACCTCTGCCTGCCCTCAAGCCCTCACGTTATAACTCCTGCCACCGCACATCACATTACGGGCACAAGCCCATTCTACACAGCAAAGCACCACTGCCGGAGGATAGCGGGCCGGGCGTGGAAAGGGGCACGTCCAGCAGTGATCCTTTGCTGGAGTCGCCAGAGATCACGGCTCACTCTTTCATGCCAGGACCAGGTGGGCATGCATCATTTCTCAACTGCACGCCCTGTGTCGTTTCCCACTCGAACTTCGGGCTGTGGGTGCCATCAGAAGTCAGAAAAACTCCTGTTAGCAGCTCTGGAGGTAGTGCTGCTCACAGCTGCCTTTTTTATCAGCATCAACTAGCTAGAAAAGGGGTTTTGTGCATTTTTCTCCTTTGCGTCAGAGGCTCTTCTCCTGAAGCGCATTATGGTGGCAATCTTGGAATCGGAAACGCCAATTAGTTTATGGACAGCACCCAGAGTATGTAAAAAGTTCCAAACCCTTCTGGTTTCAGCCTTACAGATGTAGGAGAATCAGGTCTTCCTGTCCCAAGATGACTAGATGGTCAGGTTGGCCTGCTGGTCCATTATGACAGTTCTTGTACAGAGGACATGCAAGTGTCTGTTGCAGTGGTGGGGTGTTCTAGACCTCTAAAACAATGAGATTTATAGGAGCTCAGTTCTGTAAAAGAATGGGGTAACATTTCCTCCAGTGGACATGATCCGTCTACAGAAGGAGAATTTGCTAAAGGGATGGTCAGCATCAACCAGATCTATGTTGCTGCCACAGGGTCACGTGACCTCATGTGAATTTCTGGTCCCCTAGGCAAGGCTGCAGCTGAGGCCCTTGGTTTCTGGTTTCCAACATTCACAGATCCTGGGTACCAGCATCCTAGGCCTTCAAGGACCAGATACCTTCATCAGATGAGTTGAGTGAGAGCCGACAGAGGTGGATCAGCAACTACAATCTTGGGAAGGGAGTGTACCTGAAGCATCATTAAAGGATTGTAAAAATATCCCCACTGGGTCGGAGGATAGCTCAGGGGCGACATGCTTCTCTTGGAAGCAAGACAACAATGAGAAGCATTAGTTGGATATTGGTCCTGCGCTAGAGGCTGGACTTTGGTATGAAGCCCAATTTAATTCAACCACAGATGCAAGCGGCACAGACTGATGTACCACTCTGGGGTCCAAACTCACCAGGAGAAATGGCCCCAAGGGAAATAGATCAATCTTATAACTGGATGGAGTTGGTGGAAATTGACACAACCCTCCCAGCCTTCCCAGATGTGATAGCCTGTCAGGCAGAATTAATAAGGATGGAAAATTCATTGAGGGGGGAATTAATTCAAGGCATTTGGAGGCTCTGGCAAAGAAGGTCATCGATTTGGCCCATCTCTGCTCACCAGACTCAGTCCACATCAGATGGGTGGATGATGTTCTAGCAGGCCACCTGCTAGAGTGTCCCCATGCTCTCATGAATTGACTCTTCTGTCAATCACCTTTCAGAGCTTCTTTGATAGGTCCAGGGGACCTGTGGTTTGAATGTGATGACAATAGATGGGCCCAAGTGCCACTTATATGGTTTCCCACTGAGTTCGCTGATCTAAACAATTCTGAGAAATGTAAAAGACTGACAGGTGGAAGTACTCATGGTGAATCCACTGGCCCAGGAGGATGTGGCCCACGATCTTACTACAAATAGTCATAGTTCCTTACGGATTTTTCAGACATGGTCTCCTCTTCTATGGTCACATCTGGGGTTACACAATGTGAGTGCTTGAGGAATTTAGGTATATCTGAGCAAGCACATACTCACTGCAGAAGTGCAGGCACTTGGCCACCCTGAAGACCTAAGACAGGCCATGGGCTAATTCTGTGGCTTGGTGCAGCAGGAGTAATATTTCAGTGACTGCATGTGGTATTCGGGCAGCCCTTCAATGTCTGCAAGATGAGTTTCAGAAGAGAGTTGGTTGTATCTTCCCTTAGGGCTCAGTGGGCAACTGTAAGGGCTTTTCGTGAATGCTGGCTTGTTTATCAATGAGATAAAATGATGGGCAGGCTTCTTAAGAGCCTCCCATTGGCTAACCTGATGGCCCTCTCTCAGATTTGGCTCTTGTACTGACATTGTTAAAGGTGACACTATTTAGTGGATTGAATCCATTGACATTAAGGACCTGACTCTCAAGGTAACCTTTTCATTCTCTTCCGCATCAGTATGTAGTGGACATAGGAGATCTTCCATATACTCTTCCCTCTATGAGGGCTCAAGAGAATGCTTTCATTCTGAGGTAAATTTCATAGCTTGCAAGACATTGTGCTTCCAGCATTCTTCTGACTCACTCTTCTCCTGAATAAGGGACTTGGCATTGTCTACAATCCAGAATACATTCATAGAACTCAGATATTTCAGAAAGCTGACAATTTGTTGATCACATTTGGGGCATTCTGGGCCAGCAGACAAGCTTCAGTCATGTCCATTACTCACTGTATTAGATCTAAAATCACAATGCTGTATGTAGAACTAGGGAACCCTCTTGCTAGAATATCCCTGTCCAATCAACCAGAGGCAAGGCAGGGTCTTGAGACTAGTGCAGGGTGGCTTTCTGCAGGGCTGCAACAAGTTAAGCAACCAAACGCATTCATTGGGCATTAAAGATCAACATAGACCGTGAGAATTTGGGATTGTTTGGTATGCGTTTCCCATGCTATGGCATGCACTGAGAACAGGGGGCACTTTATCTCGATAATCAGTAGTGTTGGATGTGAAGCAGTATCCACTGTGGTCTGTTTGATATATCATGGGCTAAAGGTTGGCATACCTCAGAGTTAAGTACCAGGACTAGGAAGAGGGACATGGGGATAATAAAAGCAAGGATAACTTACTTATGATCTTCATTACTCCTAGTCCTACACTTCCTTGTCATGGTACTGATACCCACCTTGCCTTCTATTCATCTGGAAGGGTCCATGGTCCTACTGGGGGTACAAGCTGGGTATTAGGGGATTGTGGGATGTGTGATGAATTATGGAATGACGTAGCTTCTCCCCATGGGTGAGCCCTTCCCTGTAAAGCTAGGGGGTTGCAGCAGCTAACCAATAATCCCCTTAGGAGTGGTACCATGTGGGAGGACCTTTCAGGGGAGAACTCCCCTCTTGGGGATGGGGACGTTTATTCTATGACCCCTCAAGCTTCTCACGACATCCTCACACTACTACATATAACACTAAGGTGCTAAATTGTAGCACTAGAAACTCCCTGAGTACTGAGACAAAGAAACCCTGAAGAGACATAAAGATCACTCCATGGAAACAGAAGACAGACCTTAACAGTCTAATGGGGAGGAACCAGCTGTCGGGTATAAAAACAGACAAAGGACTTGAATCAGAGAGAGTCGAGCAAGGAGGCTGGAAACCCGGGCAGTTTGAAACCAGCAAGACTAGACCCAAGGAGGTGGAAAAGCTGGCCAGAGAAGCAGCTGGAGGGAGAGTGGTGGTGGCGTGACCTCAATGAGGTGGATCTAGTGGTCCCACAACAATGCTGAGATGGAAAGCTCTCAGGCTCAGTGGAAGCAGGGCGGAGTGGCAAAGAGCAAAGGACTGCAACAACCACTACCAACACCCCAGGAAGAACTGAAAATGGGGCTGCCTCCACAAGAAGGTAACGTGGGCCCTGTGAGACTCGGTACGAGGTTGGGTGCAGAAGGTTGCAAAGGGAGTAATCTCCCTCTTACTCAAGGAGTGCATCGTTGAAGTGTGCATCAGGAGTAATATCCCTCGTCCCAGTACTCATAAGGAGTGCATCTTTGAGGAGTGCATCAGGAGCAATCTCCCTTGGCACAGAACTCATTAGAAGGAGTGCATCATTGAGGAATGCTTCGGGAGTAATCTCCCTCATCCCAGTAGTCCCACCAAAACTACTGGAGGAAAGGGTTGTGAGTAATACATCAGGAGTAATCTCCCTTGTTCCAGTAGTCCCATCAAAGCTACTGGAAGGAAAAAATTGGTAGTGTGCATCAGGAGTAATGTCCCTCGCCCCAGTAGTCCCACCAAATCTACTGGAGGAAAAAAATGTAAATTGTGCATCGGGAGTAATCTGCCTCATCCCAGTAGTCCCACCAAAGATACTGGAAGGGAAGACTTTGGGCCTCATCACGAGTTGGGCAGTATTCCGGTGGTAATAATGCCGGGATACCACCCAATGCGAATAGTGTTACAGCTACTCAATCCGGCGCTATCACGAGTAGCAGTTGGTCGGTATATTCCATAGGACCCAATGGGGAATGAGGGCACTATTACCACCGCCAGTAATTAAGTCAGCAGGAATAGCATCGAAAATTAACGACAACTGGCAGTAAGTGGACATTTTTACCTCTAGGTTTTTGCTGGAGGTAATACTGCAATTTACTGCCCAACCCATGATAGGGCCAGCACTTAAATGTGGTGGTTATAGAATTACCGCTGCATTTAAGAGCTAACGCCCAACACGTGATGAGGCCATTTGAAGTGTGCATCAACAGTAATCTCCCTCGTCACAGTAGTCCCACCAAAACTACAGGAGGAAAAGACTAAATTGTGCGTCGGGAGTAATCTCCCTCCTCCCAGCTGTCTAAGCACAAAGCCACTGGAAGGAAAGACTTTAAAGAGCGCATCAGGAATAATCTCCCTCGTCTCTTTAAATCCACTGTAAGGAAAGACTTTGAAGAGTCCCAGTGACATTTATAAAGTGTTGACTCTTGTTAGAGTGGAACAAGAAAGGAATCTCAATACCCCCGGGAGGAATTGTGGCAACAGTTGCAACTGCTGATAAGAAGTGTTGGTTGAACTTTAAAAGAGACGAGTTAACCAGTAGAAGGGAGGTATTCTCCTGGTCGCCTTTCTACACTTGAACTGTTATGATCTCCATGAAGAGACTTGTGTTACAAGGAGAAAGGAGTCATCCTCTTAGGGGTGCTATTTTGTTATTTTCTATTTACTAGTGATAGGGACATATCGAGAGTTTTGGATAGAGGGCAGGCTTATTAGTTATACGGACATTCTGACAACGTGCACCCAAGGTGATCGTTTCTTAGATAGGGGAATCCCGAAAGTGTCTTTGAGGGTTAGATTTTTATTTTGTGTTAATAAACGACTTTTTTGAACCATGCCAACCTCATGTCCGACTCCTGCTTCTGATGTCTTGTCAAGATGCTGAAGGTATATACCTGCAGAGGAGTAAGGGGTGGGACTAAAAAGAGCTGGCAATAGGTTTAATCATGGTGGATGGAGTCTCATAGGAAAGTACTGTGACAAGGTAGAGTAGAACAAGAAGAAATGACGATTATCGTGGAAGTACAGCAAAATAAATAAAAAAGTAACATTTTAGCCTACACCCCAGTGATATTGCATTAGCAAATGTTTCATGATATGTGTTCCTTGAGAGACACTATGGGCCTCATTACACGATAGGCGGTAAGGGTTTACCGGTACCGGTATTTTACCGGTACCAGTAAACCCTTACCGCCTTACTACGAGGTCCCTTTGCGGGTTGGGGAATTTAACGCCTGCTTTTTGCAGGCGTTAAAAACCAACCCACAAAGGGACCAGGGTGCTAATTACGGTACCGCAATTTGCGGTACCGTAATTAGCACCTTCCCCATTCCCATTATGCCCTATGGGGCAAAAATGGGAATGGGGAAGGGCAATGGGGGAAGGGGGAATTACCACCCCGCCAACCTTGGAATAGGGCGGTAATTCCCCTTTCCTCCAAGGCGGTGCCGGTATTTTACCGGCATGGACCAAGGTGCTAATAGCACCTTGGTCCAACGCCTACCGTGTAATGAGGCCATATGTCTCTCAAATTATTTATTCAAATTGATGTAGCCATTTCTCGTTCCCCTTACAGACTCCCGAGCATGCATATAAATATAGGGCTGGAAAAGTGCTATCTTGCAGAAGCCAAGGACTTTTAGGCACATTTGACTGCATGAAATGACTAGGTCAGACATGGAAATATGATTGCTCAGAGATCATGGATGATGAAAAGACAATAAAATTAAAGTGTTTTTAATTGTTGGACACTCCCATTCCTTGCCCACCTTTTCTACTGACTCAAAAGTCCGTCAGTAGTTTATATCCTTAATGTAAATTAATATTCATTTTACAGTGATCAGGTCTAGGCAATATCATTAGTGCAATGCTTAATATGTGTATCAATACTGTGGAACATTTCTCAAGTATGCAATTTATTCATAACACATATGCAAATGTCAAATTAACATTCTGTGTACAATAAAATACCTTGACGTGCTTCGGGAGCTACACTCCCTTCTTCAAGTGCAAAACAATGTGTTTTCATAAAGTGTACAGATTAATCCAGACTTCGAGCTTCAGCCTTTCCACAATATCTATAAAATAAGAAAACTAGAATCCGTGTTAATCTTATTAGATTACCTCTAAATTAAACTGTAACTATACGGTCTTGTAGCTTTTTAATAAGAATACAATTCACCTTCTCTGATAAGTCAGCCGATCCATCAACTCATTTCTTGCTTGTATTCTCGGTATTACTGTAGCCTCCCTATAGTTAAGAAATATCTGATGGTATTGCTATTAGTCTATTCATCTTCATAGTGATTTATGATTGAGGTCTATGATAATGCCTGCCTGTCAATTACTCAGCGCCATCGACTACCTGTGGCGTAATAGTAGTTATTTTCTCTGTAGGTGTCCTAAGGAATGGGGGACATGGACATGCATGCTATTTAGCTCAAAATGAGTCCATATTACATATAACGAGAATCCTATTTGATGCTTACCTTGATTGTGCAAGGTATCGGCTTGGTCTCGTTGATACGAGTTTCAGATTGATTCCTTTCTGATGCTAAACAAGGGAATTATACGGAAAACGTTTGAGTACGCTCCTAAGGCAGTGTTACACATATTTATGTAACATGTCAGGCGAGATTGTACTTATCAGAGACGGTCAGAATATCTTCTACTGTCGCTGACTCAGGTTGTCTTTAAGTGAGGGTAATCACTTTGGAGGTTGTCCGCTCCTTATCTGGTAATAGTAATCTAATGTTAGTGTCTAGTATCTTAAGGATATTTCTATCAGGAATCATATTGTTGACACAAATACTTAACACATCTGAGAAGATGCTAGAGCCATCGCGTACCTGTAGGAAGCAGCTTATCACACGGTGTGCGGCAAAATGGCTGTTTAAATATGTTCAGTGCGTCCACGAGGGCACACTGATATCGCATGTTTTTATTTTAGTTTAAAAGGTGTGCGGTTGATCGCCGCGTTGACTTTAGATGACGTGTAGTGCGTCAAGTAGGGCGTGATGACGCCCCAGATCCCGGTCATCCCTAGTCTATTCATTTTTCAACACAATAGGTATTTAAATGACGTTCAGTGCGTCTACGAGAGCACGCTGACATCACATGTTATTGTCTTAGTTTTCTGTTCGACTGCAATTGGTTGAGCACTGCGTTGTCATTTAATGACGTGTAGTGCATCTATTAGGATGTGCAAAACAGAGGGGGGTCTGGGAAACTCTCTACCAGCAGGAACACAGCCCATTGACTTGTTCTTGGGTGGATGGCCCCTGGGAGAGTCTCAACCAAGTCTTTAGCTCACTGTTCTTTTCACAGAGAAGAAATGTCCCTGCATATCAGTCTTTGTCCTGCCCAGGGGCAGTCCAGCACCGAAATGCTAGGCAATTCTCCTCTGAACAAGAGTGCAACAGCAACCCCATACACGTGTTTCAGCCTTGTTGGGCATCATCAGTGAGGTGAAGCTGTACCTCTCTAAGAGAAGTCCTGGTACATATGGTGTTCAATGGTTCAAATGTCCATACAAGTCTTTTTCATATACCACATAATTAACATGTTCAGCCATAAACAGACAATTGATAGTTAAATATTCTTTCTTACAGAGTCATTACACAGAGTTCTTATGTTATTGCAAGTAACAATCTTACATTATTGATTCTCATATCTCTAGTTTATCTGTTTATGTCCGATGGCTGTTGGCAGACAGGTCCTCCTATTCATTCCAACAATGATAGATAACAGCCTGTGTTTAAATATTGATCAACAAAAGTACCAAGGATGGTCTCACATACATGTTTCTAAGGCACATAAATACCTGACAGGTCACTCACCCAGTTCGCCCACCACGTCTCCTTTCCGTGACGGGCCAGGTGGCGGGTTCGTGATCACCCTTTCAGGCGTATGCGGTCCAGATCTGATCCTCTCATGGGGGTCTCCATGTTGATGACAGCACGCATGCCCCTAGGACCAGCTGCCATCTTCTGCGCATGCGCGGTTGGGTTGGATTGGTCCATAGCCATGGCAACATGCTCTCAAGCACGCTGCTTTGGTAACGATGCACAATATATAAAGAGTGCAACACTGAAGCCGGCACGTCGCAACCTTTTCTTTGGGGAAAACGCAGCTGAGCGCTGCTCAGTTTCTTGGCCTGTCTTGGCTCCTGCCGCTGCTGCTCTCTACCTGGATTCCAGTTCTTGAATCACCTTACTAGCTGGACAGCCTGGTACTTTTGTTCTACCCTTTAATCTCGCTTGGGTAGTGGTGCTTCAGTATCTTCTTCCTCCTGCTTTTTCCTTATCATCTGGATTCCCATATTCAGTGCTTTGCACTGCCTGGTACCACATGAAATGTGGGATGTCCTCTTTCGTGGTGTTGGGGAGCTGTTCCTGTCCCTCGCTTGTAGTCACTTTCTGGTTTGGGGTCAGGAGGTGGATCTCCACATCACACTATCTGCAGGACCGGACGGACACCATCTCCAAGCACTATCCTGGAAGGCCATCAACACCGACACCCATGTATTCAGGAATCACAGGGAGCACACCTTGACAATACCAATGTATGAATATTTAGAGCACAGTGTCCCAAGTGTGATCGATCTAGAGAAAAGGTGTCAGGGAAAATGCTTCATTCATTCTGGTGGGAGTTATGGAATGCAATTTATGGATCCAATACATTTCTCTTTTGGCCAGGAGCACAATGGTATTGCCACCTTTAGGTGTGGTCTTAACTGTCTCCAGAAATACACATTTCAGTTGGGCTATGGTAGGTCTGTTTTCTGCAAAATGTCTAGCCACAGCTGATTTTTGATTGTTAGTTCTAATATTGGATTCATGCTATATGAGTCTTTCCTTAATCTTCCTGGTTGTTTGTCCTATATAGAATTTTCCGCAATGGCAGATTAATAGGTATATGAGGAATTTCGAGTCGCAGGTGGCAAAGTTCCTTAAATCAAATTTCTGTCCAGTTCGGGGATGTCTTATGTAATCTTCCTTTTGTATACCATTACAGTGGCTGCAGTGAATACACAGGAATGTGCCCAGTTTTGGTTCGGAGAAAATAAAAATTCTGTGTGTCAATCCTTTCTGCTTTTTCCTGGCTGTCTCTGAAATGTCTTCCACTTGTGTAGGCTATCATTGGAGGCTTGGGGAATAATTTACTATTGGGAGGCTATTGTAGCCGCCCTATAGTTAAGAAACATCAGATGACATTGCTATTAGTCTATTTATCTTTATAGTGATTTATAATTGAGGTCTATGATGGTGCCTACTTGTCAATTAGTACCAGAGTTGTATTACTCTCCCTTGCACCCGTTAAATTCATTAAGAAATTGTATAAATCTTTACTATTCACGTTTTGAGAAAGGTGTGCGCACCGTTTTTCTTCTATATACAGAGCATGGCTTATGACACAGGGGAGGGGTATAAAAGCAACTCTGTGGGGGATCTGGAGGGACACATCCAAAGAGGATTTATCATGTGACATGGTAACTGGAAGTTGGTATTTAGTAAGGACTAAATGTTAATGAAAGAATATATCGTATTGGTGGGAGGCGGGACACTTCTGCCAGAAAGCCTATTGGTGGTTTCCAGAATGTTTTTAGGTTTCGGATCGGTCAGGTGATTGGTGACCTATACAGCTGAGGAATTTGGAGGGTGGGTTGGGTTAGAGCTTCCAGTTGGCATTAGACGTAGGATGCTGTCTCTGTTTGTCATCACCTTTAATTGATGTGTGAGCCTAGTTTCTCTGACATAACTGATCCTTTCATTCCGAGATAAGGTGATTTGGCCAGGATCATATATAATTTGGGCAAAAGTGGAAACCAGAATTAGCTGCAATTCTATATCATATTAGCTGATGGCATACTTTAGTTGAGTATAGATGGCTTTTGTAGCGTTTTGGCCACCACAAAACACTGAGCAAGAAAAAAAGGAGAAAACAAGCGAGAGATTAGGAATAGGCCACGAGGAAAGGGGGCTGGGGAAGGAGGGACAATTATGTTACATTGCGTTTCTTTCTTGTGTAATGCTTTACCGCTTTTTGGCTATGAGGGCAAGCTGAAGAGGGGAAACTAGAAAGGAATGCTCACGAAAGAAGGTGGGCATAAGATCAGGAATGAAGTAGCATGATGCATTGTAATGTAAGTTGCTTGCATGATCTATTTGTCACTCGTATGCTATTTCAAAGTACTGACCTGCTGAGGAGATCATCTATTGAATGATTATTTATTGTTTTTCGAATCACGTCTAAAGAAAATGTATTATTGTATATGTTTCCTATGAGACGTTATGGCTTTGAACATGCAGTCACATTTTTCATCTGAGTTAATTGAAGGGTTTTGATACATACAATTTTGATTAAACTAAATATATTATTAATCAGTCCTTATAGTTTGAAACGTACACCGATGATACATACATTTTGATCCAAAAAGACAAAAGTAACAGCAACCCAGACCTGTATTTTTTTTTTGCTGTGTGAGAGTAATACATGGATGAATACAAATCACATGACATTCAATGCCTCAAGAACCGGGGTGATGCTACGAGATCAGCGTAGACCGTCTGGGACTAATATTCACTAGCCTCCATAGCTGGGCAGTCAGCCAGCTCCAGTCATCTATGTTCGCATCCTTGGAATCATTTTTGATACAGAACTCTCTTCTTCACCTCAAATCAATAAAGTGACCCAACCCTTCTTTGTGCACTTAAGATGTTTGCGGCAACGCTGAACTTTTTTTTTCTTTTTTTCTTTCATTCCCCAAGTAACCATAATGAATGCATACATTTCCTCTCTACCGAATTATTACAACTCAGTTTATCTTGAATTACCCCAAAAATCGATACAAAGTTACAGAAAATAAATTCAAAATAAGCATGCATCCTTTTACAAATTTCAAGAAGAGACAATTGGCCATCATTACAAGGTTGGCGGTAACCCCCTGGTGCAACCGGCAGGTTGACGCTGACCCCGAAACACCATTTCCGATGCCTGACTTCCCAGTGCCACTGGCACATTACAAGTCTCGGCATCCCGGGAAGTCAGGCGCTGGAAAATGAAAGTCCTCATTCCCATGGGAATGGGGACTCAGAAGCACCGGCAACTCTGCCTGCCGGGGCCGTTGTGCCCAGCAGGGTCAGACCTATCGGGTGCAGCGGCCTCGGCAGGCAGAATCGTAGTGGGGCGGTCCGAAAACAAGGGTGTCGGTAAGCTTACCGGCACCCTTGTTTCCAGACCGCCATACTTGTAGTAATGAGGCAATGTCCTGCATGGTCTATTTCAGCTACACTGACTAAGAAAATAGAGTTCAAATCTCAGTGCTTGACACAAAGAGCTTGCCATCAGATTGGCCCAATGGTTATTGGAAATAAACCTTCTTGTTACCAAGCTACTCACATTCTTACATTCTCTAATAGGTGGATGCTGGGCTCAGCATCATTAAGATTGAAAAGATGGGGTGGTCGCTCGTTCCCTATTCAGTTTGCCTATCTCTGGAGCATACCTGCAGTAAACACCCACCATATAGAGGGTCAGCTCACTCGTCATAAAAGCCTAATAACTCATCTCTTCAGGGCAGATTTTCCTTGAGTAACCAGACCACCTAGCTTGATATTCGATCAGTTCTGTATGATGCAGCTTGCGCCTAGATGTCCTTTCGGAGGCAATGTTGTTGAGCTTTATGCATGTTTGTAATATAATATAACACAATAGATGAAATTGGCAGAGAATAATATGAGAAGAGAGTGAGGAGAGATTATTGTGTAGGGAGTGATGAGGGAAGGACAACAGGACTTCCGGTATTAATGTAGGTGGAGGCACACAGTAGTGTACAGCTGTCAGGTCATTGGGGTGAACTGGAAATTCTACAAAGGCCCTTTTAACGTAAATGGTGGAACCATAGTTTGCAAAGAAGCCCTGACGTCATCAAGATTGCGATCAAGAGAGTGTGGGTTGAATTTGTATTTGATGATGGGGCAAGTAGCAGAGGAGGAAAGTAGAGGTTGACAGAGGTGGAGCAACGCAGGAGGAAGTGATTGGTGTGAGAAAGCAATGGTTACATGAAAGCAAAGACAGATGGGATAAGAGGAAGAATAGTTCCAGGCAGCAGCCACAGGTGTGGGTTGAGAGGTTTTGAGGAAAATCAGAAATTTGACAGACTAGGTGGATTTAAGTTGAGGGTGATTGCACAATCTGCACCTCAGAGGAAAATGAGCCACATAGATGGTCAAGATCAGAAAGGGAGATGCTGAGAGTACCAGGTGGGAGATAAATGGTAACAATAGTGAGTGGGGTAATTGCAAGTGCGATGTGCTCAAAATCTAAAGGGAGAACTTTTGCGGTGGCAAGGGAGGCAGATGAGGTGGCACTGTATATCAAGAAGCCTACCTTGCCTCCTCTCGTGGTCAGCTAGGGGGAACGTGTGGAAGTTGCAGTACCCTGGGAGCAATCCATGTTTCAGCAATAGCCATTGCGGAAAAATGTGGGGTGCGGGAATCAAAATGGTCAGTAAGTTAGAAGGTTTTGATACAGATAGATTGAGCATGGATGAGGTTGTTGAGTGGACAGGAGGAGGTGGGAGTGTTTTGCCTAGAGGGAAGCGAGAAGGGCAGATAAGGTGTGAGCAGGTGTGGGATTGATAATCGGAATGCTTATTATAAAGGACTGAGAGTTGTGGAGTCCGATATTCACAGTGACTCCCTGAATCTCTCCGACTCTCTCTCTCCGACTCTCTCTCTCCGACATTACAGCATTTCTACGGTTTTTGGCCTAGTTCTCCTGTGCCAAATACAAGCTGCTAAAATGCACAGTGGTGGGGAAATTGACGATGGAACATTGGCAGGTACATGCTCTGGGTGTTGCACAAGGCAGAGATGTGTGCTGACTCATCAGCGCCATGGCAAGCCTGGCAAACTCGGATTCCAGTTCAGAATGCATGTTTTTACCCCCTGAGTGCAGATAGGAATAGCTTGGGATAGGAATAGCCCACTACCAGTCATTTGTTTGGTAGGGCTGTTTTATATGGCCATGCAGGAAGACTTAGAATGATCCTTGTAGTCACATGACAAGCTGGTCCCTCTGATATGGCAGTGGGGCTGTGGGAAAATATGCTGTATATCATTAATTTCGAACGGCCAGCTGGACATGGCAAACATCGGTTAAATGTCAGACTTATTCATGACATAACATTTGTCATGGTCGGTCACACTGCAGACCAAAGTCTATCAGAGTCTTGTTTCAGGCATCATAAAGACAGTTCCTATTGCAGCTCATCGCCTAGTAATGCTTGCCAGGACCCGGCACTGCGGACCACCGTCCAGGACAACGTATGGCAAAGGTTATCAGGGTTGTACAGAGTCAATCATAAGAAGGAAAAAAGAAAACGCTCTTCAAAAGTTAAAATAAAACAAAGGAAATAATTAGCATGACAGGAACTATGGTCTGGTTAATCTAACGTGTGAGTTAAGGAAGATCAATGTATTGTAGTGTGGAAATGGGAGAAGGGAGAGTAGTATTGAACTGAGAATTGGAATGAAAAAGGACAAATGAAATTATTGAATGTAGAGTTTAAGACCAGCTAAATGATGAACATACAAAGTAAACTTTAACGCAAAGTGTGAAAGTCATCCTTAACAACTTTACTGACTGGCAAGTTACAGAACTTCCTGGGGACCTAACTAGGGAATACCCGTCACCAAATGACGACTGCTGTCAACTGCTTGGAGAAGGCTTTTCTTTCCCTTGACTTATGAACTTTTAAAATCTCATACCCAATCTGGTAAAGGAGGCCTACCAATGAATGGTAGAGTCAGACATATCCCAGAGGTAATATGAGATGAAAGAGTTGAAAAGGAGCCCCATCCCGAGATCCCCAGAATGTCTGGAGACATGTATGCATATTCGTACCCCTTTCCCTTTCCTGATTCCTATCAGCCTCTCAGGACCACAATGCAACTGGGCCCAACGGACAAGACCTGTCCTGGAATAGCAGGAATGGACTGGTTACCAAATTGCCATAGACTAGGTTCCCCCACGATTCAGGAAGGAATGGGTGACCAAACACCTACTATATACAGCCCAGGCATGCTGCAGGGGAGAAGAGGAGCCATGTGGCAGAGCTGGTGCAGAGCACATCACAGCCCTAGTTGAGACCAGTAAACCATCTAAAGCGCTTGTGGCCATTAACTTGTTAGAACAAGGAGGGGAAAAAAGAGCAAACGATACAGGAGACAGCAGGGCAGGCTGGAGGAATATGGCACCTGGAAAGGGGGAGAGCCCTTGTGAAAACATCTTGGGGACGTTCAAGCCCATAAGGGAAGGAGATGGGAGGATTGTGGATTAGTGATGCTAGAGACTGGGCCAGGGAAGCACCTGACTTGGGTAGCTGATGGAAGCAGAGAGGGGAGGAATACAAAAGGCCAGCAGAATAAGTTGGGAGTGAGAAGTGTTTGGGTGAGACCAGCAAAGAATGTGCAGCAGGTGGAGGAGGACTTGGAGGAGACTTTTGTAGAGAATGAAGGTAAGGCATGAGGGCTGAGAGGGTGGTACCAATTTGGTTATATGTGCACGCTTGCATGTGTGCTTGCATGAGTCAGAGATTGAGTAAGTGAGTGGGAGAGTGTTTGAAAATAATTTTGGTGGAGGAATAGAAGGAAGTTGAGAGTGGCTGAATGAGAGGGATAGAGCAAGAGAGAGAGAGAGAGAGAGAGAGAGTTAAGATCAGGAAAGTTAAGAAGAGTCGAGATAGGAGGGGTAGAGGTAAACCAGGAGACAAAGTGGAGAGAGAGAGAGATGAGAGGCAGAAGGTTAGTAGAGAGTGTAGGCAGGTGTAATGAAGTAGGGAGAATTGATATATGGAGGGAAGCGGATAAGATCAGGAGGGAAGCAGAGGTTGGACACAGGGGAAAGCAGTGGGATCGCAAAAACAAAGAGACAGCATGTGTAGAAAGAGAGAGAGAGGGAAAAACAGAGATGAGGGTGGAGCAGAAAGGAGGGAGGGCTAGGGTGAGGGAACTGAGGGAGGGTTGAGTGACATTCCTCAGGAGGGAGGGCATGCCAGGACAATCAGCCTACTCCGCTAGGTCACATAAGAAGTCCGTGAGGGAGTTGGATAGTCATGGGTTCAGTCTTTAGGCCTACCTAGAGTAGGGTTAGCCTAGACATTGCTGGTCACCAGGCATTAGAGAATCTGTACTGTCATAAGACTAGGTTGAGTAGGCAGCCTGGGATAGAGAGGTGTGGGCCCCTTTTCAAGGATTATGAAAAAGGTTGCAGGAGCCCCCCCCCCCTAGTCTTGGCGCCCCAATTGATGTTGTTTAAAGTATATTTGTATAATAAAAGTGAACAATCTGTTTCTTTTGTCTTGTGAATCTTTTCACACATATTTGATTCATCTTTTCATTAGAGAATAGGGGATTAAACGTTCAGCATCAAAAGACCACATAAATTAGAAATTCACCGGAAATTGTTGGAAACTCCGTTGGCAGGAAATGCCTCTTTTGTAAAATGCGTTTGACATTGTGAACTCAAGTGGAGCCATTAGGCCCTTGAATCTAATGCTTTCAAAATTCGTGGCAGTGTTTAGCTGAGGGCATTTCCATAATACATCATGAACGATACCAATTTGGGGTTGTGACATTATAATACAAGGTCAAAAACAAAATGTTTAAATTATGTAGACAAAGGCATGATGGGAGAAGAGGAGAAATCAATAAACTACTAGAACACTAAGGGTGGCTAGTCTCCACATTGAATAGTTAATGCAAAGATACCATGCTTGAAGGCACCTTACCTGCTAACCCAATGTTCAATTCTATTGATACTTATTGCAGATAAATGTGGGTGGTATTCAATTGCTGTTTATGCATGTCACACACATAGTATATGTGGCCTTTTGTCCAAACAATCACATGATAAGGTCCCTTTTTCAAGCATAGTGAAAAATGATATTGATGATCAATTTCAATTATTGGATGGATCCCATTTCACAGCCTAGGTTTTAATTGTTTGTGTTCACATTTTCATGTGTTTGGGTTTTTTATATAGTTGTATTTTTTTCAGTCAGATCCTCAAGGCATAAGTCATAGCATGTATATAAAAATGTAACACATCGAATTAAAATGTTCTTGTGAAATTGGCAGAAGCAGATGTGCCTCCACACCTTGAAATCCTACATGCAAATTAGGTTTTACAAAAGCAACCAAGAAATGACTAAAAAAATACACATTATTTAAAAAGATTTTTTTTTAAAAAAAAAAGACATTTTGTGGTCAGTGTTTCAGTGCAATACTTACAATCGAACTTGTGTAGATTTGAACTTGGACAGTTTGTTTAAGTGCTTTCCCCACTGTTTCCGAAAGTCCACTCGAAATATCTTTCGTTAAATTCAGGTTGATCGTAACCAGCTTTGGAGCTACAACTAAAACTATAAAATAAAACAAAAATATTTAAGGCCAATATGTTTGCATTTCATTGTTTCATTGTTAGTGGCAGGATCAATTCTTGTTCTCAGAGCCTTTAGCAATACAAAGGAGATTGGGCCTCATTACAACTCAGGCGTTAAGGGTTAACGCCGTCGTTAACCCTTAACGCCTATACCGATTTTAACGGCTGCTTTTAGCAGCCGTTAAAATCCATGGCGCTAAACCGCCTTGGTGCTAATTACGCCACCGTAATTTACGGTGGCGTAATTAGCGCCTTCCCCACTCCCATTATGCCCTATGGGGCAAAAATGGGAATGGGGAAGGGTAAAATGGGAAATGCGGATTTACCGCCCCACTCACCTTGGAATGGGGCGGTAAATCCGCCATCCACCATGGTGTAAACATAGTTTACACCATGGTGGTAAAGTCGGCGTACTTACCGCCTGGGTCGTAATGACCCCCATTGTCTTCTAAGAAACAAAAGGCCCTGATTCATGGATTATTTGCGCCGAAAAAAACGGGATTTTTGCGCCATTCTGCCCGCAAATCCCCATTTGTTAAACAGGGATTTGCGGGCAGAATGGTGCACAAATCCTGTTTTTTCGGCGCAAATAATCCATGAATCAGGGCCAAAATGTTAGACCACAGACATGGCTGAGTTAAGGAAATGTGTTAGTTTACATATGTGCTCATGCTCTTTGCACGGAGATAAAATTCCATTAATTAATACACAATGGGTCTCATAACGAGTTTGGTGGTATCTCAGTGGTAAATCTGCCAAGATCCCACCAAACTGTGTTACCATTACCACCACTTGGTCTCAATGTCTCTTCCTGATGTTGATTTTCAAAAAATGGTGCACATAGCAGCTCCTCAGTGGAAACCCCCCTGCACAGGTGCTAACTCTGTATTCACTGCATCTTTATAACACTTCAAGCTTAAATTCACCTTAAAAGAAATAAGAATCCCAGAATACCTCAATAAGGCTAAATGCCCCCTTTATGTAACAGATAGGTTTAATAAGCCAAAACATTACAGCAATTGTAATTATGAAACATGGAAGGGGATAATACCCATTTGACTTACCCTGGAGGTGGATGGAGGACACAGTCATAATCTTGACTAAATCATTGATTGTACCTGGGGGGGGGGGGGTGATAAATAATCTTCTCCCCCCCAAACCTCCTGCCCACAGCCTCTTCCCCGCTATAGGATTTCATCTTCTTTTCTGGAATTCAGTGAAACCTTTTGTAGGATCAAATTGGTTTCCTTTACTACCATCTCACAGGCAGTTTGCTTTATTTGGTGTGAGGGCCTCATTATGAGTTTGGAGGTAGCCATGGTGCTATTAGCGCCATGGCTGCCTCCAAACTCGTGTCCGGGTTCCTTGAATGGGGACTTACCGGGTCATTCCAACCTTGGAGGACCCGGTAAGTCCCCATTCAAAATACCCATCCCCATTCCCATTCGAGCACCCATAGGGCTCAACGGGAATGGGGAGGGAGCTAAAAATGGCCCGGTTAATAACGGGCCGGTTATTAGCTCCCTGGTCCCTTAGCGGCTCCCACTAAGGGGACCTCGTAATGCGGCTGTAAGGGGTTAATGGCACCGGCATCCTTACCCGCGCCGTTAACCCCTTACCGCTGCACTCGTAATGACCCCCTCAGTGACTGTCCTGCAACTTGGACGACCCTGACCTCCAGAAAAAAAATGTCTTTTATATGCCCCCTACAGGAGTTCTTCAGAAGGGGGTGCATGGTTCCTTGAGGTTATGTCACTAATAACCCGGGGTGAGGCTCGTGTATATCCTCTTCCTTATCCCACCACCCTGGGACATATGTTTGAATTATTTTCTCTACAAACATACCCATTTGCTATTCCTCTCTAATTCACCAACAAATGTGCACACGTTCTTTCTGGCACTAAGATTTTCATTTTGGGCGAACAAGTGGTCTTTTAAAAAAAAGACCATTCCATTCCATTGATGAAAAACATGAAAACACTTACCCTTCAAAGCAATGTTCTTACAGAGGAGAAAATAGACACCTGCAAACTCAAAAATGAATGGAGTACCAGTTGAAATGACTCTGCATGCTCCTTACCACATTTCAGAAAATTACAGTCACAGGCATACAAGGACACATTTTGGAGCCTGCAGCAAATCGACTGGAGAAAGAGCGTGACTGCTACCACTCCCATTGGACAGGCCCTTTCTGACAGATTCTGTACATTCAGTACAGGGTGCATAGTTTGGCAAGAGAAACCGGGTGTAGCCGGCGTTTCCATGCATACCACTGCATCATGCAGTGAATACACTGCTTGAATCTGAAGAGCAGGAATTGACATACGATGAAGTTCAGCAATGGTGGTCACCAGGAAAAAACAGGGGGTCCACCATTATAGCATAATGCAGTGTCCCCTGCTCCAATCAGGAAACCTAAGAAAATGGCACATGTGTGTGTAACACTGTGAAAAGACAGGTGTGTCATTTGAGTACATTCCCCAGCTTTAGTTCTGAGTTTGGGCACAAGAAAATACTCCAATCAGGTAGTTCAAATCCAAGGTGCACAGGTACAGAGCAGAGATTAAGTCCTGATAGAAAGAGAGGTTTTCTTAATAACAGCACATTTACCATATGTGCCCATTGTATAGATCAGGGATCTGCAACCTTTAGCTCTGCAGATGTTTTTGACTGCATCTCGCATCAGCCTTAACCAGCATAGTCAATGAGGTGGAAGCATGGGACTCACCGTCCAAAACATCTGGAGAGCCACAGTTTGCAGATGCCTGGTATAGACAGTTCGGTAGTTGCCTTCTTGAGAATTCTAGTATTTCCAAGATGATAGTTGTGTGTGCACTAGTCCTAGAGCCCAGGAATGCTTTTAACCCAAGTCATGACAGGGACTGGATCAATGTCTCCTTTGTGCATCTCCCACATCCTCCTCCACTCTAACACATCTAACTAAATATCTCAGTCTCCAGCCCAACGTTATCAGAATCATCCCAAAATGTCCTTCATATCTCCTAGTGCCACAGTGAATACCACACAGCCAGAGATCAACTCACAACCAATTTACCTCGCATAGTGGCAGATATGAACGTGTCAAAACATCTACCAAACCCTCGCCTAACCAACCCTTTTCTAGCCAGACATGAAGTGTAAGGTTTGCACCAATACAAATACACAGCCTCAAATGCATTGATCGAGGGCGCCAGGATTTGTTGTTGCACTATTCTATATGACCGGAAAGCTATTCTTCTTAATCGGAGGGTGGCAGAGTCAACATAGCAATATTTCAGAAGCCAATATTACCATGCCTCAGGCATCTATTGTGTCCTAAGATTATGATTGTTTATCAAGTTATGTGCCTGTACTGACATCTGTTTGCAGCCTAAAGTAAGGGGGTTGAATACCAGTGTGGCTTACTTAGTCTTTCATCTGTCTTAAGTCAATAAAATGAGTTGGTAATTTAGGCCATCCACCATCATATTTACAATGCGACAAAACTATGAACGGTGGTAGAAAGCACTTTATTATGTAGGAGATATTATTTGAATAAAACATGCTTTGATTTTGAAAGCTTGATCAAACCAGAATAGGACAATGTATGATACTAGTGGCCGCGAGTGACCAACATGTACCCACCTTTGTATCCTCTCTACAAAATACAAGCTCTATTGAAATGATTCTTTCTTCATAGGTGGCTCATTTTCTGCATGCTCTCACGCGTGCATTTGAAGGCTTTGGACCACTTAAACAAGACTGGCTTATTCATCCGCAAGTGAGAAGAATTCAGAAAAGAGTGAGAGAGTCTTCATGCAGCAGGTTTCTGCAAACACAGGACCGGACTGTTTCTGAATGTGCCGGGTACATTCTATATTTCAGTTTTTGAAGAATATGCAATCGACGGGAGCTTTAAAATGGAAAGCAGGTCTTAATCTGTTGTCCTTAGTACAGATCTGGAAACCAGTCATGGCACCACCAACGGTGTCATCATAGCACAAAACAGAGAAGAGGTACCTATACTGCAGGGATTATATCTGCCATGTGCATCGCCCTGATGTTGTTGCCTCCTTCTACTGGTGTTCAGACCTGCTTAGTGACACCCCACACCTATGGCATATAGACTATTGGTGCCACCAATGTATGGATGTCCCTGGACCCTACTAGATGTATAAGGAAGTGGTTGTGATCCCTTTTGGAGGAATATTTTTAGAATGCCTCTTGCTATTAATGTGTCAGATAAGCGAGAAGGCCAGGCATGTAGCCAGTTTCATATCCATTCTCATTATCATTCTCTTTATCACCACCATAACCCCTTCCAAGGCATTGTCCTGAGTTGAGATTATGCATCAATGGGTATTACCCAAATTGTTTGTTTACAATTGTTCGAATGAGCAATTGACCGAATTTAAAGGGTCACAATTGACCTTTTCACAATTGACCGTATATATATATATAAATATATATATATCTGTTTGGTAATATATATTTATATATATATATATAGGGGTTTTGGGGGGTTTGGCGTTAGGTGGGGGGTTGTGGGGGGTTTCCCCCCACATATATGTTACAATTGACCTTCACAATTCTGTCAATTGTGAAAAGGTCAATTGTAATTCGAACAGTTGTAAAACGAACAATTCGTATGCAACCCATCAATGTTGTATCTATTGAGCTATCTGCCGACCCAAGCCCCCATCACATAGACAGAAAACCTCCTCTGCATCCTCAGTTTCATCAGGATGTCTGGCTGGACAAGGCCAAATGATATCCTTCTGAAAGTCGCCCCTATGTTATCCTTCACACAAAGGGAGAAGTGATATCCGAATGGTGTGTTTAGAGGCTTAGGAATTCCACTTTTCCTTGGAAAATTCTGCTTTAGGAGCCAAGCATGGTCGGTAATTTACTGGATCAAAAGGGGAAAAGAGGCTGAATCTCTGCTCCAGACAGTAAAACTGCAGACCTCTACTGGAGACTCTGCAGGAACGAGGCCCGAATTACCCTAACTGGTCATTGCTGACTATTTGGGACCGATGACAGATTCTATGAACTATCAATTGCCACTACTTGCCTGTATGCGAATATCCACCAAAAGTAGTGTGGGCAACCTTGCAGATGCCTCTACCGACTGCAATGCTACTCGTCAGTGAGCTTGGGTGAAGGGTTGCTGACTTGCTAGCATTGTTGGGCTGTGCATGTTGGCTCAGGCCTGCTGCGCTCAGGTGCTGTGTCCACTCTGGTGTGGAGCTAGAATCCAAACCTTTCTGGTGCTAGTCAAGGTCAGTTTCCCCAGAACCCCACAAATATACTTGAAGAAAGAATTCTCGGCTAAGGTGGAATTTCTAAAAGAGGAGAAATGTAAAAAGGCCGAACACATTTCTTCAATGGTAAGCAAAGTAAAGACTTTCCTATGACAGTATATTTGCAAACAAAGAGCTTCTGGACCAAGAGCACTGAGTGAACTATGCCGTGAACCCCAGAAGTTGCTGACCACCAAAGTTCTTAAACATTCTAGGTTATTAAACACTCCTAATGCAAACGTTTTCACCAAGAGAAGCTGTTGACCCAATCCCACTTAAGTTATGTCTGAACTAGATTTACTGTCACAGTTGAAACCAGTCTCTCCTTTTTCACACAATGTTTGTCGGGTCGATCCATTGATGCATGCCTTAGCATAGAACATTACTAAATTGCACTGATTTTCTATATGGTAAGGGACACCTGCTTAATGTTTCTCAGGGTGTTGTCAATACAGATCCTCACCTCGAAATGGGATCCATTATGTACATGGTGTCCTCACTGCCCATCTGGCTTTGCATCAAGTGCTGAATATTAGCATATTAGTGGGTCAAACAGGCGGCAATGGTCTAACAATGCACCCAAAACAACAAGGTGTTATAATCTTTGGGTCTTGTCTCCTGATTTTCATGCTCTAATCTGATACTGAAAATATGTCTGTTTTCTTGAAAGAAACATGTAGGACTCACATGCTGCTGTTCAACACAGGCTGGAGATGGCAAGGGAATTTTCAGTGCTGAAATGTTAACATTTATATGGGACATGTGTAGAGATAATTACCCCCTGTAATGTACGAGCATTTTGAAAACCCTGAGATCAACAAACTTTGGCCCTTAACCAGAAAAGAAGGGAAGATAACCCAGCTTAGCAATGCATCTGCGTATGCAATGTCAAGGATATGGATCTACCAACATATATGTCAGTTTTGGTGGCTTGAGCCTCTGTGTATGCTTGAAAGTTATAACTTCAGTGCTTAAGTCAAATCAAAAGATACAATCGTAAAAGGATTATTTGGTTGATCTGAAAATCTGCTTTAACGTTGCCAGCTTTATAGTAGATGTTTTGAGCAATGCATCCATTTTAAGATTTTAAAATATTGTATGACTTGGTGTTCTCTTTGTAGGTGTTGCATTATCCACTTATGGATCAACAGAAGCAATGAAACCCATACAGTGGTTTGCATAGTTAACCTAACCTTTTACAATGAACTTATACTATATTAATGATAAAACCTTCGGAAGGAACGGAACGCTGGACTTTCCGAAACTGTTTTCTTTGTTATATTTTAATATCTTTGGAGTGCATATATTTGCAATTGCTCAAAACATTTTTTGTCTAAAATAACACCTATTTGATTAATTGATAACATCTGAGATGATGTATGGATAGTTTGTCCATCAGTGTGGGAACGTTTTTTAAAGATTTCTTTTTTTTTTAACTTAGCTTTCCAATTTTCATCATATTAATATAAAGGACCATTGAGTTTTTTTTTAACCAATAGTTCCCTTTCCAAACATTCTGAACTATTACATCCGTCAGAATGTAACTGTACTTTATTAACCAACCACTTAAATTCCAGTCCTAATTTGACACACACACACAACACAACTTCTATATTTTTTGCCACATTGGGTCAAGGTTGGTTAATCAATGATGAAGAGGGATTAAACAAAGTGGGTCAACATAAAAGGTGGAATCTTACATATGTAGTTGCACATGAGTGTACATATACATGTACATTCTTGTGCCCTGGAACAAATAATATGTATTGCCCAGATCATTCGGAAGTCTAGTAATGACAATTGATAGACAGGAGTAGCATGTAGTAAGGCTAAAATGATTTTCTTGAAATAGCCACATGCCAGCATAAATGGTTTTGCAATTTGGAGTCTCTTTTTATTGTTTTCCTTTGTGTGTAGCCTATTCAGTTGTAACCAGAAGAGCTGGTAGTTGCCTTGTGCACCCAACTCCCTGCAGGGGTGTCAGGGAAATTGTAAATGTGGCCTCAGATATCTGTGCATGGTCATGTTGTTCTATTGTATGCAGACACCCCCTTTTATCTGAACACTATTGATTGTTCCAGGATAATCAGCCCCTCATATCACAAGCAAATATCCGCTTAATATTACAATGGCAAAACGTTCCGATTTTAAGTTCGGGAAACACAATATTTGCTTCACCAAGAGAGCATAAAAAACAACACGTGGTCCATGAAAAAAAACATAATTGCAAATTTAGACTGAAAATAAGCATCCTTGTAGCACTGCACACCTGAAATAAATCTAACTATGAATAGAATAACCTTATTTAAATCGTTTTTGAAAAATAAAAAACAGTGTGTACTCTGGCAACTGCTAAATTGCAAATAGCGTGTCAACAGTTAATTACATATAATAGTCCTGTATAAAGGAAGCATTTTGCCATACCTGTATTAACCATGAGGGATTCGGACACTACACATTTTGGTACCGGTGGTGTTGTTTTTAAAGTTGTAGTGGTTGTCGTCGTAGTTTTTGTCACAGCAACAGTTGTGTTGGTCACGGTTGCGGCTGGCAATGTAGTTGCTTTGGCCGATGCTGTGATAGACGTCAAAGCTGCAAAAATGGTCCGTTGATAAGCAGTTGGTGTTTTTGTCATTTCTGACACTGTGGAATTTTTAGGTACAACTGGTGTTGCTGTTGTTTTTATTGTTGATAAATGTGTAGTAGATAACACTTGTGTTGGTCTAGTGGTTCTGTTTAACATTGTGGTTAAGTGTGATGTGGGGAGTGATGTAGCTGAAGTGTAAGTATTTACTGGAGCAGAAGTAGTTTCAACAATTGTTGTTGCTGGTGTTCGACTTGCTGATGTAAATTTACTAGTAATTGTCAAATGAGAGGTAGTCAGTTCAACATGTGTCATTGGCATCAGTGTAGTGTTTGTCAGTGCTGTTGCATTCTGGGTTGGTTTGCTTCCAGTGCTATTGAAGATAGTGTTCAATTGTTGCACCGATGAAGTTGGGTCAGAGATATGTGTTGGTGCTGCAACTTCCGATGATACCTCTGTTGACATACCATGAGGAGATACAGAAGATGGCACTGTAATGACAGAAGAGGTAGGGTTCGTTGGAAAAATGGTAGATGCATGCTTTGTTGATGATGCAAGTGATTGAGTTATGGTGCCTGGCATCACAGAGGTTGTGGGATGTACCTGCATTGTTGAAAGAGCACTTACTAAATGTGGTTCAGTGGATACAACCGCAAAGCTGCTTGCACTACCAGAATGCAATATCTCTGTACTAACTGTGGTAGAAAGGTCAGTGTGATGTGTGGAGGAGTTTTCAGCTGTTTCAGGAGCAGAGCTATTTGTAGACCCTGTTTTTGCCTGTACATATGGGGTGAGTTCCTCTGAAGTGGGGGCAGATCCTGACGTTGATCTTTTTGACATATTTGACGTTAAACGGGAATACAGAGTTGGCTGTGTGTCAGCCATTTCTTCATTAGTGGTTAAAATGTTTGCAACGAGAGATGATGAAGGCCGCCCAAATGTTGTCATGAAAATAGAATCTGTATAAGAAGACATGTTGCCAGCATCAGCAGTTGTAGGCACTTGCGATGTTGGCAGTGTAAATGACGAATCTGATGTAAATGGAAGTAGTGTGAAGTTGGTTAGTTCTGTTGCATTTGTCAGAGTGTTCTCAACAGTTATTTCCTTTTTTGTACTAAAGTGTGATATTAAACTTTGTGATGACAAACTTCCTAAATCATCAATTGTGGAAAATGAATCTTGCACGGTGCTGGTGGCCATACTTGCTTCCGAATTGCTGGTGTTATCCTGAACTGTGGTTACAGGAGGAATAGATGATGAAAGTTCATACTTTGTGGTGAAAGTATTGTCTGAATATTCACTGACATTTCCATAAATGTCCGTAAATATGGATGATTCAGATGGAGGAATTTCTGTCAGGGCAGTCGAGTACTGAAAGTTAGTTCCCTCTGTGGATGACGAGTGTGTGTCCGTTTCAGTGAACCTTTTAGAAACCATTGAAGTCAAAAATGAAAATGAAGTTTGACGAACATTTCCTGAGGTTGCCTGAAGCGAAACTGTTTGGGTAGGCTCTGGTGTGGAAGAGCTAGTCACATGTAATGCAGTTTGGGAAGTAGTGTTTCCAGCAACATCTGTATTCAATTGTGCAGTTTCTGATACCAGAGAAACACTTGCAACCTCTACAGAAGAAGACCTGGAAGCTGTGCTCCCTTCTGAAACAGACACTGTGAGACTTTGGGCATCAGTAGTTCCTTTACTCATATCAATTGGAGTAATAGTTGCTTGAGTAACACTTGAAGAAGAGCTAAAGGTATAGTCTGTTGCAAGTGAATTAAATGGCAATGTTACTGCTGCATTGCTTGCCAAAACTGTATCAGTAATAAGCACAGAGCTATACACATGTTCAGGTACAGTTGTATACACTGTAGGGCTTTCTATGTTTTGTGATGAGCTTTTGTCTGAAATGCTGTCAACTTCTGTGTTAGCTGAATAAGGGGGAACTGTAGTGCTTGCATACGAAGAGCCAGTTACAGAAAAGGATGAAATTGTAACATCAAGACTCTGTGATTTACTTACAGAAGACAGTGACATTGTTACATCAGTATCTGAAACTTGTTCAGTAACACTTGTGATATGCTGATCGCTGATGGAATATATCCTATCTGTTGAGTCGGAATAATACATACTATCAGTAAGACGACTCAATCTACTTTCAGAAGTAGGCGTTGAAATGAAGTTTCCAGAGAAGCTTTCACTTTCAGAAGTAGGCATTGAAATGAAGTTTCCAGAGAAGCTTTCATTTTCAGAAGTAGGCGTTGAAATGAAGTTTCCAGAGAAGCTTTCACTTTCAGAAGTAGGCGTTGAAATGAAGTTTCCAGAGAAGCTTTCACTTTCAGAAGACGATGACACAGTTGAAATCGAATCATAAACCTCTTCAGTAACATGTGTTGTGGTATGCTCTCGGGAAACAGAATGCACACTGTCTGTTGAGTGGGATATTAAAATACTGTCACTAGTAAGACTTGATGAACTTTCATAACTTGGTGATAAATCTAAGTCAGTAGAGAAGCTTTCACTTTCAAACGATGGTGGCACAGTCATACTCGTAACGTAAACTTGCTCAGTGGCGATTGTTGTGATAACCTCAGAGGTGATAGGAGATACACTACCCGGTGAGTGTGAATTTGACAAACTGTCCGTGAGAAAAGGTGATCTACTTTCAGAGGTTGGCGGTGAAATGAAACTTGTGGAGAGGCTCTCATTTTCAGAATATGCTGCAGCAGTTGAGTTTGTGTCATAAATTGGTTCAGTAACCATTTCTGTGATAGGCTCAGTGGAACGTGTATATCCACTATCCGTTAAGTGTGGCGGTAATATACTTTCAGTTGAGTGGTATGAGGTACTATTGGAAGTTGTTGTTAATATTACATTTATGGAGACGCTTTCCGTGGTTGCATTTGTGTCATAAAATGATTCAGTCATCATTTCTACACTAAGATCACTAGAATGTTGATACACACTAGCTGTCGAGTGAGAATTTACTATACCCTCAGTAGGAAGATGTGATGTACTTTCAGAAGGTGATGATGATATGAAATTTGTGAAGAGACTTTGAGTGTTTGTAATAGGGTTATATAATGGTTCAGTCACCAGTTCTGCACTAGGATCACTAGAATGTTGATACACACTAGCTGTTGAGTGAGACTTTACTATACCCTCAGTAGGAAGATGTGATGTACTTTCAGAAGGTGATGATGATATGAAATTTGTGAAGAGACTTTCAGTGTTTGTAATAGGGTTATATAATGGTTCAGTCACCAGTTCTGCACTAGGATCACTAGAATGTTGATACACACTAGCTGTCGAGTGAGACTTTGATATGCCCTCAAGACGATCTGATGTACTTTCAGAGGGTGATGATGATATGAAATGAGAGGATGAACTTTCACTTTCAGGGGAAGGGGAAATGGTTGCATTAGTTTCATGAACTGGTTCTGTGATAATTTCTGTAAAAGACTGACTGGAAAGTGCATCCAGTCTTTCTGTAGACTGAGAACTTAATAAACTGTTAGTAGCAAGAGGTGATGCACTCTTAGTAGTTGATGATGAAATTGAGCTTGTGGAGAGGAATTCATTTTCTGAAGATGGTGACACAGAATATCTGGTGTCATAAACTGTTGGGTTGGTGGGCTGACTGGTGAGGACATGTGCACTATCTGTTAAGTATGCATATAATATGTTATTAATAGGAAGATTTGATGTACTTTCAAATATTGCTGTTGAAAAGAAGCTGGTAGAACCCCTAGAATCACCATCTGAGTAAGTCTGAATATCAGTACTTTGTGGTGAAACATTCCCATTAACAGCATTGGATACAATATTGGTACTGGGCAGATACACATTATTCACACTGGACTGGGAATGAGTTGCTAAAGGCTCATCAGTGGTTTGGGCATGTGTCTCAGGAAATGTACTGGTAGTCTGCGAAACTGTCACAGGCAATGGAAAAGTTGTTGATGATGACGAGGATAATGATGTTGATGATGACGACAATGTCGATGATTGAGGTGATGAGGAAAATGATGAAACAATTAAAGAACGGTCTAAGTCAGGCGATGTTTCCTTGGAAATGGAGGATGCTTCAAAGGACAATGACACAGATGGCACAGCTACATTGGAAGACATGACTAGTGATGGTGGTGTGATGAATGTTTGATTGGTGAAAATGCTTATTTGAGTCAAACCTGAGACACCAGATGTTTCATCAGCAGTTTGTGATGTAGGTATAGTGGATGATTCATGAGAAACATCCTCTTGGGTTAAACTGGTTTTACCATCCTGAGAAGAATTCGGTGAAATATTCACACTACTGGCAGTTAGGCTATTAGTTGTCTGTTTTCCAGTATCCCAGCTTGTGTACCCAGCTGATTCCACCACAACAGCTGGGGCTCCAGAAGAAGTGGGATGAGTTTGTAATTCTGTAGCTGTCCATAAAGATGCAGAAAATTCCATTGTGGATTTTGTATCATCTGTTGTCGTAACTGCAATGAAAATCATGTGTTAAAATGAGTCTCTGTTCTGCCTTTCCAACCTGAGTTCATCGAACCAATGCTTATAAGGAAATTATGACATATATGCATAATGATACTGAATCCATTGCCAAAATACATGTTTTCAATTTGTTTTAAATGTTAACATTTCATGATGAATTAGCATAAACAACAAAGGCACTTGGTATGAAAATAGAAGAAAAGTGTGGCTGGAAAATTACATGAAATATTGCCAATCTATAGTAACCCTTACTTGTGTTTAGATCAGGGGCCTACCGCCCACAGCTCTCCAGGTGTGTTGGCCTACAGCTCCCATGATCTCTCACTGTTGACTATACTGGGTAGGGCTGATGGGATTTGTAGTCCAAAACATCTGGAGATCTAAAGGTTGCAGCCCTCTGGTTTAGATAATACTAAAACCGTCTAGTGGATGCATTTTAGGCCAACATTATTAGGAATATGATCACAACAAGCAGCCCAAAACTATGCTGCACCGCATGTTCTTGCCAAAATGGCCAAGTGTAAATAAAATGTTGGTTCTTTGTTTTATTCAGTCACATTTTGATAATGTAAATACCACCAATGTAAATGTGAATTGGAGAGTGGAACCAATGGCAACATGTGAGGTGTTGCAGTATTGCTGCTGATAATGCTGAAAGGCCACCCACTATGAACCCCTTCATCATTCGTCCTCAAATGTGAAGGTGAATACCTAGATCTCACTGGGAGAAGGATAGTATCAACATTACATAGCCAATCTCAGCATGTCTGCATACTAATTACTTTCCACACCAGCTCAATCACTGGAAATGTGACTGTCCTTGGTAGTTTTTGTTGTTTCGGGTAAGGCAATGAATATAGTCACATGTGCACTTCACAATGTACGAGGAATATGACCGTCAAAAGTAATTGCATGAAGGATGAGTTTAACATCTATTCTTCTATGTCTTCATGGTATGTACAGCAGTA
Source organism: Ambystoma mexicanum (assembly GCF_040938575.1). Taxonomy (NCBI): domain Eukaryota; kingdom Metazoa; phylum Chordata; class Amphibia; order Caudata; family Ambystomatidae; genus Ambystoma; species Ambystoma mexicanum. The sequence continues at coordinate 710,759,632 of NC_090934.1, read as the reverse complement.
AGAAAAAGAGCCGACTGGTTTGACCTATTTCGGTGCAACCAGAAGACCAGAGAAGGAAGGTGAATGCTAGTTTTGCATCCTCCACTCAGTGAGGTTCTCTCCCACGACTCCTCTCTCACAAAATAATAGGGTCCATACAAAATGAATGAGACAGATCACATGACTTTGATCTCCCAAAATCGCGAGGAATCCCACACCTCAGACTTTAGCCCTATCCACCTTTGCATTCCCCCAGCAAGTGAAGCCCCTTTGTTTTCTAGAGGTGCTCGTTGGTCATTACTACAGGCTGGGGCTGCACTATAGGTAGTATAGTGGCCGACAGACATGGGACCTTGTGTCTGATGCTTCTAGATAAAAGGAATTACATGTGTCTAAAGTATCTCTGCTCCAACCAGATGAGTACTGATGTTAGCTGTTATACTTGTAGTAAGGGGACACATGAGTTAAATAACGATAGGTATTTGCAAAATAATTTGTTGAAGGACAGTTTTATGATTTTCGAAGGTGGCATTTAAAGGATCAAACTTCATGTTGGGGCTCTTTGGACTACATTAGCTACCGCACTTCTATAGACTCTTAGTCTATTTTATATTGCCAAGCTGGATTGTCTAAAATAGCACCTTGACTCATCACTGGTGGAAAACATTAATGATGTCATCCTCAATGAATAACAATGCCTTTTATAATTCTAAATGGGCCTTTTGGCATGTTAATGAAGTCTGATAGACCATGAGCTACATGCATTTTTTTCGGGATCAGCAGAACACGGGAACAAATACTTTTGGGCAGATAATCTTCCAGTGACCGAAATAGAATATGTAACACATCCCCATTTAGCCTCTCCTATTACTGTACTATCAAGAGGGCTCTCTGAAAGATCTCCATCCTCAAAGATTTACTAATTGCGTATCAGTTTCAAATTGGACTAGTCTAAGGTATCTGCAACATCCTTATCTTCACTGTCTAAATACATGAATATTCTGGACTATTAGCCATTCATTCCAAACACTGGTATAAAGCATGGATCTTCACTTTTCAGTTAACATTCTTGCCCATATCCTCTGGAAAGGTCAACTGAATCTCTGAGTCATTCCATCATCTTAATGCTGCAATGGACATCTTATGGACAATACTAAGATGTCTCCAAAGTCCCTTCATCAAACAAACAAACATCACCTTAACTGGTGCTTCAAAATCCGAAGATGATATTAAATAAAACTGCAAGTGTTTCGCAAGTAAGTAAAACATCCTAGAGTCCATTCAAATGGGTATCCACAGTAATACCTGCAGAGAACAGAGACAACATTGATAGCAGTACCTGACATTTACTCCATAGCAACCAATGTGAGATGAGCCCTGCTTGAGTTTATGTAAAATATAGCAGTATGAATTGTACTATTTTATTGAATACATTATCCACTAAAGCTGAATTATCAGATACTTTACTAAATGTTATTCCTGATTCCTACTTGAAAGACAATTCAGGGTTAGCACCAAATAATTGTTCTGTTTTTCGTACCACTGAAAAATACAGAGCCCCACAAGTTTCTCATCACCAGCTAAATGATGCAGCTTTTCAGATCCCGATAGTCTCTGCATTGGCTCACCAAATCTCTGGGATGACGCATAAGGGTAACCAAGTCCTGATGGTCGTGAAGAAAGACATTGGTTTTACCCAATATGAGTGAAACAATATCCTCAAAATATAATTTTCAATGGAAAGCTCTAAATGAGGATTTAAACACTTCATACAAGCACAAAACAGCAAACACAAGGGGCCGCATTACGAGGAATCCCGTAGAGGTATAACGGCGCCGGTAGAGCTTCTGGCCCCGTTATCCCTCTACCGCCCCATTACAAGGTCTGCTGGCGGGTGCTGCTAAGGACGTCTGGTAAAACCAGGCGTCCTTAGCGGGACCCGCTAGCAGACCAGGATGCTAACAATGGGCACGTCATTAACGGGCCTGTTGCTAGCATCCTCCCCATTCCCATTGAGCCCTGTGGGGGCTCAAATGGGAATGGGGATGTACCGGGTCCGGGTTCCTGGAATGGGCAAATACTGGGCCTTCCAAGGTCGGAATGGCCCGGTATTTCCCCATTCCAGGAACCCGGTACCCGGTATGGGGGTAGCCATGCCGCTAAAAGCGGCCTGGCTTCCTCCATACTCGTAATGAGGCCCAATGAATGGCTACATAGACCCAAAACCAAAGATAATTCCCTGACTATCGTCTTCCTGGCTCTCTTAGAGATTGGTGGTATTCTTGGGATCCTTGAAACAAAAATTATTCGCAAGGGATAAATCGTCCCACCAGATTGACATCATGGCTGTCACACCATTTTAATGTTGGTAGCAAAGACTACTGCAGTGCACCGTGCAAGAGTAAGTCTAAGAAACTACAAATTAAACCGAACATCTTACAAAACCCCAGAGCAGGGCTGCTCCTAAGTAGGGACACATATTGAAATATGCCAGTACTATAAAGTGTTCAGTTTCATACTGATTATGAACATTTTCTTCTTGCCCAGTCACCACGGTAGCAATTTATCAAGTTGATATGGCAATTTTCAATCATCACAAACACACAATTGTTCAACTGCTTTTGGCTTCTGTATCAAACTTTTATCAAATTGACCAATCAACAAACACAAGCAAATAGGTTTTAACTAGATGTTTAAATTTATTAAAGTCCTTGCCTTGTTCAAAACAGCTAATTATTGATTGAACAATAAAAACACTACCCAACAATCACTTGCAAGATATTAAAAAAACTTAAAGCAAAGAATGCATTGTGTGTAAAATACTGTCAAATATTAATAGGTTTCTCTCTGAGTAAAATATTTTTTTCTCTCCAAAAGTGCCTAAACTTAAATTACCTGTTATTTCATTGTAATGGCTCTAATAGGGTGATAACAGAATTCCTTCAAATGTCAAATGATTTGCTTGTTCGATAGAATCAAACAAAAGGTCAACTCAGGATGAAATCAATCGCTCTCTATTTCAAATGTTGCTGCAGTTAAATGAATATATTTGAATAGGTATAATTCAAACACAAATTAAATAGCTTAAACTACCTAGTTTGAAAAATACTATTCCTTACTTTAATAAAGGAGAATTACATTAATAATGTTAACAAATTAGTTTGGAGATAGCTACATTTGAAAATGTCAATTGAAAGGGGAAGTGCGAAGGAATTTGGTATGCAGCATTCGTAAAGCAGCTTTGTAATTGTTATTGGATGTCAAAACAAATGCTTCTAAACAAATAATAATCTATAAACACAAATGCAATTAATATTGATGCTTCAATCTATGAGAGAATTGGATTATGTATTAGCACACGCAAAGATATTTTTGATTTTCTTATCTTCTAATCAATAGAATGGGAAAATGCTAAATAACTGCAATGAATGCAGATCCACTGATTACTAATATTCAAAAGGACGTTTGTTCGAAGGCATATTTTGTGTCAAAAATGACAAAACCCTGCATCTGGCAATTTTGCATGTGTCTGCTAATTGATCCATAATTCAAAATAAAAGTACCAAACTCATATCAATATCTAGATCATTCCAAAATGCAAAAGAAAAATGTGTATATTCCAATTGGGTTACCAGACATTTGGTCGAAAAAAATTGGTCGACCAGACAAATGGTCGAACCAATTTGGTCGAAAACCAAATGGTCGAATTTTTTTTTTTTTTTTTAACCCTTTTTTTTTTTTTTTTTTTGGGGGGGTCCCCCCCCAACCTCCTTTTTTTCTCTAAAAACCCCTTTTTTTACAAAACGAAAACCCGAAAAATAAATATATAAATTAAAAAAAAAATTCGACCATTTGGTTTTCGACCAAATTGCGTCGACCAAATTGCAGTCGACCAGTTTTTTTTCGACCAGATGACTGGACACCTTCCAATTGAACCACATAGGGGGTCATTACGATCCTGGAGGTAGCCATGCCGCTATTTGCGGTATGGCTACCCCCATTCCGGGTACCGGGTCCGGGTTCCTGGAATGAGGAAATACCGGGCCATTCTGGCCTTGGAGGGCCCAGTATTTCCCCATTCCAGGAACCCAGACCCTGTACATCCCCATTCGAGCCCCCATAGGGCTCAATGGGAATGGGGAGGATGCAGAAAATGGGCCCGTTAATGTCGGGCCCATTGTTTGCAACCTGGTCTGCTCACAGGACCCGCTAAGGACGCCTGGTAAAACCTCGTAATGAGGCGGTAGGGGGTTAACGGGCCCGGCAGCTCTACCGGTCCCGTTAGCCCCCTACCGCTTACTGTGTAATGAGGCCCATAGACTTTACATAGTTAGCTCATCGGAATGATGAGGTACAAATTAATCTAGACTTGTGGTTGAATGTTCAGAAACAAAATGCATTCTTTTATTTCATGAAAGTAAAGCCATATTTACCATATTGTTGCCAAGGCAATGATCAAATCTACATGTTTCTGTTATAGTTTTAATTCCCAATTGGTACTACTAGGATGTGTGGTAGATGGATACATGGCATCTAAATAACATAACTGTTATGCTTCTCCTTGTTACTATCACATGTTTCAATAATGTCAGGCTATGTTTACAAACAGTCCCTCCTACAAACATTGAAATGTGGAAAGATAAACCTCAAATTTGCTTTCACAATGTACATAGTGCTCTGAGATGCTAAAATTCTGCTTGATCCTAAAATACAGTATGTTTAGATAAACCAAATATAAAATATTACGGTGCCCAGAACTGCTGTATCTATTATATGTTTTTTTGTTAAACAGGTGTTCCGTGATTTTTGACTCTGGTAAAAAAAAATTAAATAGTGACAAATTCTCTAAAGGTGAGCAAATTCATCCATGTTGCCTTATATTTTATCTTGGGAGAGTTCCCCATGTGTCGCATTAAAATGACTTGCAATCTTAACAGGGGCCAGTGATTTGTAAGATTGTCATAACCTTTCCTGCTGTATGTACGTATGAATCTAACTTAGTAAGGCATGCTTCTAACATTTATTTTAGTGTCTATCAATGTATCCCTTCTGCAACTGTTACCTTTCATTCTTACCAGGGTTTCTCAGAGCCTTTTAAGGTAAGCATAATAGAAGCTCCTATCCATGTAGAATGTGAAAAACCAGAGGGTGTTTCACAACGTAGTCCCTTTGGATCCCTTGCTCAGATGGCCAGGGGAAGGCCATCACTTTTGGATCCTGACATCGGGGGTGGACAAGCAAGTGAGGATCACCTGGGTAGGAGGTCTTTTGGAAGTGAGGGAGAAGCACCCAATGGTGAGGCATGGTATCCCCTTTTTTCCACAACCCATTTAACCCATATCCCTGTTTAATTTATGGGAAACTACAACTCCCATAATTCCTCCCCCCAAAATGGAAGATAGGGAATGAGGACAGAAGGATTACCTCCCCTGAATTGCATTGGCCCTGTCCCTGTAATGAGCCGCGGCAGAGTGAGGCACGTAATTCTAATAATGTACACCTGCCATTTATTAAGGGTCCCTGTGAAAATAAAAGGTGGCCCCCACAGACACACTTGGAGCACGGCTGGGTACGAGAAGGAACAGCTCTTCTGAGGCTGATGCGAACCAGGCTGTGGGAGTTGGAAGGCCAACAAGTTGATCATCAAGTGAGAGGATCGAGACAATGCCAGGCAAGATTTCAAAATTTTCAGGAAGCCGTGAGTGTTCAAAAGGCAAAGCTGAGCGAGCAGAGGAAAGAAACCTTCAGGGTTCCAGGAAACAGCCTGCGACCCTCCCGGGTGAACGGCAGAGTTGGGGAGGAGCAGAGGAGGCATTGGCAACGGCTTTGAGCTACGAGGAAAAGATGAAAGACATTCATTTAACACAACTAGTGAGTTATCAAGCACAACAAAAGTCAGGTTGATGTTAAAAGGAAAGTGACAGTGATTTGAAAATTGAAGGTTGCACATTTGAAGATAACACGCAAATAAAAATATGCAATTGTGACAAGAAAAGGATACAGAGTAGCAGAGTGGTCCTGCAAGAGGAAGTCTCACATTTGAAAGTCTCTGTGAAATGTTATGAACTTTTGAAAGATATTACAAGCGGAAATCAAAAGGAAAGAAAGTTAAATAAGAGGACTTTGGAAAAGGCCAGGAAGGCAAGTGAAAGAATATAAGAGCTACAAGTACCAAGAGGCATTGGTGCTGCAAAAGAAGATTTTGAATTGCAGGAATAAGGATAGAGAGGTGGAAGCAGTTATGCAGTGGTTTATGTAAATTCCTTGCAGTTTCGAAAGTCTTCGACAGTGAAAGAGATCTAAGATAAAACATGGGGAAGGGAACCCCCACAAAGAACAAGACAGGCTCGAGCTCGGCAGAGGGAAGCCGTGCAGAACTGTGAGAAATTGAGAGCATAGGAACTGAGTATTGATGACAAGGTGCGTGGAGCCTAAGGAAGTGATTGAACTAACAGAAATTGAAAGCCTAATGATTGAACTGTTGAACTGCACCAGTAAGTCAAAGTGTGCAAGACTGATAGAACTGTGCCATCCACCTATCCTTTGTGTATTAAGAGACTCTTTAGACCCTATGGCATTGAACCTGGTGAAGGGAGTTGGTGCTGAAGCCATTCTGACATTTTATTTTGACACACTACTTTCCTTTTTGTATTCCGTTAACACATTTTTTTTCGAGAGGATGGCAAGTTTAGGTTTTCTTAGTATAGGCCTTTTTATTCTGACCAGACTAACTTGGACATATTTGTTATTGTTTAATGGTCGAGATTACTCCCATGTTAGAGTTAGGGCCAGTTAGGAATTCCACCATCCCAAGCAAATTCATAAATAAAGGCTTTTGAAAATGTTATCCATTGTGTCTGTGTCTGCTGCTCGATACCATGCCTTCTTCACAATAATCTCAAGTTGGTTTTATATCCATTTGGCTTGTAAATCGCCTGCATCAACAAATGAGTTTTATATTTATCAATTTTCCATGCCGGGGTGGGCATGTCAACGGTTCATCTACACACATATTGAAGAATTTGATTGAGCATGCTACCTCATCAAGGACTCTTAAAGGAGTATTTTCATGCAGGTTCTGAAAGACACTGATGCTTGCCTTATCTTGGTAGTGGTAGACGGCAGCATCTAAAATATGTGCATTGCTTGCCTATAAGATGTATCAACTGGAGTACTAAAAACTGCCCACAAGAATCCTTATAGGTATAGCTCGCAATTTCAAGAGCAGATGTCTCTTAGTTTGTCACTTATATAACCATCTATATCTCTGGAATCAAAAGAAAAAAACGTTTACTGATGCCAGATTAAAACAAACTGAAAGGACTATGTAGGAAGATCAACTCTCTTGAACTGTGTAGGATATGGCCTACTTAGAACAACAGATCCTTTGCTCAATAGAAAGAGCGTGAAAATATGTTTTTTGGAAAAGGTATTTGCTTAATCACTTTGCATAGTTCAATAATGCATCACACAGATGTGTGTGTCACTTGTGCAGTCCTGATCATGTAGAAATGAAATTAGGGTTCTTGTCTAAGCAGTGAACTGATCCTATTCATTCAGTATTAAGAAATGCGTTCTTCTAGAGAATAAACGCCAGTTCGCAACAGTTTTCTTTGCTTTCTGGCCAAGTATTTCCAAGAACCAACACTGTTCAGAGGTGCACTATCTGTTGAGGAAGCCACAGCATGGGACTGTTAAAGCGAATATCCCTATATCGGAGCCCCCCACACATAATTTGAGGAATGGTACCTATTTCTCCGATACAGGGATCATTTGGCTCACAGGTTCTTTTGGCTGCAAGCCCCATGTTCCCTTATTATTGACTATGGGGACTAAGGCTGGTTGGAGTTGCAGTTTAAAACATACTGAGAGCCAAACCTCATATTCAAACTTATTATCTCTACTCTTATCCTTTCTCTTCTTGATTATTGTTCCTCCCTTCTTATCAGACTCTCAGCCTATCCTCCTCTTCGTTCTATTTATAACTATCCTATATGTCTTCTTTTCTGCCTTCCCCTCATGCTTATATTAACCCTCCCTTCTTTCAATTTCTTGGCCTCCTTCTGATTCTCCTCTTCGCTTTCCCTTTCTCTGCATAGTATGTACATGGCTTCTTGGTCAGGCTACACCTTATTGTTCCTCTCTGATTTCTTGCTATCAACCAACTCATCTGCTTCTCTCTGGATCTCAATGTCTTCTTGTTCTCCCCAAACCTTCAAGCACTCAATCTTGCCTTCATTCTTTCCCACTTCTGGCCTGCAGCATTGGAACTCATTCATTCTGGAAATTAAATTTTCTTCTTCTCTTTCTATCTTTCCCTCTTGACTCAAATCTCACCTTCTTTCTTCTTTATCTTATTGAAGGTTTTTGTAAATGTATCCTATCATGTATTGTACGACTGATTCGCATTGTATAGAGCTTTGGTGAAAGCGCTACATGAATTCCAAGAAGATACAAAAGAAATGCCCAGGATACAGGCCCCTTCTCTCATGCAATGATCTACTGTCAGATGAATGGCAGCAAACCAAGTGTTAAGGATTGTTGTATATTGTGTGTAGCCTACACCCCATTCCGTCCCTTAGAAAACACCTGAACATTATTTGAAATGAATCTAATGTGTGTTTCCTACATCAGAAACATGCACGAGGATGCTGATGCCTTGTTTCTTAATGCACTGGAACTAGTGCACTCTTTCTCACAAGCAGATATTTAAAGTTGTAGATTAGGTCATGGGGATATTTTTTCACATATTCTACAATATTGTAGACTCACGTATTCATTGGCGACTCTTGGGTTGCATTCCATGTTTCGCAACTTAAGTATCCTCCTTAGTTGTGATGATGTGGCTGGTCAGGAGCTGTATTGCATGGATGTTAAGTGGGCTGAAATTCTTGTTTATCTAGAGCCATCAAGGTCTCGGCTGTTTCCAGATTACATAGATATATTGTTCTGGAGTTGTACATGCCATCTATAGATAGATGATGCATGTAGTGAGCAAGCAGGCTGCCGTCTACCAGTTGAAAGTAAACAGCATTCACTCTTTTCAATAGCATGCAAATAAAAACCTGTTGAAATGCGTTCATTTAAAGTGAACAGCATGTCTTATGTCTTTAGAGTAACAGTCTCCCCACTTAAAAATAGAATGATTGCAGAAATGATATTATGTTCAAGTAAAACAGGGGTGTCATTTTGCTGGATGTCTGATGTAAATTTCAATGTTGATGCATTATCTGGTAATACCCAGGCGAATTATGACATATTCACATTTTAAATACTCTTTGTCCCTATTAATAAAAGGGATCAAATTCAGACCTATGTTCATGAGGCTCTTCTTCTCAAAGGTATTGCACACACATGTTCTTATGAATACAAGGAACGGTAGCATTTTGCAAGTTTGTAACCGCACATTGGTATGGCAATGTCAACTTGAAAATGGTGTGAACACTGCTCTGTTGATGAAAAAGAGGGTCTGCGAGGAACAGGAGAGCAGCCTTAATAATGTTTTCAAAGAGGGAGTGCTTATAAGATGCCAAGCTGCACTGGTGCAATGGGTTTCTAATATGCCCCAGTGTTTTTAGAAATGGTCCAAACGTTGCCCCAGTGCTAATACCATGCAACTTTGCACTTGCATCAGTGCAATGTTTCTGTAAAATGGCCACTGTTTCTAACGAATCTTAATTAAAACTTTCATTTCTTGAATCTTATGTGTGCTTTGTAAACAGCCAGCATCCCTTTCCTCGACAAATGCGGTGTGTAGACCAACATATTCTAGGACCACAGGGGAACCCCCGGGCTGCCCAATCCATCAGGCAAGATGCAGGACGCAGCACCTGCCTGCAAGCCACGCTGTACAGACACAGTTCACGACCCCCTCGCTCGTGCATCACAGCTTTCTCTACTCAGCAAGGACGCAGCACACTTAACGAGTAAAAGGGAAATCCTCAACAGGCTAGCATGCAACTACTCAACTTCTAACCATGACAACCACCAGGTACATAGGAGCTCCAGATCACGGGAAGGGGTAGCTGTCATCGCGGACCATCACACAATTACATGCAGTTTTTGCAGCTCACGTCTTGGCTGTCTGGCATGAAGAGGTGGGTAAGACACACACACATCTGATGATATCAGGGAGGCCACCCTGTCAGCCTTTTTCATAATTCCTCTCACCTGCATGTACACATGTAGAATGGGAGAGATGCAGGACATAAGCATCCTAGCTTCTCTCATTGGCTGTCTTGCCATCTCCGATTTGCATTTTTGTAAAATGATTCTTGGAGTTTAAAGAAAAGTATAGACTCTATGGGCCTCATTCCGAGATTGGTGGTAGTCATGGCGCTATTTGCACCATGACTGACACCATTAACGGGCCCAGCACCGGTGTAGTTCAATGGTGTCTTACCGGTCTAGTCCGACCCTGGCGGGACTGGTAAGTCCCCATTGAACATGCCATTCCCCATTCCCATTGAGCCCGCATAGGGCTCAATGGGAATGGGGAAGGCGCTCTTTACGGGCCTGCTAATGGCAGGCCCGTAATTAGCGGCCTGGTCCCCTAACGGGACCCGTAAGGTACGTTTGGTCCGACCAAACGTACCTTACGGGTCCCGTTAGGGGACCTCGGAATTGGGCGGTAGGGGATTACCTGCACCGGTCTCCTTACCGGTGCGCGGTATCCCCTACCGCCCGTCTCGGAATGACCCCCTATGTCTAAAGTTTACTGAACTGTTTAAAAGTGAGGAGAAAAAGATTTTGTGCAATCGTTTAAAAGCGAAAGCAGAATCCAACCAGGTTTATCTCCTTGAGCAAAACAAAATGAACCAACTAAACAATTGTCTCAGATCAAAAATCTATTTTGCCATAGTCACTTAGAGCACTGAACACGCTAAACTCTTAATCTTAATATAGGTTTAGGCTGATATGAAATGACGATATCCTGCCATACATATAAACTGTAATCCAAATAAAAAGCCGTTTAAGTTTCATATTAGGATCATTAATAACTAAGAATTAATGTGTACCATGGGAAGGATTTTAATACTCTGGAAATGCACAAGCTACACCGACTTGCCAAAATCCACAGATGAAATAAAGGCTAAATGCAAGCCAACGCAAAATGACTGCATATCATCCTCCACAAAAAGTGGACCTACATTCGTACTACAAAGGTTATTGGTGCATTGTATTTGCTAAATATGAAGACTAGTAGATGGCCTTTCACCTATTGCAAAAGATGTCTGCCTATGTTAAAGTTCATATGATCATTGATTGCAGCAGCACCCGAGCATGGCCAGAGAAAAACTATTGCCTTAGTAGGACCAAAGCCTTCCACTTCTGAAAGCATGTTCTTTTTGCCTCAGTGGATCATACCATTTGCTCATCAAGGGGTTCAAGCAGGGTCACACGTTCGTGGCACTGCGCGGCTCCTCGTGTGCCTTCAGCTGTCTTGCCTTGCCTGGAATGTATTGTGCTCTTGTACATGTAGAATTTTCCCAATTTCTTTGTGTGGCTTGAACCATGGGGAGCTATCAGGGCCTGATTCATGGAATTATTTGCGTGACAAATAGGGTATTTGCATTCCATTCTGCGTGCAAATCCCGATTCGGCGAGTCATGGAATCGAATGCACTGTTCTTTTCCTGGACTTGCGTGGAGTTTTCGCTAGCTAGGTTATCTCGGCGAGCCGTCGAGAGCCTTGCTCAAGACTCGATGGCCAGCATGGGCATGGCTTGCGCATAGCGTTAGGAAGGGGGCAGAAAACCAGAAATGGGGAAGAACTTACGAAAAAGTGGCCGTTCCGAGGGATGGCCTGCAGGCAGTCCCTCGAATGCCCACAACTGCACAGCACAAGACGTATTCATGGATTAGATTGTGCAACCTCTCGGCTGGGAAATGGCTACGCAAGTTCATCATACGTTCCGCCACCCGAAGGCAGGCGTAAGTACACTTGCGCATAGGATTTGCAGTGCAGAGGTGGGGCTGCATGTCAGATTTTTGGGTGCGTGTATGCAACCAGGGTTCACAACTTACTTAGGGGTGTGCGTAAGCAGTGTAGCGGGGTGCAGGAACAGTTTACGGGGGATCGCATGCAGATTTTCCGAGTTTAAACCGAGTTCGATTTTTCATATGCCGGCTGTCGGGGTGCACAGGGTCCCCAAGATGCAAGCCTGCTTGCGGGGGACCCCACAAACTGTTTGACGGGTGTGTGTATTCGAGCCCGGGGGAGCACACAGTAGTGGCTGATCTGCCTGTTAATGCTTTGCACGTGGGTGCGTCAGGGGCATTCCGGCCACGACTTGCAAATACGGTTCCTTCTCGGCGCACGGCCCTTGTGGGCCCTTGTGGGATTTCTGCGCACATTTCCATGAATAGGGCTCACAGTGCCTTGCATAAAATCAAAGAGCAATTGCAGACTTTTGAATAAAATCCTTTCAAAGTACATAGAATAAACATTACTCCCATATTAATGAAATCATGTATGGATTTAGTCCTGCGTACTGAGGAGTAATGAAAACTAACAACTATTTGTAATTTGTAGTGAATGAAAGTGCAGAAATGCAAAGCAACAGGCTATGGTACAACAAAGAAAGTTTGCATTTATCCAAGGGTAAACCTTTCCCATGCATACTTCAAGCAAGAGAAACTCAAGTGCCTTTGTGTGCCACGAGGGGAGGGAATGGGAAACATACATGCATTGCAACCAAACCGAGCTGGATGAAGAACTCAGTTATAAGTGAACACCTTGAGGTCTGACTTTGGCCAGCAAAAGTACATTTAAAGTGAACAGCCTTTAGTTTGAGAGGACTGGTGCCTATAAAGGGAATATGTGCATAGCAATAGCCTTACCTTTCCAGGGGTTAATAGCTACAGATGATCTCGGGACAGGCAGAGATCAGGGGAGCTGAAACCCTAAATGGGCACTTAAGAGCTTTAGGCACACTGGGCGTGGGTCCTTTATTTAAGAAGGAAAGTAAGCAAGGTGATTTACTAACTGATTTAATTAACTGAGCAGTTTATTAAACTGCTTATATCCAGGGCCAGAAAGGAATTTATTTACACAAAGCGGATTATTCAAAAACGGAAGTAAAGGGAGTTGTGTTTACAGTAAGCAGACTGCCGGAGACCATGCTGGGTGGCCCAAAGTACATGTTTGCAGGTCCTCATGATATGCTGTTTGTTTGGGACAGGTGGTTTTTGCCTAAGTCACCTGCCCTTCCCTTCACAATTTGGCCACGCCCCTTTCCAGACCCCCCCCCTCATCCAATTATGTATCCCACCTAAAGCATTGGTTAGCAAAGTTGTAAATAAAATTAGTTCTACTCCTTACCTCCATTTTTTATTTTTTTATTTTCTTTCTAGGTTAAACAAATCAGTCAACCTTAACAAAGTATAGCAATAAGCTTTCAATAATACAATTTCCATTTAAAACTCTCATTAATATTGATAGATACACAGTATTTCCTAAGATATAAAAGAATAGAAAAATAGAAAAGAAGAAAAAAAAAACAATCATCACTCTTAAAATCCATATATCAGAATACTGACAAATGCTTTCCTCGCCCCCAGGTATATACCTCTGCTATAACTAAAATGGTGCAAATTATGCAACACAAAATTAGCACAACACATAACTATGCAAACGTGCAAACATCTGATTAATCATATTATTCTGTACATGTAATTAAAACATTTGCATGTAAATGTGCAAACCTCTCTCCAGTAGTTATTCAGTTAGTGCAAACCAACAAATGTAAAAACATTAAAATATGCAAGTTGTAATCAATAGAATAATACAATGTGCAAACATAGAAATTCAATTCCTTCCAGCTAGTTCGTCAAGTACAAATAGACAGATCAGGGCATGTCATGTGCAAGTCCTCTATACCATCTCCTGTTACCTTGTGACCTACAAGCCCGGCCCCCGCTGTTCCAAGCATAGTGATCTCAAATTGTTTTCTACGGCATCAACCATCGAGGGTAAATGGCCTAATAAGCACGTATGTCAAGCATTGTTGCTGTCCAGTGTAGCCCCATTCCCAAACCATATGGTGAAATACACTGATCTCCTTGCAATCAAGAATGGACATGAGACAAGAAGGTGTTCCAGAGTCTCCAAAAGTTTCCCCATCTTTACAAAACCTTACTTCTTTTCGTCTAAGAGATGCTTTGCCCGTGGGGTAGAGGTTCCACCTCAACCTCGTAAATTCCTCCCTAACCTTGGGACCAGTGGACAGTTTTAGGTATGTTGCTAATTGTTTGCCCTGAGGGTGTCTCAGGCTCACATACCCATGTACAGCTGTTGGTATTTGACACCAATCAGACAGGTATAAAAAAAATGTTAACCTTTGATGGTTCACTGATTATGTCAGCTTTGGTCAGGTTACAATTGTCCAATATTCTATTACATTTCGTACTAAAGTCTCAACATATTCACTGTCTCACTTGCCATTTTATTGCTGAGGTCATTATACATGGTGTTCGGAACTGCACAGAGCATTTTGTGATGTAAGAACAATGATCTCAACTGTCCGTTGGGCTTTAGTGAATTGATTCCCAACTCAAACCTAATAGCTGTGGTGGGGACCTCATTGGGGATACCCAAAACGCTCGGCCATGCTAGTCCCTCTAACGTGTTCATACAATAAAGTACCCACTCAGGGTGCAATTCAACATCGTACAATATAGGACCTCATTTCCCCATATAATACGTAATTAATGGCAGTAACGTGAACTTGCAATACTTATTTTTTATATATTTCATCTCTTGTGATAAGAACGATTAGTTTGTGCCTAAAACAATTCTTGATATAAGCCATTTCGGGCTTGTTGGAAATTAAATATCCCAAGTAGACCAAATGTTTCACTTCCTCCAAACCAACCCATTATTTAATATTCAATCTCTTCTGATTGGCAATGGACATCACTTTCGTCTTTTCTGAATACATTTTTAAGTGATTTTCCACAGCATATTTTCTAAAAACAGATAAAAGTTTCTGTAACTGCACCCCGGCGCAGTCTACTAATATACAATTATCTGCATATGCCAACCATTGTATGCTCAGGGCACCAATCCTGGGTGATGCAAAAGCTACTTGTTCAAGACTCTCCCCTGCGTCAGATACTTACAAATTAAAAAGTCAGTGGGCCAAAATGCACCCCTGCTTAAGTCCGTTCCAAGTGGGAATCTTTCTGTTAAAGCCCATTCCTGGTTAAGTCACCCCTGTACATTCGAATTTTTATGGAACTGCATGAACAGCCTCAGGGGTCCCTCCTGCATCCCCCAGCTCCACAATCAATTTGTGCCATAAACAATTTAGATCAATAGGTCAAAGGCGGAAGATAAATCAACCGCAGCCAGGTGGATCGTAAATAAATCAACCGCAGCCAGGTGGATCGTAAATAAATCAACTGCAGCCAGGTGGATCGTAAATAAATCAACCGCAGCCAGGTGGATCGTAAATAAATCAACCGCAGCCAGGTGGATCGTAAATAAATCAACTGCAGCCAGGTGGATCGTAAATAAATCAACCGCAGCCAGGTGGATCGTAAATAAATCAACCGCAGCCAGGTGGATCGTAAATAAATCAACCGCAGCCAGGTGGATCGTAAATAAATCAACTGCAGCCAGGTGGATCGTAAATAAATCAACCGCAGCCAGGTGGATCGTAAATAAATCAACCGCAGCCAGGTGGATCGTATTGTAATGTTTCAGCTGAGCCATTTCGTACAGACAATGAATGATGAAGGCATTCAAGCTAGTCCTGTGTCCCTTCCTGAACCCAGGTTGGGCTTTTTGAATCCTGTCAGTTGTCATAGTCCAATTGTCCAATCCTCGAGATGCTGCAGCAAGATAGATACAAACTTCTTGCTGTCGGTACCCAGAATTGCTATTGGGCAATAATGATTGTCCTCTGACCGCCTACCCCGCTTAAAGATAGGTATAATAGATGACGTTTGCCAAGTTACTGGGGGGGGGGGGCAATTTCAATCACATCATCAAAGATACATTTCAAGATCCCATTCCCAGATCCTCTTATGTGGTCACCTTTAAATAATCTGTTAGAAAGTTGATTCGCTGCATGAGCCTGGGATTTTCTGGCTTTTGGAATTATTCTATGTATGTCCCCTGTCTCAAAAGAGATTGAGCCTTTAAATGTCCTGCAGTCAGCTAATTCCTTGAGGAATGTTGTATCCCACCTAAAGCACTGGTTAGTAATGTTGTTAAATAATATTAGTTCTAGATTATTCAAACCATGATCATATATATGTCATTAACGTGTTATGCTATAATTAGAGCTTGCATAGTTGTCCAAGGTACAGCCTAAGGGCCTGATTCACAGAAGTGTTTTATCATGGCGCAACTCCACTGGAAAACACTCTGTGAATCAGGCCCTAAGTGTTCAGCCACACTACCAAATGGTGTGCCAGGTGTTTTTCGTAACGTTATTGCTCGATATTAGCTTAAGAGAAGTGCATGCTGGTTCATTACCGTTAGGGTGCTTAAGGAAGACCAGCTTTCGACGTCCCAATCTGCTTTGAGTCTTGCAAACCAGATCAGCTTCACTACTTTTCCTCTCCAAGATTGACTTAATCACAACTGAAGTTGCTATTTGTGCTGCTGCACGCAATGTCAGCTATGGAATTAGCAGCAAAACATAGGAGCCATGTTGGTGTTGCTTCTCAACATTCATGCGTCTCAAACAGGCGTTTCAGAGGGATCTTCGTCTTTCTTTAAGTGCATTATTTGCAATAAATATATCCGATCAAAATGTTCAAATGGATCACACTGTTGTATCTTTTCCAGAACGTGAATGCTCATATTAGTGGAATGTGAAGTTCATGCTCTGTCTGAACGGTCAGACGATTCCATGTGTGTGTGTTTGCTGTTGTTATATTGATCCCACACACGTTTAGGGGTGTAGAGGGTCGATACTGGCCTGTCAGCCTGAGGAAACGGTAGGCCCGATAGAGGCGAGGGCCTCTGCAACAGCTCATTGGTGATTGCTATTCGCAACCTGCGGTTCCCTCAGGACTGTGACTATTTTTCAATGGTTTCCCATGGGAAATGGGCTCTGTGCATATTATACATGCCCTATTTCCTGTGAAAAAAGTCAAACAAATATGTATGTATACATGTATGCGATCTATAAAGCATGAACCTAGCTGGAAAGCAACTGAGCGCTGAATAAGGGGTACGCATCCCGGGTTTACGAGTAGCAGAGGAGATTTGATGGTTAAAGGGTGCAGGGGGCCAATGCCATGGGAACGGGAGTAAGTCCTGTCTCTATTTCCACAGCAGCAGGGACACAAGGGAGCGCAGGCAGACAGGAAGAAGAGTGCCCCTGTGAGCAAGTAAGTGGGGCAGTGTGGTGTGGGGAGAGTGGGGGTGTGGTGCAGGATTCTGTGTGGCCCGGAGGAAGGGGAAAGGGACAGGGGTCGCAAGCCAAACAATAATGGCAGATACCCGGAGGTGGCAGAAAGAAAGCAGGTGGTGACAGATTCCACCCACGTCCCTGGCCACCTGATTGGACAGACACACCACCCCATTTGCGAATTAGTATTCAGGTTGGAGTGTAGCAGAGTGAAGAGTGGATGGACTGGTGGGTGTCTCTTTGTCTACATGTAACTGATATTGCAACCTATATGCATACAAATAAAACAAGCCAACAGTTTGGGATTTTCTGTAGGTATTGAAAAGGCACTTGCCAGGTACTGTTGTATTGGCATTAACTGTCTATTGATGGTAGCAGGTCCAAAACGGTGCGAGTACCTGGGCATCTAATAGCAGTGCTTGGCAAATGCCTAACAGTTATAAACAAGCCAAAACTATTGGCTTTGCCAATGCTTGTTTAAACAGGACTTTGGCGAAGGACATGCAGAGTGCTTATAAATCAAGTGGCTGAAGGCAGACCTGGTAAAGACATTTTTATTTCACCAGTTTCGGGTTTACAATTCCAATTAAGTCACTAACTCTCAGAAGACTGCCTTGAAAACACACTGGCAGGCACTTTGAGTGCAAGGTTTGATGGTAAGGCTTGAATAAAGTCAGCTCAAAGAGTTCCCATGAGTAGGTGGTTAGGGCAGGCAAGGGCAGGAACTGGGTGGGAATGGCAATAGGGAGTAGCATGGCCATGGGCAGTCAATGGTTGAGCAAATAACCAAACAACACCTACAAGCTGTGTGCCCTCCTCAAATGCCATTTCGCCCTATCTGTACTCTAATGCAATAGTTTTGGTTTATAGGTGTTGCAAGTGTCACTCAACAGACCAAACTAAAAATGAGTTAGCATTAGTGAGTTTAAGAGATAGAAACAAGACTGGACGTATAGAAATGGTTGGAACAATGAGCAAGATTAGCAGAGCAGCAGAGGGTTTACGGAAAGGAAATCATGACACAAAAGTGAAAGTAACAGAAAGAATACTGTGACTGCAAAGAAATTTCAAGGGTACTTATTACAGTCCAAACATTATGATGATTGTCGCGATAAATGAATAACCTTAGAGAGAGGGTGGCTCAGCTGACTGAAATCATTGAAACCTTGTTCTGGTGCAGGAAATGTTGGTGGGGTGCAGCATGACCTGGCAGTTTACTCTCACACATAACACCACCTTCAAAACTGGAAATAACGGGTTATTATATGAAAGCGGCTTGTGTGGATCGGATGGATGTAAACAATAGTGTTTGATGTTAGTTTCAGAAATTAGATGCAACAGCTAATTGCGACATAATCATTTCACTGTTACCAATCTTCTGAATAGGCTGTCATTCGGTGACACCTCCAGCACAGGAATTTACCAGCAGGAGTAAAGACGCTGCAAAATACTCATCCTCCTCGACCTCTCACAAGTTCTCTTAAGTACCAGCACTTGTCGGAATAGAAAGTATATCGTGCCTCCTATTTTGGAAAAATATATTTAATATTGGCCTACGCCACGCTGCTCGAAAGTCGCTTGCGAGAGAAATCTGTGTTGCAAGGTCCTGACCTTTAATCCATGTAGGCCGCCATTTTAGGGCAAACCGCCATTTTAGGATTTGTGTGGAAAAGTCACCCTGTGAGCTAAAATGGTGGACGATGTCATTGTAAAAATACAACATGGTCGTCTTGACCTCTGTACATCGCTAATGTGTAATCTGCTTGCAGGCTACTTGTTGAGGTCATGAACTAAGACCTCGTCCTACGTTGACCTATGTGTAAAGGGATTACTCGCGCAATGAAACCAATCCACGAGTATATATTATGATAATGTATTTACATATTGAACAAAGAACATCTGTTTTACTACATTGTATTTATGTTTAAGAAGACCTGCAATGCGAAACTTTAGAATACACAGTTAATACATACGCTTATTGTTACATGTAATAAAAACAAACCAGTTAGATGCGGTTATTTGGGATTCGGCAACGAACCCTAGAAATTGGTGATGTATAAAGTGGAACATTAACCCGAAGTAGGGCTGGACATAGTGCCCACAAAATGTATAAAAAGCGAATGCATTCTAATGTACAGCGTCTCTCACTGAACACACTGAACCACGCTGGAGTTTGTTGCGTTGTACTGAAGGCCGATAGCTACCTGACTTTGCACTGTTTTTGTAATTGAATTCAGTAAAGAATGAAGTACTTTGTATGTTCCTTTGTAATCCGTGTTCGGTGTATTTCCTTTTGGGGTACTCAGCCTCGATGTTTTGTTTCTGTTTTCACAGTTGGCGTCCGAATAGGGACTCTCAAGATTGATGTCGGATTGTTGAAGGTTGACACACGCTATCGGACCGGGATCGGACGGTGTGACAAAAAGGAAGGGGCCCCTGGATGAGACGCGACACCTCAGCAGCGCTGCACAATCCGATCCCTGGACGACTAGCCTGTGGTCTGAGATGGCATCTTGACGAGGGTCCACTTATCGAGGCGGGCAGATTTGCCGAAATCACCATACACGAGTAAGATTAGTTATGTAAGATTCTTAGAAGTACCGATCGGTCCTCCTTAGGTTTGGTCAGGTGAGTCGTGACCCGACTCTTAATTTAACCCTGACAATTTGAATTTTGCCGCATTGTATCTGCAGACACAATTATTGACCAGGTAACACCAAGAATTTGAGATATGCCTGGGAAATCGTCTACCTGCTTTAGGGCATTATTCCGCAGTGATAGACAATCTTTGGAATTTAGCCGTCCCGCACCACAGGAGGGGTCGCCGGCATGTACTATGTACTGTAAGGATGGCATTGGCAGTATAGTATTTAATGATATTTGGCACAGACAAACCAGACATGCCTCCGAACTTCAGTGGCCAATCAATGGTAGTTTTGAGATCCCTCGCATTGAATATTTCGAGTCAGTATTGTTGAAGAAAAAGGCTAGACCTGCAGCATTTGATGTTTTGCAGAATTGGAAAAAAGAAGCGTTACAAAAGCTTAAGAGTAGAGAGAAACATGCGCGCCGTCATAAAACAAATGCCGAAAAAGCGTTGTTATATGACCAGGATAAACAGTCTGAATCGGCTAAAAATATGGAAAGAGCTTTCTCACTTGGTATTCAGAAAATCTATCCTTCCAAAGATCTTCATGATTCTGATGAATTTTTTGAGAAAATATTAAATGAACGAAGGCCTGGTGCCCCTGCGCCACCTCCGTATGTTCCTCTTCCCGCTGCTGTACCTTTTCCTGTTGTTATTCCTGCTCTTCCTGCTCACCCTGTTGTTCCTACTCCTCTGGCTTTTGTCCCTCCACCTGCTCCTCTGCCTCTTTTTATCGCACCAGTTATAGCTCCTCCATCGAATTTGCCTGCTCCCCCTCTTCCAAGTGGTCTTGGGCCGCTTGTAATCGATCATGGTGCAGGTTCGAAGGTTGTCACTCGCAGTACTGTACCACCGGAGAAGAAACGTGAGTTAATTGCATGGGCTAAGCATTGTATGGAGAAGGATGATCAGGCTAGTGTTTTTACCACACTTTTTAATACGGATAATTTTCCTGAGAAAAATGTTTTTATTGAAGGTTTGGGGATTCAGTTATGTATAATGTGGGGAAGATTAAATAATGCGGATGTTCCGCAAGGGTTAAGGGATCTAAATACTTTAGCACCTTCCAGAGACACTGTGGAGAAGGTAAATGAGCATGTCGAGAGGTTATTTGAGTATAGAAAGGAGTTAGGAAGGATACGGAATGAAGATGATGAAGAGGAAAGTATGTATGTACAGAAACAGTACCTTCCGTGTCGTAAACCGATATCGGAGGACATGCGAATTTGTAAGAAAGATGCGATTAGATGGATTTCAGACATATTGATAACTCCAGTTGAGGTATATGACACATATAGTCAATATACCTTGGAAATGCAAAGGAAAGTGATACAGGTAATGGTAGAGTACCTGCAGGATGAATGTGTAAAAAGGAAGATTAGTTGTCCCACAGAGTTATTGAATATTTATAAGAGAGCTTTTTCACTTGACACTTCTTCGACTGCTTTAGAGCTCGACTTGGCTCTGTTGCTTAGTAAGTGTTCGGAGTTGCCTACATCTCAGTTGCCGATGAGAGAGGTTCCTCCGACATTTGTCCCGAAGGTTGAGGTTGCGGCTGATGCTGCACGGGGTATAGACGCTGTGGACATTCCCGCACATTATATATCGCAGTTTGTTCACGTCCCGTTTTCACGACAGGAAGTGAACACCATTAGACAGTCTATTCCTGATATTAGGAAAAATCCGACACGGTTCTATAAAGAGATGGAATCTGTTTTGCAATCCTCAGTGTTCACCTTAGGTGACATTGATTTATTGTTTCCAGTACTCCTGCCCGTAGATTTATGGAAACAAGTTAGAACTATTGACGATGTACCCGGGTTGGGAGATACATGGGCGAATATAACTAGACTCGATGGGGAAAGGCCAGCTGGCGAAAGACCACAACAGGTGATATTAACTTTGCCTGACAGAATTATTGCTAAATTAAAAACCATAATTCCCGAAAAAATAATTATTTGGGACAAGCTTACGGCCTGTGTCCAAGGAAAGTCTGAGGGTGCTACCGAGTTCTTTAATCGGTTCGAACAGGTATTTTCAGATTTCAGTGGACAAGACTTAGGCACAGAGTCTGGGAAAAGATTATTTGTGGACAAATTTGTACGTGGATTGCTGCCTGAGATCCAGTCACAGATTATGTCCTCTGAGAGAGCTTGGCAGGCGAAATCGCAATCAGAAGTACTGCACATGGCTCAGTACTATGAGAATCGTGTCAATAATGAAAAAGATAGAATTGAAAAACGGAAAGGTGATTTAAAAACTAAGGTGCTATTGCAGCAAATTGTTCGAGGCCCCAGAGGGGGTAACTCTCAGGTTAGAGGTCAGTATGTCCCACAGGGGAATGTGCCCTTGAGTCCTGTGAATATTAATCAATGTGCGTATTGTCGTCAAGAGGGTCATTGGCGAGCACAATGCCCCGTCCTTCAAAAGAGGTCGAATAATACATTTGGTAATATGGTTTGGCAATCCAGAGGTCGCCCGGGCGTAGGGGGCCTTGGTAGAGGTCCGTTTACACAGGACCCACAACAGCCTTTTTCACAGGACAATCAGACTCCGAGTGCGGACACTAGGAACATATTTAATCATCCTTCCGCTGCATATTAATCTGAAGAGCTTCCTTTTGATAATATTCTGTTTCGTTAGGATTGCCCAAAGCAGGGTCTGGAACCTACACCTATTCCTGTCAATCAGAAAGGTCCCTATGTTGAAATGATGGTAGGAAATAGGAAACATCAGTTCTTGATAGACACTGGAGCACAGAAGTGTTCCATTGATCATTCGCGGGTTCCAAACATTCCACTGTCAGGGCAAACCAATGTTTCTGTAGGGTTTTCCGGTACACCAGTTGTTTGTCCGGTCTCTATGCCGGTACCTATTTCTTAGAGTCCCTTCACGGACCAGTGTCCTTTTCTATTGACTTCGGATTGCGGGGAAAACTTGCTGGGGTTGAACTTGTTAAAAGAATTAAATGCAGTGATTTATTGTTCTTCTGATGGAGTGCGCTTGACGATTTCACCACAGCAATCTTCTGTCTCTCAATTTCTGACAAGACCTTTGCCTCCAGAATTCATTGATGTACCAGAGAACGTGTGGGCTGTTGACGACAATGATGTCAGTGTTTTGCAGATTGAGCCTGTCAAGATAGTTTTGAAACATGGAATTGAGCTGCCATGCATTCCCCAGTATAAGATTTCGGTTGAGGGCGAGCGAGCTTTGAAATGTATTGTTTCCGATTTTGTGCATCGCGATGTGATTGAAGAAATTTCAGGAAACTTGTGTAATAGTCAGATTTTACCCGTGTACAAGAAAGGCGATAATGTAATCCCATTCCGTTTTATAATTGATTTACGTGCCATTAATAAAGTTGTGGCACCAATTGTGCCTGATGTGACGACAATCCTAACCATGATTCCAGCTACAGCTACTTACTTTGGTGTTGTGGACCTAAAGAATGCGTTCTTTAGTATTCCTATACACAAGTATAGTAGATATTTGTTCGCGTTCACCTTAGGGGGACACTCGTTTACATTTACTCGTGTACCTCAAGGGTTCACAGAGAGTCTTAGTATTTATAGTAGGGCTTTGAAAGAACAACTTGATACCCTTGAATTGCCCTCTACCTGTACTTTGCTTCAGTACGTTGACAATTTGCTTCTGGCTGCTGACTCTGAGAGTGCTTGTAAGGAGGGCACTGTGTTACTACTTATTCATCTAGCTAAGCATGGTCACAAAGCTTCGCTTAAGAAATTTCAATATTGTTGTCAGGAGGTCACCTATTTAGGCTATCTCCTGTCAAAGGAGGGAAGAAGATTGACACCTGAAAGAATAAAACACATTTCTGGCATGTCTGTCCCAAATACGCAGAAGGAAGTTAGGGCCTTGATAGGTATGACTTCTTACTGTAGGTTGTGGATCCCAAATTTTTCACTAGTGATAAAACCGATGTTGGCCTTGACGAAGAAGGGCATTTCTTCGCCGTTGCCATGGACCTCGGAACACCAGCAATCGTTTGATTTGCTTAAGATTGCATTATGCTCTGCACCAGTTATGGGCACACCAAACTATGAAAAGGCCTTCGTATTGTTTGTGCATGAATGTGATGGATGTGCTTTGGCTGTATTAACGCAGGAGCATGGAGGGAAGAATAGGCCGTGCGGTTACTATTCCTCCGCCCTTGATCCTGTAGCATGCGCTTTGCCAAGATGTTTGCGCGCTGTCGCTGCTACTGCTGCATCTGTAAAGCAGAGTGAGGGAATGGTCCTAAGCCATGATTTGACCCTGATGGTGCCTCACTCTGTAGATGTTCTATTGAACCGAACTCAAACGCAACACCTCACTTCCGCACGGTTGACGAGATATGAATTGATCTTGTTTGCCCCTCACATTCAAATTAAGAGGTGTTGTGTCCTTAATCCGGCTGAACTCCTACCTTTCCCGCAAGATAATACTTGCGGCGATGAAGACTCACATGATTGTTTGTATACGACCGAACAAGAAACAAAGGGCAGGATTGATTTGAAAGATACCCTTTGGATAATCCGCAAGGAGAGCTGTTTTGTGACAGCTCCTGCTTTAAACTTCCGGATGTTACATCCACAGCCGCTTATGCAATCACTACCTTGAGCACGGTTGTGGAAACTAAGAGAATTAACCATAATTCTGCGCAGGCCGCAGAGATTATAGCATTAACCCGAGCTTGTGAACTTTCTGAAGGGCTTGTAGTAAATATATATACTGATAGTCAGTATGCCTTTGGGGTGGTTCACAACTTTGGGAGACTTTGGTCGGAAAGAGGATTCCTAACCTCGCATGGTACCAAGATCCAACATGGCACCCTAATAGTGCAACTACTCACAGCACTTGCGATCCCTACTCAGTTAGCAGTTGTAAAATGTGCAGCACATCGCAAGATTGTAGATAACATTGGAAAAGGGAATGCTTTCGCTCATCAAATAGCTAGACAAACTGCCACTGATCTCTTTACGGAGATATATGTTTCCAGGGAGACTGAAAATACTTATGTGATGGATGAGGGCGTGGGGTCTGTACGGGATATCCAAGCCGATGCCACATCAGAAGAAGCCAAGAGGTGGGCTGAGGGCTTGGGAAAACTTGATGATGGTGGGTGTTGGGTGGACACGGTTGATGGAAAATGGTTACTTCCCGATGCTTACTTGATGATGATGGTTGTAATGGCACACGGTGCTACGCAAGTGTGTGCCCAACAGATGACGGAAATGTTAGAAAAAGTTTGGGTAAACGACAAAATTTCAAAAATTGGTCAGCACTACGTCCAGAATTGTATGATTTGCTAACAACATAATGTGGGAAAGGGGACAGCAACTCCGAGGGGAAGTTTTGGGCCACCCTCTGTTCCATTTGAAGTAATTCACTTTGATTTCATCGAAATGGAGCGATGCAACAATTTAAAATATCTATTGGTAGTCATTTGTGTCTTTAGTAAGTGGGTTGAGGCTTTCCCTGTTAAAGATGCTACAGCCATGACCACTGCGAAAACCAGGTTAAAGGAGTACTTTCCCCAGTTCGGTTTGCCGAGAGTTATCTGGTTGGACAATGGTCCACATTTTGTCGCCGCTGTAATCCTACAGATATGTACAGCATTACGAATTGACAAACGGTTCCATTCGGCCAGACATCCTCAGAGCGCCGGACTAGTAGAAAGACACCACGGTATCATCAAGAACAAGCTCGCTAAGACGTGTGCCGGCACCAAACTAAAATGGCCGGACGCCTTACCGATCGTGTTACTAGCTATGCGTACAACCCCTCAAACTAAGACTGGGCTCACTCCATTTGAGGTGGTAATGGGGAGACCTGCCAATATCTGGAATAATCCAAAATATTCGAAATTTGAGAAATATTGAAAATGTACTACTTTCAGATTATTGTAGCCAATTGACTAAAAACCTGTATTTGATTTATCACCAGGTACGAGAGGCCTTACCTGTGCGGTACGAAGGCCCGGGCCACGGCATACGACCAGGGAGCTGGGTGCTCGTTAAATCATTTGAGCGCACCTCCTGCCTTGCGCCTCACTTGCGTGGGCCATTCCAGGTCCTGTTGGTCACCCAAACAGCGGTGCGGGTAGCTGGCCGAAAGAATTGGATCCACACGTCACACATCAAGAAACTTCCTCACCCTGTGCCACACGTTACAGAAGAAGCAGAACCCCTCGCTGATACTGCAACTGATGATCCCAAAGCAGTAAGCAGCACTGAGAGTGTGTTGGAGAATATCTCTAAGCCCGGGAGGCTTGGGGAAGCTGCCATTTTGTTTCCACACTCGCCACAAATTTTGCATCCAGAAACGGCTGTTTCAAATTCAGCCTCTTCATTTGTCCCTGATACGTTGCTTCCAACGGGAAGTGACGACACATTGTTTCCGGATCAATCAGTACCAGGATATCACTTGCGTCCGAGAAAATAGACATCCGGCACGGTTCTGCTGTGCATCTGATAGACATACGGCACGGTTCGGCTGTGCATTCAAGGAAGGAAAAGAGTCATCGAGGGCTTGCTTTTGCCCAAATTTGAGAAAGGGGATTCTGTTGGCTAAGGTTGTGGAAGGACACAGAAATCGCGCGACCGGGGGGTCGCCAGCAACGAACATTGGGGTTTCCGTTTGAAGACTGCAATGCCTGCTACCGCCGCCGCTCGTATTGGACTTGTAAATAAGGGGGTGACCAACCGGGATAATGGACAAAATGCCTGGGCCCGAAAACGTATTGCTGTATTTTTGTAATAATATTAGGGTTTTTAATAGTCACTGTTGTAGGCCTTTGGTATTTAGAAGAAGCTCATCCTTTAGAATTTTTGCTACCGACTAAAAATCTACCCACTGCCCCCACACCTTTTGTGCATTTGCATACTTGTCCCCTAGAGATTCCCAGCACAGACAAAGGTATCATAATAACACACTGTTACTTATCATGAACGCTACACATGCCATTTTTAATAGGTCCAATTGCTGGGTCTGTTCACATTTACCGCAACACGGGGATAAGGGGGTAGGTTGGTATATTCATCCTTTACCATTGACAACTGCTTGCTATGCTTCTCTTAGAGCACTGTTCTTTGGCCGATGGAATGATAGCGTCTCAGGGAACTTTGATGGCACCAATTTGAATAATTTTGAGAAACGCGTTTTGACTCCCCTGGGATGCTCCCTTTTTGCAAATAGGAGTAAGCCGAATGTTGCTTCTATTAGGCCTTCTGATAGACTGTCTCGTCCCTTTCAATCTTTGATTTCCTTTAAAATGGCTCCAATAGGCAATAAGGATGCCATGCCTCCTTCTTACACTGTTAACCATAGCCCTGATTCAGTTTCTTTCTGCATACAGAGGAATGGCACTCGGTCAATGGGAGTTTTTAAAGGCTGTGCCAACGTTGCAAATTTGACTGGGGAAGACAGACCTTTGTATGTAGGCGAACCTGTCTATTTTATTTGCAGTAATATAGCGTTTCCATGGTTGCCCAGGGAATGGCAGGGAACCTGTTATTTAGGGATCCTGTTACCTGGGGTGTTCATAGCAAGTACTATAGATATTTCAAAAGCTTGTCCACGGCGGGACGAGAATGGTGACACGCCAGCACAAGTCTTGGGAGATAAAGCGAAATCAATTGTGCCATTTTGGGGGCAGATAGCGAATTCAGAGGATATCAGGAGACTAGCGAGAGTACTGGAGAGAACCATCAACCGGACCACGGATATACTCTACAATATGACATTAGAGCAGAAAGCAATAAGATTAGTAGCACTCCAAAATCGAATGGCATTAGATGTCATTCTAGCTGAGCGTGGTGGAGTATGCAAATTAGTGGGGTCCACTTGCTGTGTTTTCGTACCGGATTCCTCCCCAACTATCTTCAAGGCAATACAGAATCTGCACGTCCTTAGTTCCGAAGTGCATGTTCCCGAGGTAAATTGGGATCTTGGCGCTTGGTTCTGGGACTTCTTGTGATCTTGGGGTTGGAAGGTACTTTCTATCTTAACTATTTTAGGAATTCTGTTGTTCCTTTGTTGCTGTATTCAGTGTCTGCCTGGTATGTGTTCGATGCTAGGGGGATGTTGCGCACAAGAATAGATTCGATAGGACATAAGGTGTATGCCTCAGATAAGACTTCCAAAGAATATGTGTTGAAAGATATATTAGTAAAAGACCTAATGGCAATAGATATTTCAGATAGTGAATCAGGGTACATGGATACTGATGCATGGAGTTATTCGCAAGGAGACCCAAAGTAGTTTTTTAGCACTTGGCATAGGCCAAAAGGAGGGTTTGTCGGAATAGAAAGTATATCGTTTCTCCTATTTTGGAAAAATATATTTAATATTGGCCTACGCCAAGCTGCTCGAAAGTCGCTTGCGAGAGAAATCTGTGTTGCAAGTTCCTGACCGTTAATCCATGTAAGCCGCCATTTTAGGTCAAACCGCCATTTTAGGATTTGTGTGGAAAAGTCACCCTGTGAGCTAAAATGGTGGACGATGTCAATGTAAAAATACAACATGGCCGTCTTGACCTCTGTACATCGCTAATGTGTAATCTGCTTGCAGGCTACTTGTTGAGGTCATTAACTAAGACCTCGTCCTACGTTGACCTATGTGTAAAGGGATTACTCGCGCAATGAAACCAATCCACGAGTATATATTATGATAATGTATTTACATATTGAACAAAGAACATCTGTTTTACTACATTGTATTTATGTTTAAGAAGGCCTGAAATGCGAAACTTTAGAATACACAGTTAATACATACGCTTATTGTTACATGTAATAAAAAACCAACCAGTTAGATGCGGTTATTTGGGATTCGGCAACGAACCCTAGAAATTGGTGATGTATAAAGTGGAACATTAACCCGAAGTAGGGCTGGACATAGTACCCACAAAATGTATAAAAAGCGAATGCATTCTAATGTACGGCGTCTCTCACTAAACACACTGAACCACGCTTGAGTTCGTTGTGTGGTACTGAGGACCGATAGCTATCTGACTTTGCACTGTTTTTGTAATTGAATTCAGTAAAGAATAAAGTACTTTGTATGTTCCTTTGTAACCCGTGTTCGGTGTATTTCCTTTTGGGGTACTCAGCCTCGATATTTTGTTTCTGTTTTCATGCACTTAGTTTCCAAGTTCCCATAAGTGCCCACTCAGCACACACTCACTCATCCAGGTGTGAAACCACCGAGTATGAATTGCATGCAGTGTGAAAAGCAGCAGCACACGAGGAGAGCGAAGAAGATCCCAGAAAGGAGAACATGCCGCAAAAACAGAGGGCAGGCAACGTCCCAGGAAATTACGGAAAATACATCATTCACTCTTCATCCAACTGATAAAACAACAGTAGGGGGGTTAAGTTTACGCTAATATGTACTGATAGAACAGCTTCCGTTTTACAGTAAAAGAAAAATATATGGAAACATGTTCTGTAGAATGCATCTTTTTTTCCTTGGTGGATGAAAACACCTTATTTTTTTTTTAAGAAATTCAAATACATTTAAACAAAAATATGATAACATTTCTCATTAGGATGAGAAATGTGATAACTTTTTAGTTTACATGTATTATCATTTCTTTAAAAAAGAAAATCGGGTGTTATCATCCATCAAGGAAAAACAAGCTCCTAAAATGCAGATTACTTTAGCTATTTCAAACAATGTATCATTTTATTTGGAAGATGCATGGTTTATTTACCATTCAAAGATGATCGGCTTGTTTCCAGAGAGCTTCCTTAGAGACAGTTACCCAAGATGGCTGCCTCCATGGAAAAGCTCGCACAAAATCAAAGAGTTCCAAGATGTGCAGGAATGGGTGGGATTAGCCATAGGGATTACATTGGGACAGGGAATGGGAGGGATAACAACTGCGTATCCCTCCTCAAATATTATCTAAATTGGAAAAGCAGACCCTCACTCAAAGCCCATATTTGAAGCTCTTATATTAATGACCATAGTTGTGGCTTTAAAGGTAGCGCTTTCAGCACCACCTAATAACTCAAATGAAAAAGACATATCCTTTATATACAACTGCCTCCAGTGTATTTCATGGTTGGCCTCAACTTACCTTGGAAAACCATCTTTGTGTATGGACAAACAACAGCACACCTGCAAGAAACATAACACTAAACAAATGCAATAAACGAAATACTCTTCTCTGGCTGTACCCCATAACTGTGCCAGCACATAACATGGCACAAGCAGAGGACACACACTTGAGCCCAGGTAGCCTCGCTACTTCAAACAGGCCAGAACACACATGGCACGAGCAAAGCACATGCACCTAACACACATAGCCTCCCAACTCCAACACTTGCCTCTTGCACACAACATGGCCCTAGTAAAGGACATGCACCTAACATCTTGAGTCTCCCAACTGCAACACTTGCTCCTGTACCCCATGGCCCCAGCAAAGAACATGCACCTCACAAGTGCAGCCCTCTTCATCGCCTCGCTTTATAATACCCATATTGCTTTCCTCTGTTATTTATTAAGTAGTGCAGTATAAATAATGAAAGCCCTAGCACCAAAACGTGGGCTAGGACAAAGGTCAATGGCAGCAAGAAACACTATAAACATGAATGTATCCACAGTGTTATTAAGAGAGAAATATGCATATTTACTCTCATTGGTTTCTTTCTCTCCTTCGGAGGAGAGGCTATGGTGTGGCAACTGAGCTGATGTGTGCAGCTACAAGATGATGCACAAGCCAGAGCCTGTGGCACACGCTTTGCAAAGTAAAATTAGGGGGGACCCACCATTTAAACCACAAATAATGTTGACGTATTTTACTTGGTCAATGTTTACTTCGAGAGATGTAGACTTTTGCACGAGAAACATTGAGACACGCAATATGGAGTGATTCATAGGAACAAAAGGGTTCCCTATTGGATGATGTTTGCAAGCATAATGTATTGGCATCTGCTTCTGTATAGGTTTGGGTCTTTTGGGTGGTTCTTTACATCGTGGCTAGTTGCAATATATCCCCTGAAGCAGTTTCTAAAACAAACAAAGATATGGGTCTCTTTGGGGAAATCTCATTCAAAAAGGAAAAAAACAACTGCTATCCAGCCTCTGACTCAGTAGGGAACACACTATCCGAGATTGATTTATTTATTTATTTATTTGAATTTGTATAGCGCACAACGGCCCTGGGGCATTGTGGCGCTTGTTACAGTATACTTGCTTGAATACATACATACATAGAAAAACAGTGATACAGAATCTGGTGGTCATGGTCCAGGTTCAAGAGGGGGCCGCATGGTTATACTTGCAGTGCAGATGTACGGGGCACTGCAGATGTGGCAGGGGGCACTGCAGAATGGCAGAGCAGTGGTGCATTCCTCCTGGGCACCTCACGATGAGCCAGACTTATCTGGGCACGAGTCGGTTCAGCCCATCATCCTTTGCGCATTATTCAGAGCCACTGTTCTCAGTGCACGAGTGCCTGCATTTTTCTTTTCTAGATTGATGGACTTGCTCAGCCCTACCCTTGGTAAAAGGAAATGCTAAACTAAATGGGATTCTGCTGTCACAGGTTCCACAGAGCTACATCAAAAGACCATGTTCAAGTCCTCTTTTTATGTTGATTGAGTTTTGTGCGGGTGGTAGCTTTTGAAATGTTTCTAATCTTGTAAATCACCTCTGAGAAATGTACAAAAACACCAGTGTATGGTTTAATTTCTTACTCTAAAAGCGTTGTTACAACATATTTAATTTTTTACCAGTCTCAAAGGTGCTCATTTTTGTCAACATCGGGATTCGCAAAGGCTGACGTGGAAATCTCGGATTAAAAGGTGCATTTCTCATGCAGAGCTCTGAAACCAGTGCATTCACCCACTGAGTATTATTGCCAGCTACCGACCAATCTGCTACGAATGCGAATCCTTTATTTCTAGGACTTTGCACTACACAGCCAATTAATTAGCCTGTCTCACTATTATTTCAGCAGAGAATAATACGTAGTAACCATCAGGAATTGTAACCTCCCTTTCAACACCTGCACTTTCTTTTCTACTTACCAGCTATTTGTGAGATCACATCCCATTTGTAATAGGAAAATCATGTCTCTATCGGACAACTGTAATAACCTTTTACAGCCGATTGTTGACACAGTGCCCCTAGGGACCCTACAACCTGATCTCGCTCACTCATTGATTGTGAAAGAAGGAGCTTGTCTGTGATAACTGTTTGATTTCACATTAGGCGAGTCCCTTTGAAGCAGGAGAGGGGTAAAGTGCTTGATAAAGACGAGTCTCATGGGTGGGAAAGGCTGTCTTTAAATGGACGAAGCAATTGCAAAAATAGAAAAAAATAAGGTGTAGTACAAATGTTATGGAAGGAGATGGGAAAAGTAAAGTGACAAAAACAGCACAATGCTAAAACATGACAGACAGCAAAGAAGAGAAAAAAAACAATGAAGCAAAGGAGAAAACAATGCAACACTAGAATAAGAAGCCACAAAGGGAGTGGGAAAGTTATGACATGATGCATAAAAACAGCACAATGTTTGAGCAAAGGAGACAGAAAGGGAGCTGACAAATAATGAAAGAAGGGTTAAAAGCCACACAAAACTAGAACAAGAGTGACAGGGAACGCGAAAGAAAAAAAGAAAGAAAGAAAGAATGGACAACCACAACAAAATGCTAGAAGAGAGACAGAAAAGTAGAGGACAAATAATGGAAGAAAGGACAACAAGAGAACATTGCTGGAATAAGAGAGACAGAAAAGTAGAGGACAATTAATGAAAGAAGGGACAACAGCAGCAAAATGCTAGAAGAGAGACAGAAAAGTAGAGGACAAAAAATGAAAGAAGGGACAACAACAGCAAAATGCTAGAAGAGAGACAGAAAAGTAGAGGACAAAAAATGAAAGAAGGGACAACAACAGCAAAATGCTAGAAGAGAGACAGAAAAGCAGAGGACAGATAGAAGGGACAACAAGAGAACAATGCTAGAACAAGAGATACAGAAAAGGAGAGAAAAATTATGGAAGAAAGGACAAGAGAACATTGCTAGAATAAGAGAAAAAGAAACGTAGAGGACAAAAAATGAAAGAAGGGACAACAGCAAAATTCTAGAAGAGAGACAGAAAAGGAGAGAAAAATTATGGAAGAAAGGACAACAAGAGAACATTGCTAGAATAAGAGAAAAAGAAACGTAGAGGACAAAAAATGAAAGAAGGGACAACAGCAAAATTCTAGAAGCGAGACAGAAAAGTAGAGGACAAATAATTAAAGAAGGGACAACAAGAGAACAATGCTAGAACAAGAGAGACAGAAAAGGAGAGAAAAATAATGGAAGACGGGACACCAATAGCAACATGCTAGAAGAGAGACAGAAAGGTAGAGGGCAAATAATGAAAGAAAGGACAACAAGAGAACAGTGCTATAATAAGAGAGACAGAAAAGTAGGGAACAAATATAGAAAATGTTGCAAAAAGAGAGTAATGCTACAACAAGAGAGACATAAAAGGAGAGACAAAATAATAAAAAGAAGGGACATAAACATCACAATGCTAGAATAAGAGAGATAGAAAAGCAGAGAAAGAAATAATAATAATGAGAGAAGGAAATCACTGCACAAAACAAAAAAGGTGACAAAAAGGAAATGGGGACTTGCGTATGACAAGAACTCAAGATGCTGAATTTACAAAAACATATCTAATCTTGAAACTCGCGCAGTTCCCAGACAGTAGCTCACAACAAGTGCCAAGTTCAGGAACATGGACAGGAGTAATAAATTAATAGGAATGCAGGCACAAGATAATGTTTCTCAGGACAAGAAGCAGTAGACTCCCAAGTTAATCGATTTTAATAAAAGCACAAACAACCGTTGATGAGCAGGTGCATGAGATCAGTAAGCCAAAAAACTTTATAGAAAGTAACTGAGTAGTGTCTCAAGTGGCCACAAAGAACACAATATGCAAGTTTGAATTCGCTAAAACCTTAATAAATAGAAAGAAATCCCCTCTCAAAAACAGTACCCTAACACCTGATTCAGATATGGTAAACACTGCTTATTCATTACGAGCCAAACATATATAAGGCACTTGCCGAACTCCCTCAGCATGGACACAGACACCAGATGGCACACAAGGATGAGTACAAAGAGTAGGGAAGGCCTCATCGCCTCGAGATGATTAGGAATATTCTTTAATTGGAATTATGGCAGACTACAGAATTCTCTTCCCCCACTATGTCTCGCTTTTATATTGAAGCCTTGTCAAGGTGGTAGATAATGATATGATAGATCATGTTGGCCAATTAGAAGTCCCTATAATGATGTATTAGAAATAGTATCATTAGTAAAATGGGTCCAGGCGGAGCCATCAGATAGGCATCACCCAATAGAGTAACTAACCCATATACATCCTATTTGTAGTTCAAGCCATTAACCAACCCCACTTCCCCATCCATTGGTTTTGTAAATTGATGGTGTAATGTGATGATAATTCTGATGCAATTCTGCTACAAAACTTCCTTGCGATTGTTGAAAATGTGAGAGGTATACGAATTGAATGCTTGTATGCTGTCCCGGCTAGGATTCATTGTTTGAATAAAGCTGGATTTTGACATGCACCCGAGTCCTCCATCATTGAGTATTATTCTGACTAACTGTGTTGTGTACTCACGGTGCACCTTTACAGACCCACTATGGCACATGTTTCAGAGTTGTATACCTGCCATTTAATCTCCCTAATGTAAGGTTAGATAATACTCTGTTGATAAGTCAGTATTAGCATAATTGACATAAAAACATTTGACCTAAAACATAGGATAGAATTTTTGTGACTTTTTTTGGGTCAAATTTAATTTTATATATATATATATATATATATATATATATATATATATATATATATATATATATATATATATATATATATATATATACACATGGTGGGTAAGAGTTTAGATTAGGTTGAGGGGAAGTGGGGGAGTTTGCGGGGGTCTTCCCCCCCTGCATTTTAGACCAAAAAAAGGTCAAATAAATTTTATCAAATGTGATTAGGTCAAATAGACCCAAACCGACCACAACACGATGAAGAACAGAGCAACAAGTAATTTCCTCCTCTCCTTCCTCCTCCTTCCTCCTCTCCAAATCTACAGTGGTGCAGGTGTGTCATGGAATATCACAATGTGTTCCTCTGGTGATACTTATTGTTAATTTCCAAAGGATGAAAAGCTGAGTCACCCCTACCCAGATTCCAACATTTTTACCTACAGGTTGCACACAGATCTCTGGAGGGATGATCCTGCATGGAACAGGAGTGCAGTCATGCCCTCACTCAGAAGAGGAGGGGACCTCAGAGGAGTAGTTGGAGTGGTCATATGCCACATGCAGCCTCACATTACTTGATACAATGATCACATACCCAGACACAGTTTGGTACAACCATGTATTCCCAGCTATATCATGTTTTTATATGGTACTTCCTGCTGGATCACTCATACGTCCAAGCACTGTACAAATAGGTGTTTTACATTTCAATAGTACTCAGATGATAATCAACCTCAAAAGAACCTCAAAAGAGTACAGAGCTCAGTGGGCGAAGCTGAGATTGATGTTTCTGCAGCGTGAGCTCAGCTGTCTGGGGGTAGGCACTCTCTGAGCTATCTTATCAACATCCATCTGAACAGTCTTACTTGCAGGTAGATCCTGATATGCCCATGTATTGTTATTGGGCAAGGAGAAAGATAGTGATAGTGTGTGAATTGTGTGTGCAGTGTGTGATTGTGATTTTCTGGATCCTGATGTTCGGCATGCCAGAGCCTTTTTCCTGTGTGCAAGTTAGCCTAGGGTTTGGTGAAGTGATGAGGTTTATTCAAGAGGTTTGGGACTTTGGGGGTGTTTGATTTGTTTGATGGTTGTTGTCTAAAGACAGGCAGGAATGTGGGTGATGCTATTATAGAGTTTGCTGGCGGTCGGTTTTGGTATGAGGGTGGGAGTTCGCTCTTAGAACCAGAATAGGATGGCAAATCTCACTTAATAAGGCAAAGATCGTGGAAATTGCATCAACCCTCCCATTTGAGTCAATTCAATTCTGGTGTTGATACGGTACCTACTTCCTTTGCAGCCTAGTGTGGCATGACATATCAATGTGCAGTACCAGAGAGCTCTTTAGCTGAGGCATGACATGCACCAGAGTGCGGGATGATAAGGGTAATGGGTTTACTTTGGCAATGTGTGTTACAGGGCTCCTTGTTGATCTTGAAGCACTTTATAGGAAAAGGAAGCATTGCGGTATGTCCGGTCTTGGCACAAAAATCTTACATCAAGCTGCATTATGTTTACCAGAATAGCCCTAAGGGTGAGCTTTGTCAATCAGGGGTCCTCTACACGAGAACACGCCAAGGGCTCGGTTTTATCGCTAGTTGGTGTGGATCAAATTTCTCATGAGTCTAATCTGAATTTTAAATCACACAAATTCTGTGTGTCACAATCCTGTTTTTTTCAGATGTCTGTTCTGTGTGAGATTCAACATGTTATTCCTCCCTCAGCTTCCGGACCACCATCCAGGCTTTAGTTCATTCTCGTCTGGGCAGCGAGAATACCATCTTCATGGGCCCTCCTGCTTCCATCCGGGCCCCTCTGAAAACATGATTACATTCTGCTGCCTGTTTAATCTCTGGTATTCGGAACGTTTGAGCGCATTACTCATGCGCTTCTCTCACTTCATTGACTTTCCATTCATTCTTCTGCAGTTTTCAAGACTTGCTGCATTACTTGTAAGGTTGTCAACCATCCTATCTCGCCCGAAAGCATGTCTACACTCGAGGGATCAAGGCAGACCAGGAGTGTGGGTATCCTGAGTCTGGATGTTCCCCACTTGAAGCACTCCCGTTCCTCAGTGCAAGCCTTTTCTGATTCACCTAGTGAGGCTTGGGATGCTGCACACTACTATTCATCTACTTCCAACCCTTCCTGAGCTTCGGAAGGCCTTCAAGACATATTTGTGTCAGTGTGCATATTCCTCTTTTTAGTTGTATTGAATTGTTTTATTTTGGTTCATGGATGTGCCGGACACATTATTGTGTATTTAATGAATGCTTCATTATGTTATTTGTTACATTATTCTGTATTTGTTTGTTGCACAGTGCCCTGCTGCCTTTGGCCAAGGTTTGCACCGCAAACTATTTTAAAATAATGGAAACTGCCAAAAAACACAGCTTCTTTTTACTGGTGAACCCGTAGGCCTTTTATTGGATGGATGAGAATGCAGAATTTACTCTTACACCAATAATAAGACTGACTCAGGAAGTTGGCAAAACTTAGCTGTTTGATTATCAATTGTCTAAAACAGGGAGTACAACGGACATCAACGGACGTCTCACAGTATAACTCTCAACGTATTACATGAAAAATACATTTATATAGTAAAAACTCGGCATCATTGATGTCATACTATGTGGCAAACTAAGAAAACCTACTTGGGATTGTGGTTGTTATACAGGGAACATCTAGGTATACTTTCTATAGGGGATAGGATTGTGATTGGGTCTCTCTAGTTAGGTGGACAACTATGCCCACCCCTAGTGCAGGTCATCTTGATTGTCATCAAATACACAATGTTTAATTGGCTTTTAAACTATAGGGCTCTTTGCTACGTGGCCCTCTACAATTGGTTGGCATGCTTGTACCCTTCTGGAATATTCCACTCGCTAGCAGCATGCAAGCAGGTAACCCAGGTGCTGGTGGTTGGACTTGCCCATGCCTCCCCACCCAATTAGCCCAACATCCATCATCACGCCTGCTGTCTGCCATTCGAATTGTCTTTGAACTCAGCCTTGCAAAGTATCACTACTCCTGAGAATAGAAGGGAGTGCGAGCCCGCTCTTATCTTCATGTCTCAATGCGTCTTGCCCAAAGTCTATTTCCATCTACCCCATGTGACAGGAGACCGTGTTTTAGCTCCTTCTTTGTGTTTAATACTATTAATTGAATAAAACCAGGCACTCATAGTGTTTTTCCATTGCACCTCAACAGGAGCTCACCTCGCTTCTCACGTTCATTGTATCTTCTTAAATAGATAACCAGTTTCTTGGCTGCCTCAACCCTTGACACTAGGCCAGACAAGTCTTCTCGATTCTTCCTCCATCGTCAGCTGTTTTTCTCTGCTGAGCCACACTTTCAACCCTTTTTGCACATGAGGTCCTAGTTTGCTAAAATGCAATGTGAAACATCCAGATTCTATACATATATTTCTTGGCGGCACCGCCCGCAGTCTATTCACTACGTATAGCCAGACTTCATGACTACTTAGTCTACTTGCGTTTCAGCATCTATACAATTATAAAACGGCTTGCATTTTCTTCAGTGCTCTTCGCACACGCAATCTTCATTCCGCATATGAAATGTTACTCAATTCTTTACTTCGTCATGAGATTCTATAAGGTCTATATATTTTCTTCCTTGGCATCTCTTCTTGGTGTGTCATCTCTGCTTCATGTAACATCACCAGTCTTCTCTTTCATTCAATTTCACACTTCTTCATGGATTTCCCCCAAGAGACTGCCATCTCTTTGTGGATTCATCATGTATGGTTTTCTCAATGGAATCCTTCCCCTGACTGCTTTCGCTGTCAAAAAAGAGGCAAAGGCATCCCAGAAGCCCCAAAAAAGCCCACATTTTTAAGCAGCTCCTCACGATGTCTTTGACATTTTCTATGCAAATGTTAACTCACTTCATAAAAGCAGCGCTGACATTTTTGGGGACTCATCTCTCCAGGATTCCATACTCCAGCTATCCCCCTGCCATTCGATAGACATTTCAGACTGGTTCTTTCAATCTTGCATCAGTTTCCAAGCTGATGCTAATGAGCTAGCCGCTACCTCCATCACTAAGCATCTTATTTAACGATTCTGAATTCCAATGAAGCAGCAGGATGGTCACCTCTGCCCATCTTTCCCAGAAACGGTAGGGCTTTGAGGCTCCTCAGGGTGAGCTCACTGTTCTCCTTGCTGAAGACTTTTATGCATGCTTTTTCTGCCTGATGGAGATCAGCATCGGCTCAAGGTGCGCTCAGTGGGTGTGGTTGCACAAGGGTGCCCCCCCTGCTGCAGCAAATAAAGAGTGCTTGCCTCCAGCTCAGTGCCATGCATACTTAAGTATCGGTCTAGCCCAGCACCTATTAAAGAATCATGCCGCGATGGGCGCGGTCCTTAAACACACTTTACAAGAACAGCAGGGATCTCTGTTCTGTTGTTTGGCTGATACTTGTTCTAGATAGGCATTTAAGGCACATATTTGGGACGTAACTGGGGCTGTGTGGGGCTTTCATTTGTAAATGGCCCATCACAGTTCTAATGCCTATACATTCATGAAAATGGGCTGCTGATGACAGAATCGGTTTAACCAAAGTAATCGCCAGCACCTTTGTTTAGGTGCCAACCAAACACATCTTTGAGGTCAGAGAGGAGTCTCAGGCAGGGTTCAGTGAGGACCCAATGAGTGCTGTCAGAATGTTGGGGAGGGGTTGGAGGGGTGCAGTGAACCAACACTGGTGGAGATGTTGCCCTAAACCATGTTTCGGATTTCGGCTGCCTGATGTAGTAATCAAATATTTCTCCATAGGAGCCTTCAGTAGAGTCTTGTTTTCATCTAAGTGTTGCTCATGAATCATGGGGGAAGTTTCTACTTCCCACTGGGGGAAGAGCTCATGGGCATAGGATTTGCCCTCAATGTGGGGCAAGCCTACGCTTTGACTCTGCCCTTTCTCCGTACGAAGGCAATACATGAGGTAATAACAACAGCTAAAGTGGGAGGGATCGAGCCAGAAGCACTATATGCATACCTGACATTATAAGGTCTAGCCACATTTTTAGGTTGCCGTTGCTCCTATGTAGTGGAGTGAAGAGGTCTCTGTTTGCTACACTGACATTCCCCACTCTGAAGTGACGAGAAAATGAAAGCTAGCAAGGGGTACCTGTTTCATAACAGAAGAGATGGCCTCTTGGAAAAGCTGGCCATCTCCCAGCTTAATCTACAAACTAAATCTGTTGTTTGCCTCCATGACCACCAGTCTGGCTTCAGAGATGCAGAAGCACAGACACTCCTCTCCTTAACACTCGTGAAGACTTGCTCTCCAATGTTGACTCTTATCTCCCTTCTGTCCTCATTCTTCTTGATCTACCCTCTGCTTTTGACACGGTCAACCATGCCATCCTGCTCAGTCGTCTGCAGGACAACCTTGGTATTACTGATCAAGCCCTCGCCTGGTTGACCTCCTTTCTCACCTACCGACCCTCTCAGGTCCAACTGGGGTCTTTCCTCTCTTCTATCTCTCCCTCTACTTGTGGTGTTCTCCAGGGGTCTAATCTTTTTCCCTGGCTCTTCAACCAATACATGGCACCTCTTGCCCACTGCATCGCTACTTTCTGCTTCAATTATCAATGTTATGCGGATGACACTGAGCTTGCTTTCAGGCTCCCCTGAGTAACTTCTGCTTCTTCTCTCATACCAGACTGTCTGGACACAATTCAGGAATGGTGTGCTGCCAATGATCTCTGTCTTAATGCCAGTAAGACTGAGATCCTGCTCATTGGGACACCCGCTCCCTCCTTTCCTCTCTCTCTCTGACCGCGCATTCTGAGCCCTCTTCCTGCTCCTTCGTGGGAGGCTAAGAACCTTGGTGTCATCTTTACCTCCACCCTCTCCTTCTCCCCTCACATCTCTGACGTCTCTAAGAAGTCAAACTATCAGTTGCACCTTCTCAGAGGCATTCTTCCTTTTCTCACTTTCCCCAGAAGCTCACTGTCTCCAGAGCTCTGGTCCTCTCTAGGCTGGACTATTGCAACAGCCTCTTTCTAAATCTTTCTACCTCTACTCTTCGACCTTTACAACTTATCCAGAACAGGACTGTGAGACTTGTCCTTGGACTCAAGCCCAGGAACCATATCTCTCCAGCTCTTAAATCTCTTCACTGGCTCCCCGTGGCTGCAAGAATCAACTTCAAGACCCTCTGCTTTGTCCACAATGCTTTCTGGGGCCAGAGACCGCTCTACCTTCAACTTTCTCCTCCAAAACATCTACCTTCTCGAGCTCTTCCCTCATACACCTCCAACTCTCTGAGGGTCAGATGCTTCTCCAAGCAGAGAGATGGTGGCAGATCTATCTCCTCTGCTGGGTCCTCCCTCTGGAACAGCCTCCCTGTCTCTCTCAAACTGAAGCAGAACCACCTCTGGTTTTGGAAGCAACTCAAGACCTTCCCTTTTGCTTCTGTTTTCTCTCTTCCTCTCCGCTGCTGATGCACCTGACTGCTCCACACACTGGTCACCCTCTGAAC
The DNA here is from genome assembly GCF_040938575.1 of Ambystoma mexicanum. Taxonomy (NCBI): domain Eukaryota; kingdom Metazoa; phylum Chordata; class Amphibia; order Caudata; family Ambystomatidae; genus Ambystoma; species Ambystoma mexicanum. Next base: position 710,718,335 of record NC_090934.1, on the reverse strand, counting down.
TCAGGCCCAGGCTCCTGCATGTCCAGTTGCCTTTGCACTGCCTCTGGGCTCCCCAGCACCTTCTCTCTGAATTTATGAGCCCCCCACTGGCTGCACTTGTGAGTTAACTGCACTTCCACCTCCCCCCGGCACTTCTCCCCTTCCCTCTTCCCCACACTTGCGCAATCTGAATGACACAAGGCCTAATAAGATTGTTATTTTGACCTCCCTTCTTTCCCCCTCCTTGTCTTGTCGCACCTAGAAACACTTGTGTACAAGCGTGTTATAAATGCCACATCATATTATATCATTGAATGACAGTGCTCCCCTGGAGGTATTGCTTTCTGGTGTGGTACATCCAGTGGCTTCTCCCTTGAGTTCTCTGATGGTGTTCGCTCGGCTGTTGTCGATAGTGAATATCAGTATACACGCAACCGTGCTATAATGTGGCAAATGGCACCCAAGTCACACAACAGTGCACCCCATAAATTAGATTTAAGGCACGTGTGTTGCAGTAATCTGACTTAGTTAGCCGCATTCCAGGTTTTGCAACATCCAGGGGGTGGAACTGCCAATCTCAGTCTGGTGGGAAAAGGAAAGCAAAAGAGGCAATGGGTGGTTGGCCCACGCCAGTAACAGATGAGCTACCATATCAGAGTTGCAAGAGCGTGGAAGACGGGAGAAAGTGCGACTTCCTGTTAAGTGAGCAGCGCCCTAATCCTTCACGTTGAGAGCGTATGGGGAGAATTAGCTGGGACAATTTAATGGACTGTGAGACCTAGCGAGGTGGAAAACTGCTGTCTGCGCCGCTAAAGGGCCCTCCATCTTCCCGCAGAAAGGAATCATTGGTGAACATAAAGCTGAGGGGTATTGGCTCAGCAATAGCCGAGGTGGGATGTTGTCCCAGATCATGTCTACATGAAATAGGATACTCGGCTTCCGTAGACGGCCGCTCAGCAGATAGCACACTCGGCTTCCGTAGACGGACGCTCAGCAGAGTATTCATGGCTTTCATACTTTATCATGGTCTACGTTTAGTTCATAATATAGAAGAAGGCACCTGAATTGCATTGAGCTGGAGTCACAAATGTGGCATGTCTGATTTGCCCGAGGGTAAAAGTTACATGATTTACCGATAACGGGCAAATGAATGCCCACAGAGTAAAATCACTGCTTCTTTAGAATGTAGATGACCAATTAAAGGCCAGTCTAATGAGGGGAGCACCCAGGGCTGAAGCCAAGCCCACAGAATGTTTCATCATAAAACCCCCCAGTCTCAAACTGGACCAAAATTGCAAACTTTCAGGCAGATGCCTTATACCATTGAATTGGAGTCATGCCAGAAAATCATACCAACGAAAGCTCTGCTTTTATCTGCTTTTAACAAATAAAAATGCACGTCAAATAAAGGGAACACCAATCGTCAACACTTTATAGGAGTAAGAGTAGCAACTCAATGAGTCAATAATAGTGCAATATGCGTCTTATTGAATGAGGAGAGATGTCATCTGTTGTCAAGCATTTATATGTGGAGCAAATCTCTCCCTATACCCCACTGCACAATTAGCACCACATAGTAAAGCCATGTGCACAGTGCACTGCAGATCCATTCAGTAGGAAAGTTCCTCTCGGCCTTTGCCTCCCCAAATAATCTCAGGAATAGAGGCACACTACACAGTCCATTTCACAGTTAGTGGTAAATATTAATAATGCTAAACAATAATCATACTTCAAAGAAGTTTCCATTCATAACCCATTCACATCAATAAAAATCAAGGTCACAGTGAGAATATGCCCCATTGCATCCCCAGCATTCTATCTGCTGGCCATCATCACGTTACCTGTGTAGAGTGGGCCACTGGTCTGCAATGTACATTTTCCATGTCTCAGAGTAGATCAATATGCTATTCGCAGTGCACATGGAATGCACACATTTTGCCTACGTTATGAAGATCCTCCATGCACATTGGCTCACTGCACCGTTTGCTCCTCACTTTTACTCAGCATCACTAAGGCGAGGCTGATTGTGCCCCAGAGGTTTGAGGAGCACTGGGTAGCCTGGTATGATATCTAGCCGAGACGAATGTGAGGTTCGAAGTCTTCGTCTGGGAAATAAGGAATCATGTCCTGTGATTTGAGCAGCGTTATTAATATGTGAGGAAGGAACCAAGCGATGTCTTGACCACTATAGGTTTCAGGCTTGGCAGTGCCAGCATGAATATTCTGGAGCTCAATCACAGTAAAATGTAAATGGATGTCTGGGCAACTAAGCCACCAAACTTCGAGGGTTGGCCAGGCACATTGTTGAGCCCCTCTCTTGCATCTAAATCAGTGGTTTTCAAACTGTCAGGCAAGGCCCCCCTGGGGGTGGGGGGAAAAGGAGGGCCAGGGAGTGTGCAACACTCTTCAAAAAGGGAGTACAGTGACTGATTTCACTATATCAGCAGATAGGTCATTAAGGGAGGCTCGACAGCAATATGTCTACTCAAGGGAGGCTCGACAGCAATATGTCTACTCAAGGGAGGCTCGACAGCAATATGTCTACTCAAGGGGGGCTCGACAGCAATACGTCTACTGAAGGGGGGCTCGACAGCAATATGTCTACTCAAGGGAGGCTCGACAGCAATATGTCTACTCAAGGGGGGCTCGACAGCAATATGTCAACTCAAGGGGGGCTCCACAACAATATGTCTAATCAAGGGAGGGTGGTGCAGCATAAAAAACGTTTGACTACCACTTATCTAAACATTACATTGTGGCCTAAAGTCCAATTCTCTGCATTTGCCTTGAAAACAAAACTCAGTTATTACAACACTTTAGGACACAGCTTTTTTGCAGAATCTTAGAGCAAGGCCCAAATATGGTCCAAATAAAAGCACTGAAATGAACCTATCCTCTGCCAAAGCATTATTTCCCCACTACATCGCGCTCTCCCTTTTGTTTTAAACTAAACATTTATTTCCCGCTTTCCCATCCTCTTACCTTCCATACAAGCCTTGTAGCCTGGGACCTCAACTGGGGGTTGCCAGGCGTCACAATTACAACCCCTGAAGGACCCCTGGCTCTACCTCTGTGACCCCTGGTGTAAGCAAGGGCAGAGAGAAACCAAAAATAAAGATGGCTCGCAGACGAAAGCCCTCTTTACATTAATTTTTTTTTAAGTCACTCTGACTTCAAAAAAATGTATTTCCGTTACAATTTTAATTTCTTTTTGAAGTTAGACTGACTTCAGAAAGAGCCCTCTCCCCCTTTACCCCACAGGACTTCGAGGGCTCTGTCTCCCCTGCTCTACGCATGACAGGGAGCAGAGCTGCTTCCTTGCATTCGTGGAGCATAGGAGAAAGGCCTGCCTGCAGAGGAGCTCCTCGTCGGAGCAGCAATGGATTTGGAAAAGGTAAAAAAGCGTTTTTTGTGTGTAAATATGTCTGCGTGCGCGTGTGTGCGTGCATGCGTGCATGAAAGGGTGTGTGTGTGTGTGTGTGTGTATGTAGATGTATATTATGTAATCTGTGTGAGTGAGTGCATGAAGTATGGGTGGCTGGGAGTGTCAGTGAATGGTGGATTGGTGCAGTAAAAATGAGCATGTGAATGGTGTGCTTGTGCTTGTGTTCATTACCTAGATTACTTGCATGTAATCTTCATTACTCATAATCTTCATTACTCATAATCATACTCTTCCTCGTCTCAGTACTTGCCCGTCTGGCGCTTTGCCTCATCGGTAATTACTGGAACAAGGAAGAGGGACGTAGAGGTAATACTGTGCCAAAGGGCTGAGTTTGGGGTTGGAGGAGGAAGTTTGGAAGGATAGGGGCTGTGACAGGAAGGTGGGGTAGGTGGGGTGCACGCTATCACGTAATGGGAATCCATGATAAAGAAGGCATGATATGTGTTTAGTGTCTAGACTCACATTTTGGTACAGCGAGTCTAGTCATTTCTTACAGTGAAATTACATTTTTACAGGGCATCTATGATAAAGTAAGCATGATAAGTGTTTATTAACGGTCTAGACTGGCATGTGGGTGCATCCAGTCTAGTAATTTCTTACTGTGGCATGGAATTTTTACAGGACATCTCTAATAAAGGTTCTACGTTATTTCGCCGACCTATTTTTCAACGTGGGACTTTTCATCGTCAGAATTTTCATCGCCAAAACCCCTGTTTTTTGGGGTTTTTTTTATTGTGGGGGGTTCCCCCCAGACCCGCCCTTACTATTATAATCATACCCCAACCCCTACAAAACACCCCCCAAAATAAAACATTGAAAAAACTGGGTTTTTGGCGATGAAAATTCTGACGATGAAAAGTCCCACGTTGAAAAATAGGTCGGCGAAATGCGTGTATACCCTAATAAAGTGCGCATGATAAGTGTTATTACCCATCTAGACTGACATTTTGGGGCAGCCAGTTTAGCCATTTCTTACTGCGTCATGGCATCATTTTCTGGGCATCTATAATTAAGGATCAAAAGTGTTATTACGTGTCTAGACTAACATTTTGCTTCAGCTAGATCAGCAATTTCTTACTGTGGCTTGACATTTTGTACTGGACATCTCTGATAAAGCAATCATGATACGTGTTATTACCTATCTGGCTAGACTGGCATTTGGGTGCAGCCAGTCCTTACTTTGGCATTGTATTTTTATCTGGGCAGCTATGATACAGTAAGCATGATAAGTGTTATTAAGTGGTTAGATTGGCATTTTGGTGCTGCCAGTCTAGATATGGCTTACTGTGGCATGGCATTTTATTACTGTGCATCATCAAGGCTACTGCAAACATGATAAGTGTAAGTAAGTTTCTGGCCTACATTGTGCAGCCAGTTTTGACATGCTTTCTTATGGTGGAATTGCATTTTTAATAGCAAAGCAGTAAGATAGCTCAGCATGTTTAGCACTCACTGCTGTGATCTATGTGTGATCTGTAGGTCACAGGTTAAAATCCTGGCACTGCCACCTCAGCATTTCATTCTTCCGAGGTTGATAAATGAGTCCCAACTTCGGTTGGGATTGTAATTGTATGTAAATATGAGCTATGTACAGCACTTTGCCGAAAGCGCTATATGAATAACAAATTATGATTGAAGCATTAATGTTCCTGTGGAGTGAATTACATCTTGGATTTTTGGAAACTGTATTATCACAGAAACTGGCAATGTAGGGGATCTACATGCAGCTATAATTGGCAAAAATATGGAAGTAACTGGCCATACAATGCTGAAGTCGCATATCTATGGCAGTGCCTCAGCCTATTTATGTTTTTTGTGCTTATAGGCTATTAAAAACGTCAACACAGTTTTAATTATATACTCCACAACTCTTAGTTCATTACAAATGGCAATACATTATTTCAGGCACAACATTCTAAATCAAACATTACAGACATTCATTCATTCAACACAATACAATATAATGTCATATTCTATTCAACTATAAGGAGCTCCCTTTCCAACCCCCAAGATAAAATGTTCCACCTATTTGACGAATGACTCCCTTCCCTGCTTCATTACAGTGGACTAATCGAGAAATACATTTTGCCCACCTTTTTGTGTATCACTATTAAAATATTCACTAAAGCAATGGTCATTGAGATAAAGTAGCCATACAAAGCCTAGCCCACTTGACCTCACTGTTTAAATTCTCTAATTCCTTTATGAACTTTCCCAATCACATTTTCCACAGCCCTAGTGTTGCACTACTGCCAAACAGCCCATGTTTTAGCATTTCTGCTTCCCCCACTTTTTACAGAGCCAACAATGTCTTTCTTGCCAACGGCTCCCTCTTAGGGGACCCCACCTTTGTAGGGAGCCTAGTAAGTCAAGACAAAAGTGCATATAAATGTAACAATATTTCAGCCCTGGGAATCTCATCGCAGAGGACTGAAACTCCTTATATGTCCTCAGGTGTGTGGTTAGCTCCTTTTGTAGTTTATACAATGGCATTCTCTGTACATCTTTCCCCATTTTACAAATTTCATGTTGTTGTACATCTTCACCGGGCTTTCCATCAATGTAAGCTTGTCTGAGTCCATTTCAGCAAGAATCGGTCACAGCACTCCCCAAATGTGCTCAATGCTTTGTCATAATTATTGCTTAAAGAGATATTCAAATCTTCAAATAGCAAACCCGATGGTGGAACCGATATTGCATAGGCCTATGTTGTAGTTTTGGGTCTAACCCTATTATACCATGACTCCATCCATTGCCTATGAAGACAGCGCACTTGTTAAAATGTGGTTGGTATCTAAAATATTCTTGTCTGCTTCAGTACATGTTTTTTTTTACATTTATGTACTTTTTTTACTCCGACAAGCCACTTTCTGTAATGTCACCAGGGTTAAAGAGGAACTGATGCCAACCGGATCAAAGGTCAAGAGACATCACTTCCTGTGATGTCATCAGGTCTATGAAGTCACTTCCACTAGCCCTGGCATTTTGGTGAATCGACATCCCTGCTTGTAGCTAACATGTTTCCCTTGCCTCTAACCTGCCTCTCTCCCCACTTTCTCTGCCTACTCTCTAGTACTTCATCCATCATGGTCACATCCCTAAAACAGCTGGCTGGGCCACATACCTGTAATAAACATTTCTAATGTTGATTTAATCTATATAAGTTATCCCCTGTATTGTTCCTGGTGACTGTTCTATTTGCGGCCCTCCACAACCTGGTCCGAATGTCACTTGAACTCATCCTATTGTAAGAAGCTCACTGCTCCCCATCAAAGCTGATTTTCTATCTATTGTACATTCTTTTGTGATAAAACGAGTATTGTTCCTTCCTGTACATATATTTAAATAAATAAAAGATAGTTTTATGATTGAATACAAGATTCATGTCCTCCAGTAGACTACCACTTCTCGCATTTGTAACCGCTTACACAGGTAATGCATTCCTGAAAGTTCATTACCCCCTAAGATTTAAGTAGCTCCTCAACACAAGGCAAGGCATGTCATGTCACCTAAAGATCTTGAAGATAGTAAATAACTGCAGGCAATGTAATTTAAAAAAAGGCCTTTTTTACCCATTGCATGTTTAAAATAAAGCTGCTCTGGAAGTAAAAGTAGGTGGTGCAGAAGAGTGACCTAGCAATTGGTGTTGCACTTTACTTACAACCCTTCCTTCTCTGTTGCTGCATGCAGACATGGGACAATGGTGCTTAAGGCTGGAATGGGGAAGAACAAAATTTGCAGGAGTAGTTATGTCCCATGACTAAGCCAGCAATTTTTGTTGTTCTCCATTCCAGTCTTAAGCCCCTTGTTAGGGGCTCTGTGATGAAGCCCATTAAACTTGCAGGCATTGCCCCACATGCAGTCAATGCCCATAAAACCGCATGGTTAGTCACACTTGCTAGTGGAGCGTAAAAAATACAACTGCCATGTGCATGGTTGGATTTCTCGCCGGACTCTTGTCGAATGCCTGTTACCCAGCCATCCCAACAAGAATGCTATAAGTTTTGAGATGTTGTTAATTTTTGTTGTTATATAATAGTTTTTATATTGTGCTAGCCACTACCCTAGTACTCTATCAGCACTGAGGCTTGCCCAGAAAGTGGGTTATTATGCCCTCGTATGGGGTGTCCAGACCATAGTTTGTGGAGGAATTGAAAACAACATCAGAGGAACGGGAGGATGAAGGGGAAGCAAGGAAAAATAAACATAAAAGTTGTGTATAGTCGAAAGAGTGGGTGGGAATTTTGGAGGGCGATTATGATAATTTGCATCACTCTAGTGTCAGTGAAGAGTGATCAATTATCATTGATGAAGCTTTTAAACCTCGCCAACCACCATGTACGTATTGTTAAATTTAGCAGATGTATGTGTTAGGTGTGGGGTCCTCTGTGATTTGCCATGTAAGTGAATATGTGATTGCTGGCATTGACTAAAACGACATTTCCCAAAATGTTGAGGGGGAAAAACGGCATCGGTCATCTAGGAAAGGGGGTGAGCTGTGTGACCTATGGAAGGATTATAACCTGCTCTCCAGGTGCCATATCTCTTAGCTACCAAATCCGTCAGCCACCAAAGCCACAGACTCACGTTGAGAATGTATTAATAGCTGTTCATTGCTTGGGAACTACACAATAACATTTTCCATCTTGAGCAGCACTCTCTGAATCCCTGCATCAGTTATTAGACTGTTATAGGAATTGATAAAGGTAATCATGGAGGTGATGGCTCCCAATGTTTGGTGATATACTTTTTGGCCTTTACGCTTTTGTACAAGTGTACACACACTTTAAAACCACAGCATTGTTATTGTAGATAACGGGATGCCCAACTTTGAAAGGAGGAGGCTTGTGATCTGGTTATAAACTAATCTGTCAGGCTATTCTTTAAAAATGTACACTGTTATTACCTTTAAACGGCCTACAGTTAAAACAAAGTCATACTACTCTGAACAGTTGCACACGCATAATTGTACATCCAAACCAAGAAACAAAGGCATGGACTTTCTAGACAAAGGCATACGCCATGGGGGCTGGTTTGTAATATTGCCCTTGAACTAAGAATTAATGAAAGGTCTGTGAACTCAGAAAGAGTGGAGGGCGGGGGGCTCAAGGTGACTTTTTTTAGGGTGCTGTTAAGTGGTGATTTGGCAAGAAGCCCGTCCAAGTGTAGCTTGCATAGTATTTTCTCTTTGTATGCATGAGTGAACACCTCCCAGGGTAACTATTTCTGCCTATCTGGAATGGAAAACAAGCACACAGTAACACTGATGGCTAGTGCTGGAGGCTCTAGTTCCTAGAGAGCTGGTTGCAGAGATAGAAACAAAGAAAAACATGGGTTTGCTTGGAGTTACTGTATGGCAGCCTAACATATATTTGGCTATTCTTGTGATGAATGCAAGCCATTGAATCCCCGACATACTGCCATTGACAAAGCAAAGTGGGATAGGAAGTGTCTGGGTGGTGACTGAATAAATAGTATGTATTTGATCTTGTATGCATTTCACATGAATAGATTAACAAGGCCCATCGAATACATTAGACCAATGGATAAACATAGTGTTGCTAAAATTAGTACTTTACATACCCCTTAGCTGTAGTACAACTATACATTCAAAAATAAAGCTGGCTCTCAGGAAAGCAGGTCCTGTACCATGCATTTGGCTTTCCATCACAACTAAGAGAATCAAAGACCACAGTTTAGCTATAAACAAACTCACAGTGGTATGTAAACAACACCCACGTGAAACAGGCAGATAGAACATTTTAATAAAGTGGGAAAGGCAAAAGCCTTCACAGTGATTTGCAGGAACGTAAGCACTTCAGAAAAACGGCTTAGAAGAAAAGTTGCATTGCCAAGGCATCGAGCAGTATAACTAGCATATGTTTTCAAATGTAACGGCCATGATGCACATTGGTGATAACTTAAAAGAGTTAATAAGGAGAGATGTTTAGAATCAAGCATCTAACCTGTTCACAATGATAAGATATCACAGATAGAAATAATTAAGGCTTGCCATTTTGTTTTAAATAAACACTGTGCGCAGTGACCACGCTCATAATCCAAAACAGAATCACAATCACAATATTAGAGCTATGTTTTTAATCTGATAGTCCAAAACACACACACCAATAAGATAGCATGTTGATTTAAGATATGTAAGTCACAGAGCACAGCCTGACAAGGTGCAGAAAAAAAGCTACTGTGTTCCACGACGCCCTAACAGGAAGAGAGTGGTCCTTTAGAAGAGCCCCTGCGATGCAAGGGATGACATCATTGAAGATTACAGCCGAGGCAGCTCCAGGGAAAACTCCTGTCACATCTACAATTCAGAATTCAGAATGTCAAATGAAGCCAGATTAGAACATTTTTAATTTATAATTCAAAGACATTTAAAGATATGCCATGCGCCCAGATGTGCCACTCCTTGAGTCCTGCCATCGCGCTACAACCCAACAAACTGTGCACGGTGTATATTCAGTCGATCCCTCCGAACTGTGATATCAACTCACCATCCACATCTTCACCTTGCTTGCACAGCCTTGCCTTACCAAGCGTACCGTTTTCCGCAATTTAAGTAAATCATGTTATGCCTCTACATAAATGTCCGCCTGAGCTGCACTGCTCCATGAGTACATTGCTACATGATGCTATCATAGCATTAGGCCCATCCTATCATTGCATGTCAGATTCTGCGACCACGGCAGCAAACAGCCACCATGAACAAGGTGCATGCACGAAACACCTTCCGATTTCTAACCACTGTGGTCCACCATTCAGCCATTCAATAGTGGCTGCCCCGATATTGCTGCAGGACACATGCTATCTATCTACCATTTTTGCATGGCCCGCCTCTAATTACTCATGACCAGGCAGCCTCACCCAAAATAGCGCATGAGTTGGGTAGCCAGCAGGAAATGCTGGCGCCCTACAAAAGCCCACCACTAAGGCCTATGACGACCTCCCTTGCTTGGCATCATCAAATCATGAAAGGGCCCCTATACAAGCATCACTATCAACCAAATCATGGCCCTGCCAGTCTGCAAACACAAAATGCACTCTCACTATGTCTTTGGTATTGCCCTGTCTGCTCACCATACCCCCATCAACATTCCTGCCACCCTGCTCATTCAACCTTGCGGTTCCCCACCCGGGGTTCCATCTAAGCCCTTGCACAAGACACCGGCTAGCAACATTCCCGCACATGTCCCCCTCATGCTGTCCGCCCCATGTATCAGGACCACCAGACGTTCCCGTCTGATGGCACAAACCTATGCTGCATACTCCCTTGCCAGCCACAGCAACAGTTCCAAGGCACAAATGGCTGCAAAACGACCTCAAAACTCCCTCAATCCACGTCCCGCACCCATAACCCTATGGCACCATGGCCCCTGCAGTCCTAATCTGTCCCACGTTCCTTTCAGAATCTTACCACCCATCAAACCTGCATCCACGACCACCTCACCTGATGTCCCTAGCCCTATTCTACCGAAGCCAGCCCTCACTGCTGGACTCAACTCAACCAAACCCACTACTAGGCCTGCCTCATGCACCTCCGGCCTCACGCTACCTCAATCCCACAACAACACCACACCATTGCTCACCATTATCCACCAAAGGAAATCCACTGCCTGCCCTCGTCACAAGGAATCCGAAACTCACCCGCGCCTCCTATGCAAAACACTTTTCCTGAATCAACTGGTAAGACCAGGCCCCCCCCTTAGCCCAAGCTAAGCTCACTAGAACTACTCTCCCTCCTGAAGACCCCAAACTAAACTCAGACATTTGAAGATGACATCTCCTCTATCCTCTCTGTTAACTCCAAACCTACCTCTAAAAGCATAATCCTTGGAGACATAAACTTAGGCCTCTACGACACCACAGACGCCAACTCCCTCTCCCTGGCCAACACCCTGGACACCGCTGGATTCACGCAGCGTATCACACATCCTTCCCACAAATAAAGGCAAAATTCTAGATTGGCTTACTAACCTAAACTGCAGCATCACAATTCTCTCTAATGTATACTGCCCCATGTCTGATCACAAAGTCATCACCTTCCAGATGCCTGCGGAGGCATAGCACACTAAGCCTCCCCCACTGCCCGCTATACAAACTAGAAACTCTAGAAACATTACCCTTGCAAGCATTCTGCCCTTCTTAAAACCTCTTCTAGAGTAAGTCACACACATTAGCGACCCTACCATCAGTGTTGATAGATACATTCAAACCTTGACCTCTCCCATTGACACAGTTGCCCTGCTGTCTAATTGGAAAGCCAAACCCTGTGCCCATGTCAAAATATGGTTCACCCCAGACCTGAAAATTCTCCACACCACGAAATGCAAAGCTGAAACCTAATGGAGAAATAACCCTAATCAACTAAACAAAGCCCAATTCACATACACAACTAAAGCTTACAAGCACGCCATCCTCCAAGCAAAAAGCTCCACATATAATGCCAGAAATGCAAAAGTTAACGCCACTACTAGAGCGCTCTTCAGCATACTCCATGAACTTGAATCCCCAGCCCCGCCTAATGCCAACTGCACCAAAGACACTGCCTGGTGCACAAACATACAACTTGCCTTAATGGGTAAGATATCTATGCTTCAAGGTAAAATCCTGCAAAAAAATCCTGCCTACTCCCGAAAACCCTCTTGACCTGAAATCCCAAGCCAGTATGTCCAATGTCCTTCTATTTCAGTTCAAACCTGTCTCCGAAAGTGATGTCAGGTAATAATAAAAGGCCTCAAAACGTCCAGATGTCAAGGAGACATCTGCCCTGCTCCAGTCACCAAAGAGTGCACAGAAGCTTTAGCGCCATTCATTTCCTCCTTCACCAATGTCTCCTTACCCACAGGTATTGTGCCAGCTAACTAAAAAGATGCCTGAGAGCTACCACTCTTGAAGAAACCCACACTTGACCCTGACATCCCTAGCAACTACTGCCCCATCCCCACAGTACCATTCCTATTGAAAATATTGGATAGAGCAGCCTATCTGCAGATCCAACAACACCTGGAATCCAACAACCTCAGGGCCTGAAGCAATCTGGCTTCAGACCAGGCTACAGGATGGAAACAACCCTACATGACTTAAAAAAATCAACTTGACGATTCTAAAGAAGCCGTCAAACTTGCCCTCCTCCTATTGCTTGATATCTCGGCCGCCTTTGATCTGGTGGATCAAAAAATACTATGTCAACACCTTCACACTTCAGCCCAATTCTCTACCAAAGCCACACCTTGATCTCCTCCCTTTATCAAACAGAACAATGAGAGTCTTCGCCTCCATTTACTCAGCCCTCCCAGCCCCTGTCACCTGTGGTGTACCACAAGGTTCCTGCATGTCACCTACACTGTACAACATCTTTGCAAAGCCACTTTTCTGCCTACTCGATGCCCAGGGAATCTCATATACCAACTACTCGGACGACACGCAGCTACTCCTACCCATCACCGCTGACTATGCCACCCACTCTGAAACATGGAAACAAGTATACCCAACTATTCAAGCTTGGATGGGAACACACATGCTCTGCCTCAATGACGACAAAACGGAGCTGCTCATAGTCAGCTATCCAACTCTATTAAACAGACTAGACCCAGCATACAAATCCTTTGATATTGACGGCATCACTATCCAATTAACCAGCAGTGTAAAAACCCTTGGAGTATATCTAGACTCCACCCTATCACTATCCAGGCAAATCAATGCCATTGCCTCTTCAGCAGATTACATTACAAAACTGATCTGCGCTTATCATCCATCGTAAGGGCATTGATAGTATCCAAGCTGGATTACTGCAATGCCCTCTTTGCAGATACCTCATCTGGGAATATTAACAAGCTACAAGTCATACAAAATAATGCTCCAAGAGCTGCCCTGAACATTGCTAAAAAAAAGAGCAAATTTCGCCAGTAAGAAGAAATGCACACCGGATTCACATCAACCAGTGCATCCTATTCAGAACTCTGGCCGTAACCCACAAATGTATCCCAAACTCTGGTTAGGTTTGGTTTATTTATATAGAGCGCATAGCCCTAAAGTATCTCTGCGCTTGGCTAAAGAACGGGTACAATAAGTGTCATAAAAGGTTACAGATGGTGACAAAAACTGATCACATACAAAGAGGGAAAAAAACATACAAAGGGGTATGTACAGAATGGAGAGTTCTCTTATAGGGAGCTACATCAGATACATATTAGGTTAAATCAGGTAGCAGGTATATGCAAAGTGGGAAGTTCTCCTCTTATAGGGAACTACATCAAATACATAGGTTAAATCAGGTAGCAGGTACATGCAAAGTGGGAAGTTATCCTCTTATAGGGAACTACTTCAAATACATAGGTTAAATCAGGTAGCAGGTACATGCAAAGTGGGAAGTTATCCTCTTAGAGGGAACTACATCAAATACATAGGTTAAATCAGGTAGCAGGTACATGCAGAGTGGGAAGTTATCCTCTTATAGGGAACTCCATAAAATACATATTAGGTTACACCAGGTAGCAGGTATATGCAAAGGGGAAGTTCTCCTCTTATAGAGAACTGCATCAAGTACATAATAGGATAGGTCAGGTAGCAAAGTAACATATAATAAACTAGGAAGAGCTCACCTCTTGATATGGGGTGCTACATTAAAAGCATTGGAAGTTATGATTGTTAAGTGTTGAATGTGCTAGGGACAGATTATTCTTTACTGTAAGCCCTATCAACAGTAGAAGGTACAACATGATTGAAACAAAGTAAGTAAGTTGCAGGGACTTCACCTCATGTTGCGGGGAGCATAGTGGGTCACGTGAGTGCGTAATAAGAATTACAGAAACACTGTGTTACAAGGAGGGGGTGAGCCAGTACGAGGCATAAGCTAAAGTAATTTAGTTGCAAAGTGGGGGTGGAGGGATAAATGGGTAAACTGCACTAATACGTTTGAGCACATGCAAGGCTAGAGCACAGAAAGCATGATGGTACAATGTAGCAATGATTCAGGATGATTGTTGTTAAAAATGTAAACGGCGGTTATAACGTAGCAATAGTGGCGTTATGGAGTTCATAATAGAACAGTAAGTGAGGGGGCAGCTCCGAAGCAAATGTTGAATAATATAAGACAGGAGAGCTGGGCAATGCAGTAATAACACAGAGTTGGGGGGATACAGATTACGGTAATGCCGCAGTGAAGACAAAGGGAAAGGGAAACAGTAGTTATGGCAGCGGTGAGGTTAGTGCATTGACAAAGAAGGTAGCAGATGTGCACGGCTAGCAGACTTAATAAACAAAATTCCTACAAAATTAGACAATGTGGCCAGTGACGAATAACAATTGTGAAAATGGAGGCTATTGGATATAGTTTAAGCACGAGTGAGAGGGTAGTGAGCTCACTAGGGACTGGATAGTGGGATAGCGAAAAGCAAATTCAAGTTACATAGCAAGTAGATTGTTAGATTGAATGTAGAACACAAGAGGACATGGGTTGTGTTCAGGAAGAGTTGAATCAGTGGCAAAAAAACATAGAGACGAGAAAGTTAGTGAAGGAAGGGTCCATGCCGAGGCGACACTCGAAACGCTGGTCAACAAAGATCGATTGGACCCAGCAGGTTTCGATGAGGTTCCAGGTGGGGTAAAGGCAGGAAAAAGCAACGAAAAGCTGTATGTCATAGGACGGCAGTCTGAAGAAAGTTAGAGCTCAGAAGGAAGGATCACAGGATAGTAAACAGGTGGGGCGTAAGCAGCAGTGGGCACAGAGATGTTCAGTGATCACTCAAGTTGAGTATATGCACGCACATCTTACCTTGTGAAACTAGCCGTATGGACACTGCAGGTTGGCAGAAGTCGGACAAGAATGTGTGGTGGATGCAAGTCCCGGGCAAGGACAGGGAAAAAACAGGGTTCAGCCCTTAAGCCCGGCCCTTAAATGCACGGACCTGGCTTTGCCTCACGGCTGAGCCAGGTCTCTGCATTTGTTAGGGGATAGAGCCAATCAGGCTGCAGGGCTTAAGGAGGTGCCTCCAGGCAACGTGGAAGGTAGCAAATGAAGAAAGAAAGCATGGCAGACATCTTGGTGTGTCCTCGCCAGCTGCTACAGGATACCTCACTTCCAAATTCACCAAAACCTCAAATTCCAGACTTACTCGCTCAACCTACACAAATCGACTGAACATTCCTAGATTTCCGCCTCTAAAGAACTGGGGGAGCGAGTTTCCCGGTCATCACCACGAAGAGCTGCAACGTTCTCCCACCATCTTTGAGACTTGAACACTCTAACTGGTAATTTTGTAAGCAGCTCAAAACTCTGTTTTTCTCCCAAGATCCACAGTGATGCTCTTCCTCAAGCATTCCCGAACAGACTCTTCAAGCCTGTATCTTCTACCACCCAACATTGTCAATATTTTCTTTTTTTTTAATGTCTTACTGAGCTATTGATTGGATCAAAGCGCCTTGATGCCCCGGGGTTTAGCGTGCTCTAGAAATGCCCAAATAAATAAATAAGAGATTTTGTTTCCGTACATTTGAAAATAGACCTTTTAAATTGATAGAGGCTTAACAAATAAAGCAACCATCTACACTTATATATAAGAGCAGCAAGCTTTCAAAAAGCAAAGCAAAAAGGATTCTGATATCCTATGTTTGAAATCAGCCATTTATATTGATACAGACTTAAAAAATATGTAACCATCTAAACTTACATATAAGAGCAGTGAACTTTCAAAAAGCAAAGCATAAGAGATTCTGATTTCCGTGGCTTTAAGTTAGCCCATATAAATTGGTAAAATCTTAAACAATAAAGCAATCATGTAGACATATAAATAGAGAAATGAGATGCAAAAGCAAACCAAGGTTTCTGGTTTCCTAAAATGTAATCAAAAGAGCCCATTTGTATTTTTTTAAATTGTTAATCTAAGGTGAGCTGTGAGATAACTAGCACAATTCCTACATAAAATACTTAACTATTAGCATAGTCATATTAATAAGATGACCGCATTGGGGAATCTCAGCTGAGCGCAATACGCATTTTGTGGATGCAATACATTTTGAGAAATATTTGACATTTTAGAAGCATCTAAGGTTAGGTTTTGCAGCAACTAACAAGAATGTTTTATTGAGAGTGTCGAAACTGATATAATATTGTTTCGTCTTCATTGTATATGTTGGCCTATGCCCAGTCGCTTTGGAGGAAATCCGTATTGCAAGGTCGTGACCTTAAGTTAATCAAGCCTCCATTTTAGGTTAGACCGCCATTTTGGTTTATCGTGCAAAGTCACCCTGTGGCCTAAAATGGCCGACCTGTCTCCTCTTGTTTTCACTTTAACCTCTTCAACCTCTGTAGGCAAGTTAATGTCCAACCTGCCTGCAGGCTATATTTTAGGGTCATGTGGACCTAGTCCTTTCTTGACCTAGGGATCAGGGGATTACTTGAATCGGCAATGTTAACCTACAAGTATACAAGAACAATAATGCTATTTAAACATGATATGCGAAACATCTGTTTGACCTGCATTGAAGCAAATGTGTAAAGAGTGTAAAGTCACATCCAGAGAATAGTAGTACTTGTTAGCAAATGTATTAAGAAGTAAACGACATGCACGAGATATGTAAATTAGGAATGAACCTGGTGCGAACCCTAGCCCAGTACATGATTAACTCGTAAGAGGCTGGACATCGTTACGAAGAAACTGTATAAATATGCTGATGTCTAGCTAGCAATTCCTGTTCACTGCTCACATTGAACCTGCTGGTGGTCTCTGTGAAGTACTGACGGCCAAATAGCTATTTGTGTACTTTGTTTTGTAAACTGTTCAGTGTTGCAATAAAGATTCTGGGAATCTTCACAAGCCCTTGTTGGTGTATTTCTCTTTGCATAGTGTAAAAGCCTTAATATTGTATTTTCTGATTCCACAGATGGCGCCCGAATAGGGACCCTCAAGATTGACTTTGTCTCGTTGAAGGTTGTCTCAGCTATCGGACCGGGATCGGACGGTGTCACCAAAAAGGCCCCTCTGGACGAGAAGCAAATTCCTCAACAGAACAGCACGATCCGATCCCTGAACGGTGAGCTGTAGCCCGAGACGACGTCTTGACGAGGGTCCATATATCGAGGTCGGTAAACTTGCCAAAATCACCAGACACATGGGTCCTTAGATTGTCCTTAGTAACCCGATCGGGCCTCCCAGTCCTTTGGTCAGGTGAATCGTGACCCAATTCTTAATTTAACCCTGACAATTTGAATTTGGCGCATTGTACTCGCGAGCACAATCATTTGACCAGGTAACACCAGAATTCTGATATGCCTGGGAAATTGTCTGCCTGCTTCAGGGCATTATTCCGCAGTGACAGACAATCTTTGGAAGTTAGCTGTCCCGCACCACAGGAGGGGTTGCCGGCATGTACTATGTACTGTAAGAAAGGCTTTGGTAGTATAGCATTTAATGATATTTGGCACAGACAGACCAGACATAACCCTAGTCTTCGGTGGCCAACCAATGGTAGCTTTGAAATCCCTCGGTTAGAATATTTAGACCCTGTATTGATAAAGAAACAGGCTAGACCTGCAGCACTCCGACTATACCGCGCGGCATCGGCTGCAATCTCAACCTTTGGGACAAATGTCGGAGGGACCTTTGGGACAAATGTCGGAGGGACCTCTCTCATAGGCAACTTAGAAGTAGGTAGCTCCGAACGCTTACTAAGCAACAGAGCCAAATCAAGCGCTAAGGCAGTCGAAGAGGTATCAATCGAAAAGGCTCTCTTATAAACATCCAACAATTCTGCGGGACAACAAATCTTTCTTTTTACACACTCATCCTGCAGGTATTCTACCATAACCTGTATCACTTTCTTTTGCATTTCTAACGTATACTGACTATACGTGTCATATATTTCGGCTGGAGTTATCGACATATCCGAAATCCATCTTATCGCATCCTTTGTACAAATTCGCACTTCCTCACCTATCAATTCGCGGTGAGGAGAAAACCGTTACTCTATCTGTTACTCTACCTTCCTGTGTCCTTGGAGCTGCTGTTGGAAAGTCTGACATTGGTCCTCTTTCTATCTCTACTACTGGTGAGGGTGTGGAATCACTTAAAATCCCCTCCATTCCGCGGAGCGGCGCGGAGTCGGTGCAGAGTCTCGTGAGTCTCTGTTACTCTACCTTCCTGTGTCCTTGGAGCTGCTGTTGGAAAGTCTGACATTGGTCCTCTTTCTATCTCTACTACTGGTGAGGGTGTTTAATCACTTAAAATCCCCTCCATTCCGCGGAGCGGCGCAGAGTCGGTGCAGAGTCTCGTGAGTCTCTGGAGGCTCACGAGGCTAAACAGGCACCAGGGGTACTTGTGAATCTCTACACGCCTGTGCGGCTGTTTTCGGCATGAGTCGCGAGAAGCATCCGTCCAGAAATTTACATCATCCTCTGACGCGGCTGCAACTACGCCGAACCGAGCGAGGGAGCTCTGAACTGTCCGATGACACCATGAGCCGTCCTGAGGCTCCTCATGTAAGAGACCCCAAGTGCACCTTCTCCCCCACACCCGGTACCATTTTTCTTCCACAGAATTCTGTGCACAAAAACATAACATACAACACAACAAACGAAGTGGATTGTTTTCAAAATGATGATGACTGCTCACTCACACATCATATAACAAATCATACACAGTGCCAAACCCTACCCTTAATTCTGAACGTGCAAATCTTGCAGAGCAATTGCCCAAGGAGGTGGGGTGTATGGGCTCTTCGAGGGAATCCACAGTTGTCGATTTGTTTGTACCGAGGAACCTTAACCCGAAAAGAGGGGCGGTCTCTGTTACTCGTGAACCGAGTGTGTGGGGGAGCTTCAATGATTCAGCTGTGATGCGCGGAGAAACAGCGGCGGGGTCTGAATTGCCGCCGATGCGAACTCAGGATGCCTGTGCTGCAAAGACGCATCGCTCTGATTT